>NW_015090995.1:10171611-10192948 GCF_001431845.1 Calidris pugnax
AGGATGCAGAAGCTACTCAGGTTTTTCCTAAGCTGTATCTCTCCCCGCGTATTGAACAGTGAGTGAGACAATTTTTTTTCTGGAGCGTTCATTCTATTTCATCTCTGAACATTTCCATTTTTTCCTGGCCTATGTGAGATACGTTGGCTAGGTGATAATACGCTATTGCTTTAAATTGCTTAAAGCCATAACAATTACTTGAAACTGTGTGTAGTGGAGAAATGACGTATCTTCTTTCAGCTGGTTCTGTGTCTATGGCTGGATCGCACACGGATGAATAAAAGTCATCACTGGCTACATGTCATATTCTTGTAGCATCATAATCCATGCAAACTATGCTGTGTTTTCCTGTAGCAGTATATTTAGAGTACCTCATACGGTACAGCATACTGATAGCATTTCTGTGGGGGAATCTAATTTCTTTTTCTGTTGGGAGGGTAAGTTCTCTGTATAAGCATAATACATTTGAATAAAGTATTGTTGTAGAAGCTAAGGGCTTTATTAACTGTGTCCTAGGAATTTGCAGCGTTAGTAAGCTACTTTTTTCAGAATATCTGAATATTTCAGTTTAAGATTGTTGAACCGTACTGATGTGTTTACCAGTTGGCAAACAGATTTGCTAAAAAACTAATTTCTACTCCTAAAATGGAAGGGTGAGGATTAGAAATCAGTCTACTTTAATTAAATTTCTCTTCTTCCATTTCTGGAATTAAGAATGTCTTAATGCTCCTCCTTCCATTCAGTATCTCAGTCTTGTAATGTCTGCCTCAAAAAAGTAACTATATAAGACTGTTCAGGTATGCAACAGTCAAACTGGTCTAGTGTTATTTTGGCGATGCTTTGTTTTTCTAGTTAATACTGCACTGAGTTTCCTCTGAACTGGTGATTTCTGGGTAGAAAAGAAAAGATGAGAATTACAGACTACCACAGTTCTACAACAACTCGGTGATAAAGTTTGTGTGAGTGAAGGAACATGGTATCTTGACATTTTGCTCAACAGGGCGTTGGTCTGGATAAACTGTTGGGTGCAATTTAAAAAAAAAGTAAATAACAAGATTGGATTTAGATAAAGGCATAAGACTTCCCAGATATTTTTGTCAACACTAGTTGAGGGAATAATTGTAGTCAAACATGTAATTATCCTTCCTTATTCCAAAGGATTCTTCTGCTCCGCTGCTGCTAAAAGCAATTGGGCTGTCACTAGTTTCCATTGTATTTTCAGCTCAAGTCACATGTTGATTCTTACATATATTTCAGGCCACCCAGGTATGTCTGTCTAAATGGTCCGTGTGCTAATGAGGACATTACTTATTTTCCCACTTTCAATAGTATCTTCAGAAAGATGTTCACCTCCTGATACCAAGCAGAATAGCAATATAAAGGAACACTTCATCTCCCTAAAAGTACTGCGTTTTCTGTCAGTGCCCTAAAGAATATCTGATTTTAGATATGTGATGTAGAGCAATAAAAAAAATACAGCAGAAAGATACTTGGGTGGTGTTAGTACATATCTAACATGTCTGATGTATTTATGGCTTTGTCATTTATAGCTTAGGTAGTCATGTTAAAATCATGCCAGTAAACCCTGGAGTTCCATGCCACACCTTGTCACGTTATCTGTGCATCAAAGTTGAGATACTTCACTTGCATAACTCAATCTGTCCTCGTGCATGTGTAAGGTATTCACCACAGTATCTAGATCCTGGTAACCCATAATACCAGTGTTGCTTGTGAGCTGTTACAGCTTCCTTTGTTCTACTGGCTGCTTTTTATGTGTCATGTAAAAATGTATGAGTATGTTTTCAATGTTTGTTCAATTGGACTTTGACAACAAAGATACAGTTGTCTCTTTTTCTTTCCCAAACCCAGTCTCTGCTCTGTTTAGCAGGGGCTGACAGTCTAGATATTTTACTTTCCAGTGTTTGGGAACTGAAGCAACAATGCGTACTTCTTTATACTTTTTGCCAAAAGTACAAAAAGCCTCAAGAAGCCCTGAGGATTAGTTTAATGACTTGAGGACATGGCATGTTACATTTGAATTGTGTTCTGCTTATAAAAGTTCTTTCCTGCTGCTAACAGTAATTGCATCTACAAAAGCCATGTAAGCAAATTACCAGTGTATTTTTTTATGCAGCAGATTTTGAGGTGGAGTAAGTAGTAGTTGACAGTTCCCAACATAACATTCCCGAGTACTCAACAAAACAGGAAAAATACCAAATTCCCACAATTATTTTGCTAATACTAAACTCTGTTCACCTTAGGAAGACCGAGCAAACAGGAATAACATTTTCCTGACGTATGAAAAAAACATTTTCAGTTAGAAATGTTTCAGCTTTGTAGAGAAATAAGAGCAAAGGGCCTGTTTGTGTAACGTGAGTTATCTCCTGCTTTCCCAAGAGGTTTTGTTGCTTTTGTGCTCTGCCATATAAACATGCGTTCCCACATTGTGTTTTCTAAAAATGATACATACCCACAGATCTTGTCAGTGAATTTGAGCCTAAGCAATATGAATATAGGGGTTTTGCTTTGAAGGGTTATTGTAAAGCACATTTGCTCTATTTTTAGATGGATGGTAAATATAATGCTAGTAAGATTTTGACTGCTTTTTATTATAGGCTCTGGAAGAGAGATTTGCAAAACGAGGGAAGTGACCACTTTTTATGGTTAGGGGTCTAGATGTTAATACATCAGTTAGCTTGAAGAAGCTCAAATATTAAAGCAGGGGGTAAAAATGCAGTTGAGAAGTGTTGTGGCTCATTCAAGTCAGTATCGGTGTTCCATTGACTTGTGTTGTGTGGTGTCTGGCTGCAAGGATGGAAGTCCAGTTCTTACAGTAAAAAAAAACCCCAACACATAGGGACAGGAAGCATTTGTGTTAATTTATAAAAATCTCAGCAATAATTATTCATAGCTATACCTGGCTTAATTCTTTCATTAAAACTTGCTAATTTAAAAACATTCCTTGAAATACTAATTGTTCCAAATACATTAACAGCAAGTTCTAGTTAGTTTCCTTAATTTGAAATCCATCACTTAAAAAAAGCTTTCATTTTATAATTTTAAGAATTATTCTTTATTGCACTACATCAGCCAGCAGATAGATCCCAATAATACTCACTTTTAAGGATTTCAAAAATTAAATTAAGTTAAAATGAAATGTGGGGTGTTTATGATAAGTGTTTTGTTTAAAAGCTAACATCGTAACTGTAGTATCATAAAAACAAGTTTCTGCACACTTCTGGAGGAAGTGGTAAGCTGGGAAACCCCACACACTGACCACCAAACTTGGGAGGATGGTGCTTGTCAGCATCTGCGGGTGTGCGTCCCCAGCTCGTCCCACTCCTCCTCTCGCCCCGGGGTGTGGGACCGGCCACAGGGTGCTCTTCATCCCCCACTGACGGCTGCTGTGCTTTGGGGAGAGGGTCAGAGAGCTGAGCAGTGTCAGTACCTGAGGCCCCCCATTGCTGCTATCTCCTGCAGCTGGGTAGGCACAAATGTATGCTGAGGCTGCTTCTGCACAACGAGGAGCTGCTGGGATAGTTACCCTGTATGTCTCTGTCGCCTTTCCATGGGTTACTTCTCATGTCTTTAAACCTGCATGCTTAGAATTATTTCCAGTGAAACTATGCTAGATACTCATATGGAAAGGAAATTTGTAATAAAAATATCCATCGTATCATTGGTTTCCATTTATTGAAAGTCACTAGACTCTAAATCCAAGGAGTCAGTGCAAGATCGAACACCTAAATTCTACCTTACTGCTTAAAAAGTGTGTCAGTGTACTACACATGAATGTGGATCAGAATATTTTTTTCAAAAGAAAAAAAAAGTATGTATTTTTTTCCTTCATGACTCGTCCATGCTAAAGAAAATAAAAGTGGGTTCGTCTTGGTTCACATTTTAAGAGAAAAAGATCTAAGGGTAGAAACACTGTTGCTCAGTGAATGCTGTGTTCCCTGGATTCACAGAAATAATCCTGCAATAAACACTGTTGTCCTGGAGGGCTTTTCTCTGATAAATACGCGGACGTGAATATGCTAAGAAAACCAGCTGTCAGTAGAACTTGTTTTGCTTAAATGGATCAGGCTCCGTGCTTTGGGGACTGAAATGGTCGTTTTTTACTGGTCTGGGAGCTGTGCCAGAGGGTTCTTCGTGACTGAGGGTGGTATGCAGAGTTCGGTGACTGCGTTTAACCTTTGCAGGGGAGAATAACAAGAACCTGGTCTGAACTCCTAGACTTTGAATTTTTCTGTGTGTTTTTCACTGAAAAAAAAAAAAAAAAAAAAAGAAAAAATTAAATGGGTTCCATTCAAATGCAGCACGAAAGAAAACGGAGACTAGTTCAGGCTGGGCACAGTGACCT
The DNA here is from genome assembly GCF_001431845.1 of Calidris pugnax. NCBI lineage: Eukaryota > Metazoa > Chordata > Aves > Charadriiformes > Scolopacidae > Calidris > Calidris pugnax. Next base: position 10,175,975 of record NW_015090995.1, read on the forward strand.
GCCCTAGTTTGTAGCTGAACAAAGGCATAAAAGCATATGATAAATTTCCATTTGTTATACAATATTTCATTAGGGAGCTAATTAAACAGGCTGCACTCAACTGCAGCATATAAACAATACGAAGGGGAGAATTTCTGGGAAGATATTATCTGATAGCACTAACATAAATGATTTAAATTTTTTTTTTCTTTTCTCAACAGTTGGGAACAAAAAGCTTTTTTCTCCATTACCTCATCCTAAGTAGTTTTTCAAATCAAGCCCGTGTTCACATTCATGCTGTCACTGATAATGGATCTTGTGTCAAATAAGAAGAGAGTAAAGGACCTGATAATAAGTGCAATTATAAAACATCAAAAATGGTAGATCAAAGTGGATTTCCTTTATTCCACTGTGTACAGTCACTTCACAGCTTTTCAGTGTTCCTGTCATGCGGTCCTGACAGGATGTATTAATTTTCTCTATTATCATAGCAACAAGAATGGCACACTTCAGAAAGCAGCTGACAAATGCAGCTCCTCATTATTACTCTGTCTTACTTTTATTCTTTTTGTTTATAAAAACACTTTTTAAATCCCCTTCTCCTGAGATTCTCAGGCATGATGATAGCCATCAAATGGTTGATAACCTTGTGATAAACGAAACTTGGGGACAAACTCTCAAGCCTTCTAAGTACTGCCGCTCTTCAAAAAAGAATGAAAATTTACAGCCTCCAAAAATTTCAAACCCAGTAATGAGTTCATGTTAGAAGAGCTTGAAAACTTTACCTAAATATTCCCACCCTAATTCATCTTGGAATAGTATCTATTTTCTGAAAATTTACTAAATTCTGTATGGGAATTTATAGCATACAAATTGCATTTGAAAAAAAATAACAAAGCTGAGGTGTTAAGCAAACGAGCTCAGCTTCATTCCTCCTGCCTTGGCCCCACGGGTGCCATGACTCAATTCCTGGTGCGGCTGCTCAGGTTTATCACCTCAGCCATAGTTAGCAGCTTCTGAAACGAAATATGCAATGAAATGTCCATGGCAAGAAAATAGTTTTACAGCATTTTCCCAGAGGAAGAAATATGGATAGAGGCTTTGAGCTCAATAAACTACGCTTACCCTTCCCAACATTAAAGCTTGGAGGAGTGTTTGCTTTTGAGCTGATCACAAAATGTTGCAGCCAGTACTCATAAGAATACGGACTCAAACCCAAAGAAAGCAGAATAAGAATCAAGAAAATTGCATACCCCTGTTGACATGAGTAAACCATAATAATTTGCACTATGTGAAAATACAATATTCACACTAAAACCTGAAAACCATTATATTCAACATGTAGAATTTCATAAGATAAATTCTACTCTATACACGCATGCTAATGTAAAGCATCATGTTCAAAAAGGCTACAATGTTATTTTGAATTTAGAGTATACTTGACCAGTATTGACTTTCATCACTAGTTTTAAAAAGCAATTCTAAATTCACTAATTGAATCCCCTATGACATGGCCCTTTGCAGTTGGAAATAAACTGAGGTAGTATACCATGCTGCCATCACAAAGAGTAACTATCTTAAATATTAGTATAAAAGCGGATGCAGCAGTTTCTTATCCCATCATATGAATATTATGGCAATGATGTGTAGAAGTGATTTACATCTTCATTATTTCTAGACTGCAAGAATTGCTATTGCTAGCACTTTACTGTAAAGTCATTTGCTAACATTTAAGTAAGTTATGATTAATGCAATTTGAGTAGAACGCATATTGGACAGATAGATTATAGCCCTGCTGATACTGTATGTACCATAATTAGTACTGTGACAACAGCTAATTATTTTTAATTTTAAAGCTGAAGGATTTTATCCATAAATATTGTTGTTAGAGTTAATACATCAGTTCTTAGATCAGTTCCATAGCCAAAACAAGGTGACAGAAATTATGCATTAAATAAATGAATAATTTCTTATCAATATTTAAAATGAATGGAATGCCAATCAATAACACCACTAGACATCTGAAGTACTGCTGCAAAGATTACTGACAAAATTAGTTCATAAAGCACCCACATCATCATCCCACCTGCTGTGAAACACATTGAAACTTATTAAAAGACAATTGAAAATATAAAAACTACCTCCTTAAAATTCAAGAGATCTAAGATATCAGCATGAAACATTGTTCCAGCTGTATGGAAGACCATCTGTCTGCGTAAGAACTGGAGTGGAAAAACTGATTCTCAGACACACTTGAAAGGAATTACTTCATTGATTTTGATAGTGCTATTTTAGAAGAGCACATCCAAATTACATGGCCTGCAGTTAGCATTAGGACCTTACTTATCTCCTAATGGTCAAAGTAATGTTCTGTATAGCATGAACACATACATCTAAGAATTTAGATAGCAGAACACCAAGGAAACTGTAAAGAGTTCACTTATGAACGAGCACCTGGTTTATTTCAGACTGGAAGTTCTGGATTTAAAATACTTCAGCAAGACTGACACTTTTCCTAAAGTGATTTGAAAGATTTTAAGAGAAAATTCCTAGAACTGGGGAGAGGGGGGAGAAAAAAAGGAAAAAATAAAGTGTTTCACTGGCACACAAATATGATGCACAACTTGCAGTAATCCATAATGGGCAATGAAGGACTGACTCTAATATATGGCACTATTCAGCTACCTCAGCCACAGGTATAATATGGGAGAGGACAACAGCACTGACAGAGGTGATTGCTTCAAGCATTAACACCCACTTTTTCTGCCCCTGGGAAGTCTATCAATCACTGAGCAACTGATTTGTGCATAAACAACAGCTACTGGCAATGGCCGTGCATAGTGAACAGGAGGGCAGCCCACCGCTGTACCAGAAGAACAAGATAAAAGCCTGAGGTGCTGCCAAACTGTATGGTCAAATCCAAACATTTCATTAGTTTAAATCAATGAGGCACTGAACACAATATAGCAATGCAGACAGTATTTATGACCTAACGCTCATGAATAATGAAAAAATACTCAGAAAACAAGGGATAATTCTAAATTATGATATTTTCTTAAACCCTTTTATCCCTTTCCCTTTGAGCTCTTTTAGTCCCAACAGGAACCATTTCATGCTTTCTCATGACCGAGAGGAACACTACTGTACTTGAAAAGAAAGCTGGAATCCTCACATCATCCTGTCAACGCTGCCTCCCCACCTGTTCCTCGGGGAGCAGGCAAAGCTTAGGAACACTCCGCTTGCAGACTCGCCCAAATTTTAGAAGAACCTTGGGCGTCCTCATCATTCTCTGGGATTGGAGCAGCTCTTCCAATTTTCTGGCAACACAGGACATTAATAAGTTATGTTTCATTGATTTGATTATTTTCTTTAGAAAGCTGAACACTTCTTACACAACTAAGAGTTGAAGAATGCTCCCCAAAGCATTCACATTTATTAGTACTTCTCTGACTCACTTAATATCAGTTTATTAGCCTTAATTTGTACCTTTGTGTTTAACATCACGGAACTTACTCTTTGATTGACTCCAAAGAAACAACCCTTAAAAACAGAAAATGAAACAACAGCTTTCCCAGCAGAATAATTTTTAAAACTTGGTGATACTAGAACAAACTTCTTGGTTTCATTTACTTGGGTAATAATTGCTCATTGCAACAAAGAAGCCCTTTCTAATAGAAGCCTCATATCCCTAGCTCCTTTAAGTGCTTTCGGTATCAGATTAAATATTAATACAAAACAAACTGAACTGTTCAACTACTTTTTGCATTACTGTTCTGTAAGGGTTCACACTATGAAGCAGACGTAAGATTGATGTCAATAATTCCCTAGCCTCATATCCCTAGCTCCTTTAAGTGCTTTCGGTATCAGATTAAATATTAATACAAAACAAACTGAACTGTTCAACTACTTTTTGCATTACTGTTCTGTAAGGGTTCACACTATGAAGCAGACGTAAGATTGATGTCAATAATAAATGTACTTAGCTTTTCTTTAAAGTCAATGTGTCAATTTATACAAACAGAAAGGTACTCATCTTTTGCCACTTCAGATTTTCTTGAATATCTACATCTCAGAATCATCACAAGACAAAAGAATTGGTCAGCAATGCAAATAATGTGCTTTATTTGACTGAGTTTCTATTACATTAAGAACAGAAGAGCCTAAGAAAGCAGTCAGACAGCTACACCTGACCATGAGTCTATTAAGAGATCTGATAAGCCAGAGAAGCAGTCTTGATTTCAAGGTATGCTGTGCAAGTGAGAACACAGTTATTATATAAGATGCACATCTAAATTACATTCCTGCCACAAACATATATAAATGCAAATATCACTACAAATACGTTATTCTGTTTTATTTAGAATTCACCATCTTTTGCCTCACAGGATAAAGAAAGATGAAGAATCAATATTTTTTTTTCAGATACTTAAAACAAGTTCTTGACAGCATACATGTGAAGCAGCAGCAAAATTTCCTGCTACGAGTGGAAAGTGAGACATGAAATGTGATATCAACAGAGTTCATAAATACACAACGAGAGAATCCCAGTGTCACAGAATCGGAAGCTTTCTAAACAGCTGGGATAAAACTGGAGTGCTGCTGAACCCAAGTAGCATCTACCTCTTCAAAACAGTGTGCCAATGTTCATAACACCACACAGAGTGCTTTTCTCACATGAAGTGGTGCCTGATAAAAAGTATTTTTACCAGTTTGTACATACTTTGGCAAATGCAAGTGTCTAAAAGCAATGTTTAGACAGCCTGCCACACAGTATGCTTATGTCCCATTCCCACCTATTGCTGCTTGGAGAAGAGCACTCTAGGAATGGAAAAAGGTTGCCCGAAGACCGAGACCTCTGAAGGACACCAAGACCACTGCAGAAGCACAGGCTGCTGTGGAGATGTATCCCAAGCAGAATAACTCTCATTAATTTTAAGCACACTAATCAAGATATAATCAGCATTAGCTTGCCTTGCTCAAATGTAAGTGCACTAAAATAGTGTACCCAATAGTAACATTAGATGCCATGGCCATGCACTATATATAAGCACTTTATTTAACTATGTGAGCAATATAACCAACAAAGAGAAAAACTATGACTTGCGCACAAGTGTCATGGAAAAACACGTAACCAGTGATACAAGTAACAGAATTTACAAGGTAAAGAATGGGATAAACACAAGGTATTGCAAACATAAAGTATGTTGTCAGTGAATAAATCTTGTAAAGTTTTGTTTTGAAGTCTAAAACTGGCTTATCAGAAGGCATCCCATTCTTCTAAATACTCTCCCTATGGCTATCTCTAATTCCCTATCTGATGTATGTATGCACACACATATCCAACTGCAACAGAGAGGACCCCAGCTTCCCTGTGATCTATGAGGTTTGCAGCAGACCTTATGCCCTGTAGACACATAGTAAAATACAGTTAAGCCACACAAGGTGGTTAAATGCAATCTGACCTGAGTTCCTCTTTCTACATTATCACCCAGAGTCTCTTCACACCTCTAACCTGTCGGATGCAAACATCAGCTTGAACCCTACAGTAATCAAGACTGAAAGCGATAACAAATGCCTAAAAAACGAAGCTAAAGTAGTAAAACACAAAAAAGTATGGGTGACAAATTGTGTTCCTGCAGATTTTAATGTTTCTTTAAAAATCATAATTGGCACTAATTGAACTATTTACATGTTAATGCACAACACCTGGCCTCAGCTGGATATAAAGAGGCTGACAGCGTTTTCCTCTCAACTCACTGAAAAGGAATTGAACACATACAGTCTTACAGAGATGGGCTTGCCAAATACAAGGCACCAGTAATTTGGACAATGTGAAAGCAATCTAACTGATTCACAAACTTTAAATAAGAGCAAAGCTACTGAACATTTATTTTGAATTATTAAAGATCTAGACTGACACAAGTCTGAAACACAGAAATACAGGAGAGAAATAAATAAATAAATAAATAAATGGAGGCAAAGCTTGATTCAAGAACTCATCTTTTGACCTAAAAGAGAAGATGGACACCCCTCCACCCCAGAAAAAAAAACAAAAAACAAAAAACAACCAAACAAAACCCCCGACAAAACCAACAGCAAAACACCAAAAAAAAAAATCCAACCTGAAAACTAAACAGAAAGACTCAGTTACCTTGTGAATAGGACAGAAAGTATGCAAAACCAATTTTAGCTGTTCTAGCTGAATGGGTAATCTACAGTATTATCCTTATAATAAAAGTCCTGATACTGCAGCACTGACAAAGGTAAGTACCCTCAGAAAACTTCAGCAGTGAAAATAAAATACTGGTGATAAAGCTCAAAATTTTAACCTACCTGGTTTCTATCTAAAGAGACTTCTTCCTACAGAGTTGACCTGGACCAATTGAAAACCACATTATTTCTGACTTTTAAACAAAAAATCAGTGAGCCATTTCCAAAACAACTACTCTAAAATATGTCCAAGCTAATTTGTTTTATCTCTTTTAAACACTTGCTTTTTCAACAACATTATAGATGCTATACAGCTACTGCTCCTGAAACCGCTCATTTATTGTTGCTAATGACCACATCTCTGGAATTAATTTCAGAACTCCCATTCTTCAGCATCTCACAATTGGAAAACAAAGAAAAGCCAGACAACCAAACACTGATATGTGCCTTATCCAAGTCCAACGTATGCCAACCTTTTCCAACTAACATTCACACTGTAGCACAGCCTGAAGGATTCTGCCCAGCTTCTGGAGATCAGACAAAATATAATCTCTAAATATGATCTAGCGAACTCTCTGTCTCTTCTGGCTGTACATTCAGGTTTCCTAATAATTCTATATGGATTTCTGTAGCAATTATGTTCAGGAAATATTTATTTGAGGTTTAATTTTTAGTTCTGCTTTGTTTCAAAAACTTAGCAATTCTCTGGAACAGAAACATTATTAACATAGCTATATGTTCGTTATTTGACATTATTTAAAAAAATATTGCTTCAGTTGTTGATATTCTTTTCAGTGTTCTAATTAGCAAGCCCCTGAACGTTATTCTTACAGTTCAAACTACTATTGTCCTATATGGTATTTAAAAGAAAAATTAAGCGGAAAAGCTAAATCCATTTAATTAGAGTGCTTGGTAAGAACAAACCATACCAAAATGCTATTACTGACATACAGAGAGCATTTATGTGTTACAAAGGAAGAATTAGTATGTTTCATTTAGAAGAGTTTTGTTGCAAATCAAAAGTCACATTTTAACAAAGACATAGTTTAATCAGGATTTACGAACATACTGTAGGAAGAAGTAGGACCACAAGCAGTGATACACCTAAAAGGAAGGTTTCTGGTACAGTAACAGATAAATACACAAAAAGACATAGATGTTAGAGAGAAAACAAAGGAATGTAGAAGCCATAGAAAGTACAGTAACATTACCAGCATTATTTTAAAGAATAAAGATGGATAAAATAGGCAACCAGCTTGTAAATAAACTACACACACTGAACAGGAATGAAATATGCTCAGGTCTTAACCAGCCAGAAGGATCAGCCTTCCTGTTAGTATCTCCACAGGGAGATGCTTTTAATGCTGCTAATAAGCTTTGCTTTAAGATGTAGCTGAGACACTGTGAGTTGAGTGTGCCTCTTAGCTTTCATCCTAAGAACCTTTCAATAGCCTTTTAGTGTCTCTGCAGAGGATGAGGTGAAAGACAGAGGAAAACTAAAGACACTTGTATAATTAATCTAATACCTAATGAGGAAGATCAGTGCAAAGTCATCATTGGAGAGGAAAAAATACAAATACTAACAAGTTAAAAGACTTATTGTTTGGAAAAAAACCCACAAAACACACACACAAAACCCGCATGCAGTTCTGACAAAGTCTCTGAAGTCAAAATTATCTTATCCAAATTTAGCTTATTAACTAGGAAAAAGACCAGTTAATTCCCTACGCACATCCTTCCCAAGGACATTCAAGAGTTCTGTCAAATTATGAAGCTACATGTCTCTCCAATGATGTGATAGAGAAAATAACACTTAGACGAACACCATCTTGGTAAACCCCCCGGGTAGAGCAGGGTGAGCTGAGCCCTCTGTGCACACGTATGCCAGCAGCACCACGTACCTTGTATCAGTGTACAATTCCCCCTACGCTGTAAATAGACTTTGAAGTCAGCTCCGTTTCCTCTCACAAGTAACAAACCCAACCCAGCTCATGTTGGTCAAAGCTTTCCACTCAAATATAACATAACCTTTACACCAGTAATTTTTCCAATAATTTAATATGATAGGAAAGTAACTTCATCACCATGGCTGTTTAACACAATAAAACTATATTATAGGCTTTGCATGTTCACGTACATAAATACAGATATATTTCAATCAGAAAAAAAAAATAAAATCCCTCACTTTGCATACTTTTTCTCTCCAGTTGTCTCTTCTGCAATTTGTCCCATTACTGGGAACTTGCTAGAAAAGACCAAATTAATGATCCTGATAAGCCCACATAGACAGACACATGCAGTCAGTTCTAGAACATATGGATTGAAGAGAGATGACAATGGTGAACAATATAAATCACCTACCGTGCTGTGGGAAGATGAAAAAGCCCATCCCTAAAACCATTCCTCAGCCCAAGCCTAATTTAAACCTTTGTAAAAATATAACATACATATTAAACACATGCACACACACTCTACCTAGAAAATAGCTCTCTGGATACATATACATGCTATGCATGTGATAATTAAATTGTTGACAACCCCCCCTTTCACTCCTACACTGATTTTTAGTAATAGGATTTAGAAACACCAGAAAAAGATATGAAATGCAATCTTTATGAAACTCAGAGCTCCATCAATCAACCAAGGCAAAAAACACCCAACTTTATGAAAGTTCAGGAAGAAAAATCTGCAGCAGAATGTAAGAGGCATTCCAAACGGTGTGTGGTTTCCCTTACATTTTAGGTTTTGGGGGAAAAGTTTTAATACAAGATGACAAGCTATGCTTTATATAATGTCTAATTGACACAAAAATAATAGTCATGTTTGTGAAAAATCAGTAAAGACAGACAAATTTGAAAATAAATAGTGATTTAAGCATTCAAGACTGAAACAATGACAAACCATTAGTTATAGTTATTGCTGACATTCTATAATGAATGACTTTGTAACTCACATCTGACAACATTAGATTTTATAGAAGAGAAATCATTTATAGAGACAATTAGGTACAGATTTAGCATTTGAACTTAATATCTCACTTGTTGTCAATTTAAGTTATGGCTCTCTTATTTATTTGCATTTTAAAATCACAACATTTTGAAGAATTCTTTTCTTGAAAGCTAAAATTGTATTGTACTTATGGTTCCTAAAGTATTGATTTGCCACATAGATCAGCAAATGCAAGTGCTGATGTAGCTTCTTTCCCCAAGGAAACCAGAGCTGGCAATGGTCTTTACATATACTTAGATTTGACAACGGGAAAACTACAATTTTAATATTGAACCAAGTTTCAACCTACCGGGATAGTTTGAGGCTATCAATTTTTCTTCACTGTGAAAAAAATTCTCTTTGTTAGAAATTCTCTTCATCTCCCTCCTCTCTGTAAACAGCAGACCTTGCTGGCTGTTGTTTTCTGCCCTGAAGCACCCCTACTTATTTTCCCAAGTGATACTTTACAGAGTATATCACTTCCTTTTCTTTAACTACTGAAAGTTATTTTTCTCTTTGATGTTATTTAAAGTAGTTTTACATTTGGAAGAGAAAACAATGTTCTTTGCCTTCTTTACATCAGAATCTTCTAATATTATAAAGAAAATAAAACTCAACTGAAAACATCAGCTAAGTCTGCCCAACTCTGCAAGAACTGATGGAATAGAGGAAAAGATCCTACGCAGGAAGAGTGAATAGATAAATGTACATGTTGCAACGTTGGAAAAAAAACCCCAAAAAATCCAAACCAAAAAAACCCTTAAGCCCCCCAACAATAAACATACAGGATATTGCTTTGGCTCTTTAGATAATTATTATTCTAGAAATTCAGATTTTGAAGCAAAGCATATTCAATTAATAATACCATAGGGATTTCAATTTTCTGGTCGTCTTGCTTAAGTCTAACTCTTCCTACGAAGGCAAATCTCTGATAAATAAGGTTAGCATTTAGAAATAAGGGCTCTCAGTAGCCTGACAACCAGTAAACCTATTACATTATCAACTGTACGTCAGATTGGATGGGTAAGATTTTCCATTTTGAAGCCCCGATTTTCTTCTTACAACATGTTAGTCATTAATGTTTTTACAGTTGTACCTTTAATTACCCTTTCTATCACTTCACAGAGCCATGACATACAGCTTGCATCAGTAAATATCATGAAAAATCCTTGTCTGACATTCTAAAGTGACTTTTGAATTTAATATGCATATTTTCCCATTATGTTTATTAATAAGGCTTGAGGTAGCTTTCCTGTTATTAATAAGATTTGCTTCACTGTAGCATAATACTTGTATCTGAGGTACATATTGAAAGACACACGGATCAGAGATGGCTTCATGCTTCTGTGGGAGAATGATCTCCATTTGAGAGCTGCCTTGCTCTGCAGAGGTAAGGGAAGAGCCTGCAGTGCTCCAAGCACAGCTGTATCTGTAAAACTCACACTTCCTCTCATTCCCATATATGCTTTGGGGACCACAAAGGAAACGTTTCATACACACCCTTCTCCATCCTCTCCCCAAAACCCCTAACAAAATAGGCAGGAGGAAATTAAGGAAAGCAGGTCTAGATAATTGAATAGATTATAATAGGAACAAGAGAGCTAACAGTAATTTTGAAGTGATGGAGTAGCTGGGGAGAGGAAAGTGAATATAGTGTTGGAAAGCTCACACCAATCCTAGCAATCATAGCCTTAGGAAATGAACTTCAAGACTGTCTTCTATGAGAATCACATGTTTTGCTGAATATTACTGTTCAAGGTAGACTGCAGTTCTGAAGCTGCTCTTCCCAAATGTACAAGTTTACAGGAAACAAAACAAACCAGAAGAAAAACACAGGTTTATGAACACAGCAGGAGAGATAGGAAACAGTTTCTACACTGATTTTCTGTTATATTGAAGTGATATGAAGAACATCTCTCATGTGCCTTGACAGACTTGTTAGATATTTTTATTTAGCAGATATGTTAAGAAAAATATTAATCTAAGAAGTTATTAGGAGTCAATTCCATCACATTTTTGAATTGGTTCCTACAAAAATAAATGAGGTTTCACAATAGAACAGAACCGCAAAACCTAATGGGATAGATTTCCTGTATTGTCTGTTTTTAAGGATTTAAAAGACCAATGTACACAAACACACAGAAGAAAATTATGCAAATGTCAATTTGTAAACCTCCAGCTCTGCTGACTTAGCCTAACTGCTAAGTGATATCCAATGGCATCATGGCAAGGGAGAGGCCTTTCTCAGGCAGGCACTGCCTGCAGCATTTTGTGAATCTTGAAAGAAAAAGAAAGCAGAAAAATAAAAGATATGAAACACAGCTGTACGGCTGAATTCTCAAGTACTCTCAATAAGACGACCAATACCTCTATCTCCACTGAGATCAGAAATATGTTTACCATGGAATACCGTTATTTTACAATTATATTATTGAAAAAACTGGACATGGACCAACTCAGTCAGCAGAATGGGACATTCTTTTATCATCAGTTTAACTGGGAACAAGTTTACAGGATATTTATACGTATTCTCAGAGAAAAGGAAGTACTTCTTTCCCAGCTGACAATATTTATATGTATTGTCAGAGAAAAGGTAGGATTTCTTTCCCAACTGACCTTTTAAAATACCTCTGCAGAAGAGAGACCTTATGATAGCTAATCTTGAGAATCTCTCATGGCAGTGAAAAGTCACAGAGGCAGTTCCCATCTTCTTGAGACTCATTTACATTACATATCAGCTCTTCCGCAGTCAGCCAGGCCCAATTGCATGGCTCTGTTCCCTCAGAAGAAAACAAAGATTTCTGTGGCTTACACAATTTTTGTGTGACAAATATTGTACAAAATATAGCCAGGACTCAGGACCTGTGTAACATCCATTGATGTGTCAGACATTGAAAGCTACACAAATCACTTCTGAAGAGTAAAGCCTTTATGCAAGCTTTATGCAAGCTTATTTCACTTGCAAAAATAAAGGCCTGAATCTGGAACAAGATAATAGAGAAGCAGTATTCAGCAAAACATATATATATACACACACATATATATATTATAAATGCCAGTCAGACAATTACAGCCAGCTGCACAAAGTGTCTAGAAACTTATCTCAGTGATACAGGGCCAACCAGAGCAGTCAAGCTCCAGCAGCCATTTCCTTCAGCCATAATGTGAATGTGGGGGAGGAGAGAGGAAGAGAGCATCAAGTAACTATTGAACATAAGACAAAAAACAAAAAGTAGGTTGATCTCTTCCTTTCTGCTCGAGCCATGAAAAATAAACTCACATGAAAATCAGTATGACAAACAAGCCTTGAACTTGCTGGACAAAAGCCCAACTTACATGAAAACCCCTCTTTGGTCTGAAAAACGGTAAAACAGTAGTGTAAATAATCTTTTTCAGGGTAAGCTATAGTTAAAAGAAACTTCCTTGCACGTAGCGTGTTAGTAAGGAGCACAGTCAAGCCTGAAGGTACAGCATGAACATCAGACGCCCCATCTGAATCACAGGGTATTACCATGGACAGAACCATCAGTCAAGACTAATGTTGCAAAATTGAGCTTGTCGCCTTTTATACTTTGAACATCTAATGAGAGAATCAAACCTTCTGGGGTTCAACTGTTTATAATTTCATCAGCTGAGCTAGAAGACAAATAAATTGAAATATTCATCAAAACAATTAAATGCAAGTCAAAACTTGTTGAAAACAAAATCTAGCGGGCTTTCCAAGTGTAATTTTATTAGTACATGTTGCTACAACTATTTTTTTTTTAAATTCCTGCTAACTTTTCATCATCCATCAGCAGGTCTTCAACATGAGATCAGCTATCACATGTCAATTAATAAACCTGCAAACAAGCTGGATGCTGTAAATTAATTTAATGTGAGAAAGAGAAGCTGGTGACTCTCCTTAAGCTGTTACACCATTCCCTCACCTTAATATTGAAGGTGTAGCAGCCTGGCAATTCCAGTTAATGTAACTCAGAGAAGCCACCATTCTCCTGGCTCTCCCATCTCTACATCACGTGGCCTGGCTCCACTCTGCAATTGCACAGTAAAGCAGTTCAGGGTTCTGCACTGAGAGGTAACACAGCAGAAGAACTGACTACTTTTTGTGTAGGTCAGCTCTGATGTCTGAGAGGTGACAAGGCCACTAGGCCAGCACAAAGGAGATGGCAGAACTGTAGCAGTCACTGTGATCTATGGTGTAAATACATTTTATGCGCGATGAAAGAACAGCTTCGGGGTAACATAAGGAACAGCACCCTTCTCACCCCGAACCATCCCCCCAGTGCTTACAGTCAGAAACACAAGTAAACTGACTTCTCATCATGCCCACAGTACTCAAAAAGGAATTAAAAAAAAATATTGAAGAAAAAGTATAAAAGTCAGCTGGCAGATACCTATGTATTTAGTTGTTCAATTTCAGGCTGAGTTTACAAAGAAAAAAAGAAACTTAATTTCATTGAGCCATGGACTATCTGTAGAGTAAAGGCTGACAGAACTGGAACCATAAAGAACTACTAAGGCAAGTTGTACATTCTTTTTCTTTTCCTCCTGACTCTTCTCTGCCATCCCATTTTCTCTGCAAATATATAAGGGAATAGGAGGCCCCATCCTGTAAGTGTTTCCTGCCAGCAGAACACTCACTAAAGTCAATCACAGCTTTGTGTGTGAGCTGGTAAGACAGGGACCCTTAGGTAGAAACAGTTTCATAAAAAAGTATTTTAAAAGAAGAAGATTTCTCTTTATTTAATCATCTCACTATGTATTCTTGTCATTCTGGGCAAACAGCCAGCAAGGCAAAAAAAATCTCCTGCAATAGTAACAGAACACAAGAAATTCATAATGTTATGATTCAGCCATTTTTTCTACGTGTCCCAAAACCAAAACAACTCATTGCATTTTTAGTTTGAAACAGGTTCTATTTCCTGACAAATGCAGTGAAAGCACGTAAGCCGTATCTCTTAAAGAAAGAATGAACGTTGCAGACATCATTCCCATTAATATGATATCTTTAAACTTAAGTTTTGTGGACTTCTTTGAGGAGCCCTCATGCTTGGGCAAAGGCTCAGGCCGGCAGCGCCGGCACCTCCAGGTGAGCAGCTCTGCAAGCGCCTCCCTCTTGCGCAAGTCTTCGGCTACCGCTCTCCATGCCCTGCTCCAGCCTGGCCTGCGGCTCATGCGGACAACCAGGGCACCCATTAGTGCCAACTGTGGCTTTCTGATAGGAAACACAGATGGCTAATTATGAGCACTTAAATGCCGAGATGCCTTATTAACCATTTCACCTTAGAATTGTGTAATAGGAATATCGAGGCAATGCGCTTTCTAATGCAGCGAGATACTCTTCTCATGTCCTGATCTTTCATTCATTTGGAAAGATGTTCTGTGAGAACTAAGCTAATAATATATTTCTTGCTTTTTGGCAGCAAATATAAGTACTCTTGTGAATATTCAGACAGGTGTCAGCTCAGGGAAACCACTGCTTAAGCAAGTTGTTTGGTGGGACTGTGTTCACCTGCTGGTGAACACTGGATGGAATAAAAACATTTCCTATGTGCTTCATCAATGGAAAAAAAGTTAGGGCCAATATATGGGTATTCACATAACTGAGTTTTGCTTCTAACAAATTAGGCTTTTCAATGACTAATTTTTACTACTTTAAAAGACTTTAATCTGGTTTATAATCAAATCGCACAGTTCTTAGTGAAGATCATCAGACTTTATCTGATAAAGAAGTCCAACATCTTCTTACCTATTACACTGAAAGCCAGTCTGCCCTCCAAGTCAAACAGTGGTCATTTTCCCCTGCAGGTGTTAAAAACCCAAGCATTTCTAACTCCAGTGGGTCATAACAGATTGCAAAACTGCCTCTATGCCAGGACTAGAATACTGTGTTTCTTGTTCTTAAATGGCATGGAAAAAATCCTCAGGTAGAGGAAGACTGCAGACATTTTCCTTCTATTTATGGATTTCCCCTTCCTGGGTGCTATAGTTAGGCTTGCTTGTAGCCTCATCTGCCCTTCCCTGGTATTATTAATACATCATGCGTGACCTCTAGGAAAACCTCAAAGTGACCTGAAGACTCCTGAGTTCCATAAGAACAGTATATTGAATACTTCTTACAATCAACCTTTTATAAAATACTTCAGCAGCCTGAAAAAAAAAAGAACAAAAAGTATAAACTGAAAGGATTTCAGGGCCGCCGCAAAACCATTAACATAGAAAGCTCTGAAGCAGGTTGGATGGAAGGAAAGCATAGCAGCTGGTAATTCTGAGTTCCATATTGTAGAATAAGACCAAAGACATCAGAGTTCACTTTGGTATATTTTCAGAAATTACATCCCTCTTGAAGAAAAGTGTCAGGAAACAAAATTTAAACACACAGACAAACAAAACAGAGGTGTGAAATCGGAGGACCTTTCCTATCTTAAACAAAGTGTGTAAAAGAGGGAGGAAGTAACTTTAGCATTGACAGAAGGCCCAAAACAGAAATACAAAGTGGACCTGCTTCCTTCCTCAAAGCATGGAGACAAAGGAGAGAAATAACAAACAAGAGTAGAGCAAATTCCTCCATAGTCTTGCTTTTCAAAGGAGGAAATGTGGCGATGGGTCTCATATTATCCCACTGAGACCACGGCTGTGTGCCAAGTAACTGTGGAATAGTTGAGGTAAACCCTAGGCAAGGCCTTTGTCCTGGTTTGAGGACAAAACCATTTTAGAAGTATGCTAAAATCTGCAAGAGCAAAATCTTTTCTTCATTACAGTATCAGTTCGTAGCTTTTACTAACCACACAACACAGAGAATGTGGGACTTTCACTTTCTAAAAGCATAACTCAACCAATAAAACTAAAGATCAAAGACATTTTCTCCATTTGTCTGGTCACTAAGTGATAGCACATGCTTAATTCCATAAATAATTCAAGCTAATGGGAAGTATTAACTTTAAATAAATTATTAGCAAAAAATAGTGCCTTCTATAGGAAGCAAAGCCAGCAGTATAAAAAAATACTCATACTCTTGGGAATAATTATATTTATATTCATTAAATGCATCTTTTCCAAGGACAACAACATAGATGAAATTGGGTTACTGTATAGCACTTCTTGCAACTTAAGTATGATGTTGCAGGGAAAACCGTATTTGGCTGAATTACAATTTCAGAATGGAACCAGGGTGAGACAGGCTGCAACAGAACTACAGGTAAGTCCAGATGTCTTGCAACAGAAAAGTCAGACTGTTATATTCTTTTATATGATATCTCTCTTCTCAGTGCTCCTAAATTAAGTTGATTCTACCAAGAATCAATATTTTTTTCTTTTTTCCCCAAATGCTGAGACAGGTTCTTTAGGATACCATATTTCTCAAACCATCAAATATGTATCAGAAGAAATGAGGGCAATCCAAAAGAACAATTCATACTCCCTGGTTAGATTATGTGTGGCATCCCACCCATTAATAAAATAGAACTCTTCAGTAAACTTTGGGCAATGTCCAGTTCAGAAACAAGGAGATACTGGGCAAAGTTTGTTGTAACTCTGGAGCAGAGCAGGTGAATTATTTGGTATACAAAGGGACTGTTTGGTAAATATGTTTAGGCTAGTGGAATACTGCAAGTATCAGACACTGATGTAATACATTGTAATATGACTGCTCACTGGCTATATTTAAAATTTGAGATTATAGCACATGATAATCACTACACAGCTGAAAACAGAGGCCCGATCATCACATTACCCGTACATTACGCCCCCTCCCCCCCCCCCCCCCCCCCATACATAACTCTTTTCTCTGAGTCA
>NW_015090995.1:10193158-10228913 GCF_001431845.1 Calidris pugnax
CCCCCCCCCCCCCCCCCCCCAGGCTATACATCACGTCTTTTACTGAGTCAAGATCTATATGTGTACATACACAAATTTTTAACACTGTCAATCAATTATTATGTGCTGCATGCAGAAATTACATTAACCAATGTACGGATTTAAAAGCAAGCCCAGAACAGCTTCTGAATGCAGTACTCTCCAACTGCTTTGTCAAGGACTTAACCTCCAGAATTAACACACCCTGCAAACATATCCCTTCAAATCCAAACCTGACAAGCAGGACAAAACACCAACCAGCAAAACTCGCACCACACCCAGAGGGAAAAATCTACCTGTAAATCCTAGGAAGAAACACAGCTGTCCAGCTGCTCTGGAGACACTCATCCCTGAGCTAAGCATCTGGGGTCCATAAACACAGAAGCAGACATAGGTCCTTTGCTGAAGCAAGCAGAATGGGAAAGGAAAGTGAAGCTTGCTAGCTTCCCAGAGAAATGCCAAGGTAGTATGGTAATTGCGTACATATGGCGATGTACAATGCTATTTTAAGAAAGCCTAAAAAAACTTACAAAAGAAGCAGATGATAAAGAAGTTTAGATTTTATAATAGGCAGCTCTAAGTATGCACTGAAATACAAATTAATAGCCTTTAAAAACTTGCAAAGTTTGCATCTGTTAACATAAAGTTTTAAATTTTATAAACACTGAAGATTTATATCACTCCATCTGTAGGAGGGAAAAAACCAAACCACCTTATGGAAAACACTCCAGGGTCTTCCTTCATAACTTTCATCACACTTCATTAACTGACAACCTTTGAACAAATGTTTTCAGCAGTGCAAGCTACAAAAGGTTTGTAAAACTCAGTTCTGTGTTATCAGGTAGCGATAGATAGCTGTCTTTTGACTACACGATGAGACATGCTCAAATTCACAAACTGAAATATGCATGCATGTGAATAGGTGTGTACAACTTACTGGACTTGAATCCATCATTTTGATAAAATCAGCAATGTCATTCCAATTAGGTCCATATAACAAGGATTATGCTAGGTTTTTTTTTGGAAAAGGGTTGCAGAATTAATTAATTACTAGGGGAGAAGGGTAGAGCATAGATCACAAACTTAACATTACAAAACTTCAAAAATTGTATTATTTTTGAAAGCATTGTTTTCAGTGAAAAGTTGTAGGAAGCTGGTATATCACTTAGGCTATTTGTCTAATCCTAAAACATTCTTTACTGCAATATGAAACTTGGTTGTATTTTCTGAAATTTTAACCATTTGGAATGAACCTCTCCTACCAGATTCTCTACCTCAGGGTGTTGAGGGAAGAGGGGAGGGTTATTCAGAGTCACCCAGACACCACTGAGGATGATGTTAGAGACAACGTGTTTTACATATGTTGCTGGAGACTTTTCCTCCAAAATGCCCCAGGGCCCCTAGCTGTTGCTGGAATAAGAGATTTGCAAATTGTCGTAGCATTAGCCTTTACGTCAGTCTTGCATCCAAACTGAATGCACAAAAGTCCTCAGAGGCCTCTGGGTGACCAGAAAGTGCTGGCACCACATTACAGAGAGGCTGAGAAGACTTCAGCCCAGGGCTACAGTGGTCAGGTCACTGCTCTCACTGCTACCCATGCTCATGCAGCAAGGACAGCGCTAGAGAATGAGCCTGTGAGCCAGAGGTTTCCTCATTCTGTGCTCCTAAAGACCTCTGCTTAATGGCACTCAAGGATGGTGAAGAAGATGGACAGCTGATTTAAACTACTGCAAAAGAGAGAGGAGCAGATGAAACCATTTGGACAGAAACCACATCATGAAAAGTAGTTAGAAACAAGAAACAAAGGTGAATCATTAAAAACAGACTAAAATGCAAAAGGAGAGAAGGGGAGAGCACACAAGAACAATCTGCACAGGAACAGTGAGATCAGAACTCTTGAAGACAACTGTAGCAAGATGACTAGAATTTGAATGGAAAGCTCAGAAAGATGAAATTAAGTAGGAGAAAAGCTCTGGGGCAAAGCTCAGGCTGGGAAAGAAAGTGACTGGAACCAGACCAGGGAAAGAAGCCAACTTCAAGGAAGGGGAGGGGGGAAGCTGTCAGGTAGCATTTGTGAAACCCAACAGCAATACATGGATTTCTTTTCCTTTCAGTGTTGGTTTCAAAGAGAAGATGATAGGTTGCTACTGCTATCAAAAGCTCTTTTGCTCAAGTAGTGTAAATCTTTATATTGAACCTAGATGCTAGAAACAACTTAAAATCAAATGATGCCACATGATAACTCCACTTTTCATTTTGCCTTTTTATAAACCTACAGAGCTGTAACTTAAGTCAGTGAGAGCTATTCTTATTATTATATTGCACTAATGTTTGAAGTACCCTGAGGTGTTGAGCAGTTCAAGTTTAGCAAGTATTTTTCACTTAATTTGTATATATGTAAATTCACCATCTACAAAATGGAGGTAATACCCTCATCACTTCTCAGCGTTATTGAACAGAGAAATACATTAGCGTATGTGAAGTATTTGAATACTGTAGTGATGAGCACGACAGAATTGCTAACACAAAATTAATATTGTTGTAAGATGGAGGTTTAAGCAGTGGCAATAAACAAGGCTTAAGGATATACATTGAACAATTAAAATAAAACAAAATATTGAATAGCTTGTCATCATTCTGGCACAGTCTATGATGCACACTCAGTATGAGAGGGGTCCTGAGGGAGGGGTCACAAGCAGAAAATGCAAGTAGTGCCTCTAACATAGTGCACATGCATATAACACCTTTAATTCTGACACCAGAAATTGTTTGACAACCAGATTTTATATTCTTAGAATAATGATCATTATCATACGAGAAATAGCATAAATACAGAAAAGGAGCATTGTTCCCATGAAAAAGTAAACAACACTGAAAATGTATCTGTAGGCAGATAGGAATATTCAGCACTGCTGTAAAGATTAAAGTTTAACAAAGGTGCTGACACATTGTAAAATTCTTTTTGCTTAAAGCTTTCTATTTACCAGTGAACATTTGTTATAGCTGATGAATACAGGAACATGAGTTTCTCTGTTCCAGACCTTTTTCCCTTCACACATCTATACCCAGCCACAGGAGATCATGATTCCTATTTCTTTGGGAACATATTTTGTTTAATTTCATGGCATAATAATTTACACAATAACAAACACACATACACACTCTTACTTCATTCACCTGTTCACTTCTTTGTGATCTTTGCCTATATGAAGAATAAAGTAGAGATTTCAGTATTTGCTTTACGGACATGATGAAGCAAATTCTGCTCCCATATAAATAGGACTATACAGCAGGGCTGAAACCTTGTCATTCATAAAACACATGGATTATTTACCATGCAAGTGATAGCAATAATTAAATTAATTTAGTCACGTGTATTTACATATAATGAGTGCCTTTGCCATGACCTATTATTAGCACTTACAAGCTAATTCATAATGAGGCAGCAGAACTAAGCATGATGATCCTAGCGAAGTGCTTGCATTTTAGAACTTCTAGAGGAGGATAAGATCATGTCTGTTCTTATTTTGGCAACTCATTCAATACATGTCAAATCATGCACCCTTCCTCAGGAAAAGAAATCCCAGTTCAAACAAGTGTTTTCACCCAAGGAAATAGAAGCCAAAGAAAAGTGCCGCTACTTTTATAAATAAAACAAATTTTGACTGGGCTTCGCCATCAGGGCTGAGCCAGACTGAGCTGCTCAGATGCCTACGACTCTCCAGCTTAGAGAACACACTGCTGGTTGGAGCTCAGTGCAGACAGATTCATTCAGTGCACTTTTAAAACAAAACCAGACTGACATACAACTTGAATTCCGGACCTCATTAAAAAAATTCTAGGCCAAGGGTCATCATTTCATATGCCTTACTGTTGATAGGGCAGTCATGAATTGTAACACTCCACTGCGAGACAATAAAATGCCCTTAGTACATTCCTCTGCCTCACGAGATGCAGCAGACACAAAAAACCAGTAACACACAAGTGCAACAGATAATAAAAGAGAAGATAGTTACACACTCCAAATGCTTTTGTAAACCTATTTAAAAACACTGATCTATTGCAGTAAGGTTAATATACTGTTTTATATTCACATTTAAGTGAAATTTCTCTGGCTCCCAATGAACAATGACAGCACCTGATTTACACCATTTGTTTCAAGGCAACTTAATTTTTTCTACTGGCACCAAACTAGTCCATGGTTAAGAAAATCATTGTTCTCTTCTAAAGAAATAGTCTGTATGGTTTAGACAAGCAGAACTATCTCTTCACATCAATTTTAAGTTAAGGATAAACAAAGGATTGACTGCTAAAAGAGTCATCAGTCCCATGCAGTGACTACAAGACACATCATATAGACAATCTTTGCAGATACACAACTTAGAGGGCAAATATGTTACTGTGATACCAGTGTTTCATTAAGAAGTAGATAACAGCCAAGATGATGTGCTTCACACCTATGATATACCTGAAATAAAGATAGATGAGGACACATCTCATGCACAGCCAGTGTTCAGCAGTATGCAGTGGAGAACCACCGACGAGTCAATTGACTGTATTTATATCATTACATTCATAAAAGCAAAACAATCCCTACTAATTAGTAGCCACTTCCAGTATGTCTTCCTTGTTAAAAAAGTGTTCTTGCCACAAGGTAACCAATTTGAGATAAAAGTCTAGGGAAAGCATGGCAGACTCCGAATTTGAGTCAGTAGGTCAAACTACATAGTAGTATGTAACAAGTTCCCAATTTCTAACAAACCTACAAAATTACTCACTTGGATGTTAGCTTTAAGGTATTTAATTTAAATATGAAAGGACTTGATGTTTTTCTTTACATGAGGTCAATGCTAAAATTCTGAAGCAAAGACAGAAATGATAACAAAAGATTTTCATTATTTGTATCAATTGTTTGGCAAGACATACAGACATGCTAAAGACAGTTACAAAATCCCCAATTCAAAATTTTCCATACCTAGTATTTGGCAAAGCCTACTTCTGCAGATGAGAAAAGTAATCACAGGCGAGACACACTGCACTGACAGAGACTTTAGGGATCAGCCACTCAAAATGCGAAGTGGACTAATTAGCAGTGTCCACCCTTAATCAAGAGTTCTGGGAACCAAAAAATTAAATCTACCTGGACCCATTGGAAGACTAAAAACTCCAACTGAGGCAGAAAAGCCAACGTGCTTGAATAGATGGAAAACTTTTATAAGAAACAGACCCTGCCATGCCTGGAATCTGAAGTGCAAACTATACAGGAGAAAAGGAAGCCATGATTAATGCCTCACCAGGGGAGGGCAGCAATGCAGTGGGATAATGAAGTGAAGGTTCTGATTTAATCTTGATATAGTTTGATTAGATGTGTATTTCTTTAATTTCTTTCCTTAACCTTTAATAAACATTTATTCATTTGCATTACCATAGATAAATATCTTGACCTGCATTCTACCTGAACTCCCCTTTATTGAATGACTAACTGATCACTGCACAAGTATTTCTCTGACGTGTTGGCATTATTATTTAACAAATGGATTCTACCAGCTCATTCCCAGATGTATAGTCTTCAGATTCAATAAGCTTTCTGTATAAACAACAGATTGAATGGCCTTTGTCCTTATTAGCTTATAGAAAATTAATTTCTTAGTGTTAATTTCTGGGCTTGGGCCAGTTGCCAAAAGTCTAGGGCAGCTGCAAGAACTATAGACAGTATTACACAAGTCGGAGATGGAAAGATCTATTAGGTTATTTCCTTTGACTACAAACTGATGAAGAACTGCAATCAATGAATCACACGCCTGTCATGTCCTCTATAGTATATACTCAATTGTATTGGCTGGATTTAAACAACTGCAGCCACAAAGCCTCTACCACTTCATTTAATGCTTTATACTACTTTAAAACAGACATGTTTTAACAATTTAATAGTCAGTAAAAACATAATAGCTTTACAGATCGTGAAGCAATGAAAGACCCGATGCACCCATTCAATCTGACCACTTCCACAATCAGAACTACAGTTTCAACCAGTGACCCTCACATTAACCCTCATAATGCAAGGCTCAGCCCAAGCATGTTTGGAAAAACATTCAGACCCTTAGGGCTCCAAATACTAAGAACTTACTGTCCCTCAGCAAAGTATTCCCATTTTGAATGACTACACTGTTCTAAAACTGTCTTGGGTTTCATATTTAAATTTCTCAGACTGCCACTTAGAGCTACTGAACCAACATTGCTGGGTCTGTGTCTGCTAACAGATATATTCTGCTGTATATTCTGCACTGTACTCTTAGTGAAACACCTGTGATGCTATATACATCCAAAGTTCTTCCCTCTCTGTCCCCCATACTTGTTTCAGAGTTCAGTGACAACTCCTACTTTATGGATTCAGACCTTTTAAAAAAAAAAAATCTTTCCTTGCAAAACAAGTCCCAAAGACATAATCACATTCTGCACTCCTCTGAGAGTCTCTTCAATTTTATACATTCCTGGTGTTGAAATGCCCAGAACTGACTTGTCAGAGAAGTCTCGGTGACATCTACTATATTTCACAGATCCTTGACAAGATGCATGTACACAGGCAGCCCAAAGTAGCATTTGACTTGTTGGCTCCATTTATCTCATTTACTGGCCCTTAAGGTCCCTTTCAGCACTGTTGCTTTCCAAAGTAGTTCCTATTAAATATTTTATATTTGGTTACTATCCCCTGCACTGAGTCTCACTCAGTTTCCAGTGTATCCTTGTGGATCTTTGAAGTGTTCTGTATCGACTTTTGTGTCAGCAATGATGTCTTTAATGTCTGCAGCTTAAATATCAGATAAGCAGCACATTTCTGACATCCTTCACTACCATTTCATGTAGAGATCTTCATGTCCCTAACATGGATACTGTGGCATGCTACACTCCCCCCACCTCCCCATCTCAACTATTAAAGAGACAACCAGCTAAATTTTAATATTGTAATAAATATCTATATTATAATTTAAAAATTAAAAGTTATATTTAACTATATTTGGAAACGAATGTTTCTAAACATAGACAAAAGCAATAAAGGGAGCAAGTACCCCTTTTAATGGCCTGTTCCACTTCCATATTTCAAGTGTTACAACTTTAATGCTACAAAATATTATGTGGGAAACAAAGGTTTCAATAAATTAAAAATAAAAAAAGCAATTATCCTTGACATAATAAAAGCTTTCTTACACAGAAACTAAACATTTGTGCAAATTCTGACTTGATACCACCTTAGTAATAGATAAGGATAATAATGTTCCTTACAGTTAATAAAAAAATTGTGCATCAAAGAGCTTTATGCATATTATATGAGGCTCAGATTGAACCTGTGAAAGATAACAGAGATAAAATAATCAATATACGTATACCATTTGGGCTCTTCAGACGACGGACTCATCTTTTAGCCGTATCTGCATGAAGTAAAGTAAGCCTTGATTGTGGTGAGAATCTATTAGCATTCTTATAATGCAAATAATAAAAATCACTGCCTGGAAGTGCTGTTTAGGAGATTAGAAAACTGCCAAGTGATAAGGTTAACGGTTAACTAAAACCTACACTTGTGACCTGTCTCTATGACAGTATCTTATTCTGATTAAGATTATTCTTTGCATTTTTTCTACTGTTCCATTAACTGTTAAACTTCATTGTGTATACTGAACATAGGTGAGCATTTCAAAGTAATACTATACAGCCTATAAAGAAGAAGCAATCCGGTATTATAAGCACAACCAGAATATTTCCAAATGTTTTATATTCCACCCAGCAGCTTTCTCATCACCACAATTTGTTATGTTTCAGCCTCCGAAATGATCGCTCAATGAAACCAGGCTTTCTACTTCTTCTCTATTTGCTTCTAGGATGACTACAAATTTCAGTCACATTTATCAGTTTATCACACAACTGAAGTGAACCAGAAGCATGTCAGAAGCATGTCTCTAACTAACCCCCTGGGTGCTGTCATATTAAAAGCTACACTCAAGAGAAAAGTCAAGAAATTAAGTCAAAGGTGTGGAGATATGAAATACCATTGAATTTTCTAGGCATTTAAAATCAATCTGGTTACATTAGTAGAAGGTCATTGGTTGTTCTGCTATTCTTAAGGGAAAAAAAAAAAGACCAATCAGAAATATAAATACATGAAAATATCTGTCATATGGTTTCAGATCGCTATCTCTAAAACAAGCATGAAGAAAATACCTTTAGAAGTAATTAAATCAGCCAAACACAGTGACCCTGTAAGAAAAACCTATCTGTAGTGGAGAATTCCTGGGCAACTGTCTCTACTTGTCTTCTTCCTGTTCTGGTGGCTCATTGGAAGCATTCAAACAAGGGTCCAAATCTGAAATCACCAACACAAGCTGCCAGACATAAGCCAGTTGAAGAATTCCTCCAAATACAACTATTATTCACACGAACGGGAGCAAACGCTTGACTGCCCACTCAGCTGCTTTTTGGGATGTTTGCTTTTCTTGTATTTGCACATGGATCAATATATGAAAACAAGAGGAGGAATTCTCTAATCTGAGGAATTTTGAAACACTTTTCTAATTAACTGACATTTTGATGTATCAGTTGTGCAAGTTAAGCTAAAAACCAACAGCAAATTTATCAACTGAGATAAACAAATTTCACACTTTTCACCTGCTTACCTTTTTAATTTGAGTAGTGATTGATTTCAGTGCAACCACTCACATTTATGAGGTATATAAATGCTGACAGGACTCAAACTGTTTAAGCGTCTACACGTAGCAGCTGCATCGAGACAGAGCAGGTGTGTATTTGCCACCTACCAGAATAAGCAATGCAGCCAACCCCAAACTTGCACTCCAGAAGGCTATACCTGAAGAGGTTGACATACACTGCAAAAGATCTCTCTCTGCATCACAGGAGTATTAGCAGGTCCTCTAGTTCTCCAGGAATGATTGCTTCAGAAAATTATACAGACATTTTAAAAATAATTTAACACCTCATGTCTCCACTTCTTGATTTAGCTTGTTTTTTCAGTTTTATCACCACACTGATGCTTCTTTAGAACTCAGGCTTCGGAGATATCTTGAAGACTTCATCAACATCATCACCAAAATGTGTGGATGTCCTCAGAGGACATAAGGAGACTTTAAGAGAGGCAAGCAACCAGAGAACATTATGACAGAAAGAAGGGAAAGCAGTAGGATGGGAAGCCCCTGCCATGTGTTTTTGGCAGTTATGTTGTACACCAGAACTAGACAACTATACTTCAAAGAGTACTAGACTACTGCTTTTTTTCCCCATAGGGCTAAAAAACTGCAAATTACATCATTATACACTGAAAGGGCAGCAACGACAGGGATAGAAGTGCAGGAGACTGTTTTTTGGGTGATACAGGGAACTGCTGTCAAAGACTATCATCAAAATGTGATCTGAGCTGGCAAAGCTAACAGCCAAACATCTCCACTTTGTGGACAATCCTTGCTGCTTCCAAGCTGGCTGCAGGTTATTTCTGTTTTTGCATTCTGACTCCTAATGCAAATTTCCCCAGTGGGAACCTCCAACCTGAGCTCTGCCAGCTGTCTAGAGCCCAGATCAACATACATGAGTTCTCAGCCAGGAATTCTATTTTATTTCATGACCATGCAAACCTAAAGTTTTGGAAAACAGTAATCTGAAACTATTTGAAAATGGCAACTCAGTGCCATTTCTCTTAACAGAGGCTTCTTGCCATAAAGTTGACCACGATTCAGTGTCTTAAGAGTTCTTACTGAGCCTGAGAGAGAAACCTAACTGAAACTGCAGGCTTTAACGTAGCTTTCTGCAAGGTGAAAGGATACGTGCTTTGTGTTGGTTTGTTTTTTTTTCTTCTTTTTCCTAAGCAGAAGGTAGATAATGATTCTTTCTAATTTATTACAGAAGCAACAAATGAACAAATATTACTACAAAGATTTACGCCAAAATTCAATTAATTTAGATTGTTTACTTGTTATGGGCCTTTATTTAACATGAATAAGCATTGCTTAAATTCTAAATTGCATATAAATATGTTTATTTTATTGTATGTGTAATTATTACTGTTTAAAAACAGTATTTCTACTTGTTTTTGTTTTATTTTCCTAAACTTTAATGATTTAGGGTCTTTGCCATTATTAGCCACCAACCAATTTATAAGATATCTATAAGAAAGCTTAAAAAATTCTGCTATAGTTGGCTGGTAAAGCACCAAAAATGCTATTTGATTTTATATTAAGAGGAAATTGGATATTAGAAGACTAAAATAGTGATACCAGCCAGAAAGATATTCTGTTACAAAATGCAGAAGACTTCCTTTGTTTTGAAGACAGAAAAGATGTAAACAAAAATGAACGACTGAAATAATGTGGACGGCTTCAGACATGGACAAGAGGTACTAGAGATCAGAAATGAATTATTATGCTCTAAAATGATCCAATAAAAATCAAACTGTATTGCAGTAGTCAGAAAATGTATTGGAAAAGATAGGTTATAAAAAGAAAAAAGAACTTACAAGTACTGCAGGTTATTAGCTACTATGGAGAAATCTGTATTCAGGAGATTACATTTCTAACAAAATATGCACAGAGCCAAACACAGCCGAATTTGCTGTTCAAAAGGAAGTGAACTATAAAAATTAAAAAGCTGGAATGGAGGCAGAATCGCAGGCTAGAATAAAAATAATCAATGTACCAAACCATCAATAGGAATGTCGAGAACATAGTACTGACTGAACACACAGCCACGCAGGCTTGAGGAAGAATGACTCAATTATATTTTTCTCCATGGGCAAAGACATAAAAGATAGTTGTAGACACATTGAGCACACCACAAAAAAGCATTTGGGCAGCACCCCTTGTTAGAAAGGAAGACCTGCAGTTCTAAATAGAGAGAAATACAGGTGCTATGGAAGAAAAACACTGCCTTTGGCAGCAAAGCCCTGGCAGACTCCAGCCATTGTGCCCACCTTCACAAATGCTCCGCAGCACTTACTAGCCACAAAATGGCACAAACTTGGAAGGAAGGCTTTCTTTTATTGAGGCAACAGAGAAGCACTGTAACAGCCATGTTCTTACCAATTTCTGAGCCAGGCTGAGGATTTTTGAAAAAGACTCAAAGCCCTTTAGTAGTTTGATGCTGACCCGGAGCAAGGGAAAGGCAGGATGCAAAGGCTTCCTCATGCACCTGCCCCAGAGATCATCCCTCATATTCTCTTCTTATCAAATGCAGGACTGCTGCATGCCTTATACCACTGGCACCAAGAAGACACCAAAAGTCAGCAGGGACTTGGCAAAACACCAACAGCTATCCCCAAACACACTGACTGCGTACGAGCAAACATACACTGAGGGTGTATGTTCCTCAGAACAGCACCAGCAGGGACTTGGCAAAACACCAGCAGCTAACCCCAAACACACTGACTGCGTATGAGCAAACACACTGAGGGTGTATGTTCCTCAGAACAGCAGCTTCTAGGTCCTCTCTTACTATGCCACAAAAGGATGGCTCTTTCAGTCACATTCAGGCTATTGAGATAAAAATGTATCTTGAGAGTCAAGGTAGCACACTAGGACCTGAATAAATTGCCTATATTGTTGCACCATCCCCCGAAAGGGAAATCTAGATTGCAAAGCTGTGCACAAACATGGCTTTTCACTTATGCTGAACTAACGAGCTACTACAAAGAAAACGTATGTCACCTTCCTTACCAAGACCAGGCCCAAACCAAGCTTTTTATAATTATACCAAGAGGGCAACCACCAACATAAGCTAGGTGCATATTCACTACCTCTATCTCAACCTTTCAAAAGCAGTTTCTGTGACTACAAATGAGACCTCATCACAATCATCTTCCTTACGGAAGGAAAGTATGCAATATTCTGGGAAGTTTTTTAGTCTCTTTAGAAAAATTCTCAAGCCCATAAAAATAAATCTGGAGATTTTTCCCTTCACCAGGAGCTTTATCCCATTACAGCAAGAGCTCCACTCCTACCTCTGATCACCAGCATAACCTAAAGCAGCATCTCTTCCTGACAACAGATGAGAGAATGCAGTCCATTGCCACCTCCAAAAAGCAGCCGCATTGCAATCAGCAAGAACTGGCTCGTGCAGACCACCAGCTAGAAGAAATCACAAAATACACCACTACCTTATGAAAGAGTTTAAGAACTTGCAACAGTAGCTACTATTCAGTTATACTCTGCTTCTAAGATTTTTGTGGTGATCAGAAGACACAAGCATCCATAAAATGTTTTGTCATAAAGAAAACAAATGAGAAGTCTCTAGTGCTGAGCTATAAATACTGCACCACTCATCAGATCCCATTGACAATGCACAACTAGTAAGCAGCTCTGTGATCCCAACATCAATAGTTCAAGTAGATTCAAATCAAGTAAGATTCAATTCAAGTAAACTACATCAAGTACTTTCTGACTGTGCAACCAGAGGTATGTTTATAAGAAAATTATGCAGAAAATTATAAATTCAAAGCATGCATTATGATTCTGCCACTTCAACAAACAGTAAAATACTTGCTCTAAAAGAGCTTAGCATGACTGGACAATAACAGAAAGTTTGCTGTCTCAAAAGCACTGTCTGGGGTAAAGTTAATCGAATATGATATTCTTAAACAAAGGTGCCACTCGACATTGCTGTTGGACAGAGCAATGAGAAGGACACTTAAGTGTAAACAACACTTACCATGCACAAAGTGCATGTATTAATTTATATTTTACATTTACACAAAAAATGTTTAGGCAGAGAGAGAAACTCATATTGCATTTACAGGTTAAAAGCTACAGTGAAAGATGTGAATAATATCCTTCTGATTAAATGTGTTTTATTCCACTGACTAACTATGGAAAACCTGGAGTGTGTTTGTGGCACGAAGACCCCTTTCTACTTGCTATCTTTCCATAAGCCAAAGGCATTGTTTGAGAGCATAGGAGAGAGCCACTTACTAACCTATGAATGCTAAACAGCCCACCAATGAGTTAGAGCTAAGTGGAGTGACAATATGGTGAAGATCCCATAGGCAAACCGACCACACCACATGGAAACTATCTGTTTAACATCAGATGCATTAAAGAAATAGCTTCACCCACTCCTACAAGAAATATACCTTCAACTCTTCCTTGGCCATGATACTTGATTGATAGGAAATGTAACAATATTTTGGAAAGGAGAAGAATAAATCACCTCAAAATATTCCAAGCTCGTTTACAAATGTGAATTCATTTCAGCTTCAAAGTGACATGCTTACTACATTGATGTAAACAAGCCCACAGCAACATTTGGTAATGCTCATTACAATGACTAGATTCAAAAGCCAAAAGAAAATTAACAGCTCATCAATAACATTCAACTGTTCCACAAATATACCCCCAAGATAAGACAACATTGGCTGCATCAATCTGGAGTCGTACTCTGCAGTATTTATTAGCATAACCAATGCTAAAACCATACGGGATCTTCAGAGGAAGAAAAACAGGGGGAAAGTTTAGTAGCTGGAGTCACAGAAATTAAAAATCATTTATATTCATGTGTTCAACCTTTTTTTACATGCATACCATTTGGGGACAGGAGGACATTTAACAGATACAAACAATTCTCTCTTACCTTGCCGGTAGTTAAAATACTGATGCTATTTCTCCTTCTAGTTCCAGTGCACCATTTCTAACGATATCAGAGAACACATAAAATCCCTCTAAAGTACAAAACTGAGGAAGTGGGGAGGGAGCAGCACTATGAACCATAATAAATACTAGATACAGTTTAAAAGTACCCTTAACTTTTGTCCCCTGGGTTTCTTACATGCTTTTGGTAGTTTTTAGCAAGGTTTCCAGCAATAGAGCCGAACAACCCTGACTTATGTCCTGAGCCATTCTCACTTCCAAGCATTTCCTCCCACATGCAAATCTTTTAGGAAGTGTGGTTTCATGGAATAAAGGAAACTCCAAGCCACTGACTTTCCCCAGTTCCTTTTCTGGATGACACCCGAGGCAAAGGAACGTTGTTACTCTACATTTGGTTTCTGCTGCCCAAAGGTCTCCTCCTCTGTGATGTCAATACATCTCATGGGGAACAATTTATGATCAGATAGTGACACACGCTGCTCAATTGAAAGTCAGTGTTGTGAAGCACTGTATAAAATCTACATTGTAAATCATTTGGAGTAGAAACTTAAGATAAAGAAAAAACACTGGCAATATAATTGGTCATCAGAATATGTGAATCTAATTAAAATATTACTCAAAAACATCTGTTAGGGAGAGGAAGCAGCCTGAAGGAATTATTCAGTGCTCCTAGACGCATATTCTAGAAGAGCTAATTATACACAATTCCTCTTATGCTCATGTTACAAAATATAAAGTCAGGGTGCAAAGCTAGGTATGATTAAACAAAACAAAATTAGTATCTAAAATACTGAATTTCATTTCACAAGACCAGTATATGAAAGTAAGTTGAAACAAGCAGTAGTCAAACCTGCGTTACCTGTACAAACTAACTGCAATTTCATGTACAACTTCCTATTCCTATCCTATTTTCTATTGCAGAAATAAAAAATAGTCTAATATGTTTGGTTTAGCTTTCACTTTTCTATTAGAAGTCTATGAAGGCTGCACACATAGAAAGGAGCCACTTTCTCCATGTTCTACGTTTCTTCCAGGTGGTCTGACCAAAGCTATTTGCTGCTACCAATACTTCCCCTATTTGTAAGATGAGGATATGGTAATATTTGTAACTCTGAATAATACAGCTTTATGCTGATCTTCCATCTTACTCCTAAAACCAAGAGGAAATGAAATACTAACAAATATGGAAACGGAAGATAAGACTTTCTCATGTAATTTAATACACAATGAATTAAATGGGTAAAAATGAAAAAAAGGCTGAAGAGGAAGAATGAGCAATCTTTTGTCACCCATGGTAGGATGACAATAAATTCTTAGATCTCATACTGTCAAGAAGAAATGATATTTAGATTAAACCTTGCTAGACCCTAAAAGGATAATTTGTCAGTATTTTCCACTTTTCTGCCAATCCTGTACTCATTTGCTGTATTCATCCCTTCTTTTTATCTCACTTACAGTATTACAGTTTGAAATAATTGAAAAGCATTTTGCCAGCGGAAGAAAAAAGCTCTAGATATCTTTGTATTTAAACCATACTGGCTGAGAGTATAAGGAAGCAAATAAGCGTAATATGATCTTATTTATCTAGTAGCATTAACTATAATCTTCTACGATCAGAGTTCACGAGTTTTCCTGTTTCCCTTATTTCACACTGATGACGTTCCACTGGCAGCTTTCAGCAGAACACAGCAAACTTTGATGAAAAACACGTTCCAACTGTCAGGAGCATTTACATTTTAAGACATATCAGTGAGAATTGATTATATTTCAATACGAGTATTAAACTAAACCAACATTAAACTAAAATACATAATTTATTCATTTATTCCAAAGGATTTACATATAAAATACGACTGTAGGTTGTTTCTGTAAAGCAGATTTCTGATCTTCTAATACATTTTAAATTTTAACCAAAAGAGATGAGAAATAAAACATATTATAAACTTAATAAAAAACCAACATAAATAATGCATCAAGGATAGACATGTCGATTGTTCAGAATGGAAGCGTTCCCAGAAACACACTAGTCCAGAGATGTCCTCATGGTAAATGTTTAACAACCGAAGAGAAATTTTGTTCAGCATCCCCCTCGTCTCAAGGATTGCGGGAATGAAGAGTCAGATAATCCTCACACTTTTGCACTACAGCACTCTGAGGAAAGGCAGGTGCTTTACTGCCTAACCCATCTCATCTCCTCCCTCTGTGGCAGAGTAGATAAACTGAGTTCCCAAGAACTGCAGCTGCTCTGCAACATCCTTTTGCACTGTAAAATATTTGTGGAAATACTTTTCCTGCACACTCATTTCCATCTGAGGAAGTCAAAAGGATTTAAAAGAAAGAAGGAGCAATAATTTACATTGCTACAGGCTCCTTAGGCCACATCCACTATCGCTTCTGCCTAACAAGAGGGAGGAAAGGCAAATGATTTTTTTATTTTTTTTGAGCTGTAATGCCAAGTTATTAATTTCTGGGATAAAAATTAGACCTGACTGTTCTCCTTAAGCTTCCCTCTCTCCCATCTTTTAGCTACCCGTGAAAGAAAAGAAAACTGCAGGGCTAAAAATATTACCCAGCCTTGTGCAAATAAACAGATACTTTTTACTATGCTGTGGGCAAATGCAATTTGGATTATTGAATATAAAAACATTTCTGCTATGTTCTAAATACTTTTTCATTGTCTTTAATGTAAAATATTAAATGCTGTTTGATATTTGTCTTTAAATTAGCATTCATTGTGCTAAAAAGACAAATACAAGAAAGGGAATGTTTTAACATTATGTACTGATTTCAATATAGCGTATGAAAACTGTAAAGATTAAAATAGCAGATATGCAGATGCAATGCCCCTGTCAGTCAGAAAAAGTAACATAGATAGCAATTTTAAATGGCAGAAATTTCCCCACTATACTGATAAACAACTCATCATTAGCTGAATTTCCATATATAAGCAACTTCAGAAACTGCTTAAATACTAAGGGCACAAATGCAAGACACTCATGGTATTAACAACCGAGGTGGCATTACAGTGCTTACAGGAGCATCTCACACCTATCCAGAGCAATTCCGATGACTTACTTGCTTCCTTTGAGACAGTAACATTTCCAAAGGAACCACTCTGAGGTTAGCAAAGGCATCTTACACTCTTAACAACTGCAGCAGGGCAGTTACCATGTCAGTGTATACTCCAATGCTCCCCAAAAGGCATCGCGATGTTACGGCAGAGATTCATGCTCTTCCTTTGACACTGAGGAGGCTGCTTTGAAACAGCAGCAGACGCAACACACATAAATGCCATCTAAACACTAGAAGAAAAAAAAACCCCAGCAGAAGCAAAGGAAGCCTTTTATTAAGATTAGTGGCCCTTTTCTGTCAAATATCTGAGAGTATCGTATCTCAAGCATCAGACAAGCTACAGTAAACTCCCGAAGTTGGAGGTATTTCATCACCGAGGCTTTGCATTTTGTTTAAGTGTCTAAGGTTGCCTTAGTCTATTAGGTGACTAAAATCATCCAACAGACAGGACTTTGCATGCACATTTTTATTGTACATGCCACAATAATAAGTAAAGCACATTAGGAGTGAAGAGAAAAATATTAAATGGCACAGAAGGAAGGGGATTAAGACTAATGTTTACCTTTATATTTTCAAGGCTACTTACACATATTTGACCTAATTGCTCCACTTGCAAATAAGTAACTAAATTTCTTAATTGCACCATTGCAAATAGAGAATGACAGGACAGGAGCTAATGGAAATACTTCAGATACAGGCACCGTTTATACAAACTCAATACTGCACAGAGTCAGTCACTTGAATACTTATTCTCAGAACATGTATTGTTATTAAAATGTAGCTGTTGGTAATAATTTCCTGGAGAAATGAGAAAGACAGAGATCAGCTTAATGCCTGGCTTGTTTACAAAATAACAGTAAATAACAGCAACATTAATCCCAATGCTCTCACTTTCTTGCATTAAACATAAGCCTTTTATGAAGAGCCAAATTGAAGCCTAATTTAAACAGGTGTGAATTCACAGTAGGTCTATTGACACACACCACAAATTAAATCAGAACCTTGTCCTTAGCTAAATCCTTCCTGTGTTTGGATTATTCTATCTTTGCATTCTGCTGTGCAATTCTATTGATATTATTACAATTATTGTTCCAAACAGAATCTGATCCTGTACACTGATGTTAAGAAAGAAGTTTCCCAATAATTTCTGGGGGGAAGAGGACACACATTTTTTCATAGCTGTTTTTTCCCCCTATTGTCTTGGTTTTAAAAACACAAATTATGTTATTAAAAAAAAATAAAATCCCCTGGCTAGACCTTAAGCATTTGAAAGCTACATTCCATGATGAGTCTAGTGGTAGTTCAGCCTGTACTAATACCCTAATTTCTTGCCTACAAATGTCAAAGAAGCTGTTGTGAACTATAGTCGATGCCTAGTTGGGATAAAATGAAGGAACCGAACATATATCTGGCTCCAAAACCGAGTGTGCATTTCACAGTACACTCATCAAGTACTGGTAATCCAGTACTTTGCTATCGGTTCTCACTACTTAGTAGGGAATGAATAATTGCATAAAAACACCTAACTATGTGTCAGGATTAAGACAAGCAAGTCAGCCTTTAAAGCACTTCAAAACAATATGACAACCTGAAACTGGTTAAAAATTGTGTTATTGTAGAAATGGCTCAAGTTCCGTGCTAGATCTCAGCTGAGAAGCAGTAGCTACAAGTAAAAGAGTTGATGGTTTTGCAAACAAGTCAAATGTGGCTCAAAAATAGATTATGGCATGACATGAATGTATTTGAGGTAAAATTCATTGCTTCACAGCTGCATAGACATCCTGTAAAGCAAAATGTTAAGTAGTACATGAACTACTTCAACAGGGAAGAGTATACGAATACAAAACAGCGCACAGTTTCCTTTTTAGTACACCAGCTAGTGTGGGATGAAGATCCGTGTCACATCATAGAGTTTTAGATACATGTCTAGATGTAGATCAGGGTTGTGCCCTCTCCTGGACCATAGCTTTATTCCAGAAAAATAACTAACTAAATTTGCCAGCTCAGTTATCTGGCAGACTAAACCACTGAACTTAACGTTCTGATATGCTGCAATGACTGATACTATTGTTTCAGTGAACTGAGGGTGAATGCAGTCGTCTTCAACATAATAAAGTAACTTTTTTGATATTTTTATTCTGTAGTTTTTCTGTCTGAAATTTACAGTTATTTATTGTAGAGTAACGCTGTTTATGTTTCAATAGAGCTATTTATACCATACCAGAGATAAGCAATGATCCCCAAGAAATTGGTCATTCATTACTTGCAGTTAATATATATTTTGCTTAGCCTCAGGCAAAGCTGAAGGCAGTTTGTGCACTAATAGGCTATTATTAGTTGCTATTAACATTGACAACACTAATTTAAATAGGAATGTTGGTGTTTCACGAAATCTGTTCAATGCTGCCAAAACAACCGGGGTATGTTTAAACAGTGATTATCAGACTTGGTGCATCTAAGAAAGAAAATAATCCTCAAATAAATTCTCAAATTGGCCTACTCAGAACACATAATGAAATATACGTTCTTTGTCAGGGATCCTCCTCCTAGAGCTTTGAATGAATATGAGAAATTTGAGGAATATCTAACCAGAATAAAATTTGCAAAAGTGTATTTGCTTCAGATCAATGTAAAGCAAAAAAATGTTCTGAAAACAGGTCTACCAGAGTCTACACACTTCATTGCCTTAATGTCACCACAAAAAAAGCTGTTCTGCATTTGTAGCCGAATTGTGTTTATAGAGGGGAAAAAAATAAACCCAACAACAAAAACCAACTGATCTTTTCAAAATACAGAGAATAATAGCAATTAGTTTTTGCAAACAATGCAACAACTGTATCTTCCTTATTAAGTTTATTCCAGTTACAAATAGCTGTGTTCACATGCCATTTGATGAACCCTTTGAAAGCCAGAATTTCTAAAAACCCATTTTTACAGCAATCAAACAGTATCATGGAAACTAGCATTTCATGAACTTCCAGCAACTGATCTTATGTGCTCACCCATTTTCACAGCACAGAAGTTATTGGCTGGCACAAAGAAAGTCTACTTCTACGGCAGGAACTGAAAAGGATAAATGCAACACTCGTAGCTCTCTGGTAAAGCCCCTGGCACAAATGACTGCATAGAAACACAAAGATGTGCCATCTATTACTTCATTTAAGAAGAGATTTATGAACTTCTGCATTCAATGAGTGCTTTGTTACTGAATGCCAATCCATATGGAAAGAATGCTGCTCTCTGGATCAGGAATCTTGACTATGAAATAACTTTTGAAGTACCAGATAATATAAATGAATATAGCTTGAACCATCATTGTCTTCAAATTTACCCACATTAACTTTCAAGACTGTAATTATTCTAATGACTCAGTGCCACAGGAAGCACTGATACCTGATCTGTCGACCCTGCCAGAAGACAACTAAAAAGTTCAAGTGAGCTTGGGCTCTCAGTTTCTCTTTCTTCCAACTTACTCCTGCCACACTTTCCTCTTCCAATTATTCGGTTAAAATTTGTATTCAAGTACCTAGAACATGAATACCTGATTAAAAGATTGTTATAAAGCTTACAAAGAAACAAATAATAAAGTCACATGCAAAAGGACTACTCCGTCCCATTGTAGACCACACAGAAAATGAGTTTAAATTGATTAAAATCATTCTCTGAGAAAACATTTAGAAGAAACCACTCCATTCTTTGTTGGCAAAGCACAACAATTATGCGTCCCTATCTTAACAACACTTGATCCGTGATTCCTGCCCTGTAGGACAATGAAGGTAACAAAAGCCTTTCCTTTATTTCCTACAATAATTTTCATCTATAAGCAAGATGACGTATATCGTGCTGCTTGTACCTCTAGCAAAACATCATGAATACCCAGCTGCACCACTGCATTCCAGACTGAAATACAAAACTCGGTTATGTGCTTAATCTGCTTTGAACACATTGGCTTCCCAGCATCTTAAAACATTAATGACCGTGTGTATTTCTTAGTCTGAATGGTACAAGTATGCACATTTCTCTTTCTCGGGCAAAAAAAAACTCAAGTCCAAACAAGACACCCTAATGCAACAACACTTTACAGAGAGTGGATCTCGCATGGAACGTGGCAGCAGCAGGAAGCAGGAAGGTAGGCACCCACTGATCATCAGGCAAATGGGGCGGCACCTGGAAATTAACCGGTTCTAGCAACATGATACAATGGGATAGCGTAGAATGCTTAATCCTCAACAGAGTATTTAATCAAAAACAAGCTCTGCACTAAGACTTTTTTTTTAAACTCATGTAGATAACCTAATGTCTTTGAACCTATAATCAGACATTATCATCGGTATTGAAAAACAGATTAAATTATAATTAAATTACTATCTTTGTATTTGACAAATTTAAAACACATAACTATAGAAATGACATCAGGACTGAACTTTCTTTCATCTTGTGACTATAGATATACTGAAATGTATCACTGTCAATACCGAAATGTCAGTCTGCCACTTACACTGGTTCCCTCTTATCCAGTAAAAAATACATATTTAACTACATTTAGACCTGCCATAACATGTAGCTATTAAACACAGAAATTAAAATATGAGCTAAGCTTATCGATCTTAAGCATGATACATTTGTTCACTTACTACACTCTTTAAGGAAACATTTATAGCAGAATTTAATCAATTTTGATGCAGAGATAAAAAAATATTAGTTGCACCTGTGTTACTTAATCAAATACACTTAAACATACTAAACCATAAGGAAAGAAAATAAGCAAGAAGATCCTGAAAGAGAAAAAATATTAAGAAAAAAACACCAAAGAAAACCACAAATTCCAGGTTGTCTTTCTGAAGTAACTTGCCTGTAGAGTCTTAAAGCTACGTGCAGAAACCAGCATGTGCAGGATCCTTCTATACAAATGTGATATAGATATAGACATATATAGATTTATTTTAGAACCTAAATCATACGCCACTAAACTCAAATGATTATGTCCTATGGCATAAAAATGGAGAATGTGGGAAAGTAATTGGTCTCTTGAAGAATGACGTTTTAACAAAAACACTGTTTCATTTTTTGTCTTATTTTCCATCTACCTGATAAATACAATGCACATACCAAACAACCCTTTCACAGCTTTCATATAGTACAGAGACCTAAGAAAGAAGGGGGAAAAAGAAACAAAACAACAAAGTAAAAAAAAAAAAAGAAAAAAAAAAAGGAGAGAAGAAGAGGAAGACAGTTTCAAATAAATTACTACTTCTATGCAGTGCATTAGATGCATTTCTTTATTACCATTCTCCCCATCAGACTTCCTTTCATGGTCAGTGTCAGTGAGGGACAATGCCGAATTTGCCCGGCTTGACAAACAGGAGCTGTGTTCTGATTTCATCCCCCTCATCCACATCCTCAGGGCATGATCCGGGGACGCACCACCTTCAGTTTCAGTGTCCACATCTGAGCCCACCTCTAGTGGGTAACTGTGCTCAGCTACACCATGTAAATCTGTTTGATAGCCAGAGCACAGAATATGGGGAGTCTCGCAGAATTCCATGTCTGGAAGAAACAAAAGTTTAGAAAAAAAATTAGAAGTGAAAAGCAATATACTTTGATTTTCTTTTGGAGACTCTATTTTGAGAA
Organism: Calidris pugnax; assembly: GCF_001431845.1. Taxonomy (NCBI): domain Eukaryota; kingdom Metazoa; phylum Chordata; class Aves; order Charadriiformes; family Scolopacidae; genus Calidris; species Calidris pugnax. The sequence goes on from NW_015090995.1 coordinate 10,215,514, forward strand.
TTAATATTTTTAATACTATTAGAAGACTTTTTTTGGTCAGTGACTCATTCTGCTATCTAATCTACTATAATACAACTAAAAAAGCGCAACTCTGTAAAATACACAATACTGCACTGTAACTGTGCCTTTTTGTCTGATAGAAATATACTACAGCTCAAAGGTGTACACACCCACACGCTGACAGTGGTACGTCAACTTACAACTGACGGGAGTTCTTTCAAATACAGATACTTACTTGTTTTTTGCCAGAAAGGCAACAGCTCTAAAATTAATCTCAATATGTTTTTATCATAGCGAAAGCAAAGCAAATTGGCAAATAAGGAATTTATAAAATAAAATTGAAATGTTTGGTTAATTGCAGAAGACAAAGAAAGGGTACTTACCATTGGCTTGCTCTTTGAGAGTGCTGTCCTTGCATATTCACACCAGTGGGTTTTGGTTCTCCAGTGCTGGTGACCTACCGGAACTTCTTAGAAGAGCAGTGACTACTAGGACTGTACAAGTGCCATCTTATGACACCAAGTGATCGGAGATTTTAAAGAGTTGTACAGTGCTCAACACTTCAGTTGTTCTTACTACACACCGCAACTGTAGGACAGCAGTTATCCAAGGACAAACAGGAGGAGGACAGGACCCAGAACGTGAATATGCAGAGGAAACATTCTCGAAGAACTACAGGTAAGTAACAGACATCAGAAAATTACAACTTCCCTTTGAGATAGCCTCTGCATATTCTCACTTGTGAGAATCCAATTACAAATGCAACTCCCAGGGAGTAAGACAAGGAGTTCTAATTAAATAAAGATTACAGAACTGCACTCCCTAATTGAAGATCAGACCTGGGATGCCATCTTGAGAGACTAAATACAATATCAAACATGCATACAGCATTCTTTCAATTCCTAGAAAAGAAACATTAGAGACAAGTAATTGATAGAGACTGAAGATAAATACTCTCTTCTACTGTCATCCTAACTAAAACTTTAATTTGCCATACTAATCCACTTACCAACCAGTGAGAGGAACGGTTCTTACTTTAAGCACGCTTTCCAAAATAACAAAAAGCCCTGGTATTTTATTGAAGGTATCGACCAGAATCTATAAACCAAATGCTAAACCAGAATATGCTGAGGTGGCTCAATTTTTAGATCATCTATCTCTGTATACCTTTCCTTTGCCATCAAAACATTCCTGAAGGTCTCAGTTGCAGCATGGGCTGGCTTTCAGCTCAGGGCAACAGCTTTTCTAGAGGGCAGGGGAAGAAGACGGGCAGCAAACAGAAAGAAGTGGCCAGAAGAAGCCACTTCTCTATGCAAGAGTCCCGGAAGGTCACCCCATCTCCCTGGTGTTGTCAGCAGCACCAGCCAACATTGTTTCTGCTCCTTTTGGAGCAGCAAGACTGATGTTAAGGTCTTCCAGAGTGCTCCATCACTACTCTGATCTCTTCCCCTTGTTCACAGGAGGAGGACTTGGTCTCAGCCCTACACCTGAGAAGCTGCAACATATGCCACCTTCACTAGCTCTGTTCTCTAAGTCTCTCAAATAGCTTGGGGTGGATTATGTAGTTTGATGGAGATGGCAAGGAGAAAATAGCCAAGATGCTGGGAAGCAGCTGTGCAGTTTCTACAGAGGGAATATTTGGCATTTGAACTTTATCGACCATTACAATTCAATACTCTTCTTGCTCTCAGTGGCCTGTGTAAAACTGACACTTGGCTGATTGAAAGGAGGAAAGTAGTTCAAGGCAGTACTTGTGGACACAAGCTGAGACTGGATGCTACTGGTTCTCAGTCTCATGCAAGTCCTCTCCTTGCATGAGAGACTTTGAAACTTATAAGACTCTCTGGAAAAAACTCTCCTTCCCCTATGGCTAAGATGGTAAACACAAAACATTCAGTCTTCAGAGAAGTCCTGTTTTTCTGAATTTTTCAAAGCTCACGGGACATGGGAAACACAGAGGCAATCTCACAGAAAGTTACTGGATATAACTAAGTACAGCGCTACTCATACAATGCCCTGGTTTTAAGTATTGTTTTAATTATGTATTATATCCACAACCAAGCTCCACTTGGTTGAATTAGCACAGACCAAATCTTTGTATGACACGAAGAGTGCAGATATCGAAGTTGGATCACAGCTGCATTACGCTCTTAGCTTCTGCTCTCTTTTTGACCACATTAAATGAATAAAATCACCTTTATACACAATATAGTTCCAAACAGTGCACATCAATTCTTATTTTTTCTTTACCAAAATCAAAAAGGACTTGAACATAAACCAAAAATTAAAAAGCCAGCAACAGTCCCAGATTACTAACCCAAAGTCTAGTATCAATGACACAGAGAGTCATATAAGTCATATAAGCAGGCTGATTCTACCTGACCCTGAAAAGACTACATTGTTCATTTAAATGGAGGTTGTGGATACCACTATTTCACCAAACATTTTTCAGTAACAGAGGTGAGCCAATGCCTTCTTGTGAAACATCTGATTTAAAGTTCTGCTTAACTGAGCTGTGCTACTACTTCACTCCATTTACTGCACCTGTGCTCTGAAAGAAAGGTGTATCTTGCAAGCAGTGAGCTAGCTTGTCCCGTGCAGGGGTACAGGCCAGGTTGTACAGACCATCAAAAATTTATGTCGGTTAACACATGCTTTAGCAGATGACATAAAAAGAGGAATAAATGTATACTGCCATTTAAAGAAGTATGTTATCAAAGAAAGTTAAGATGTACTGCTAAAACCGTAATAATAAAATGCAAGGAAAGTAAATTAGGCTCATACATTAAGACAGTTGTATTTAAAGACACTAGCAGGTCTTTAGCGCTTCTCATAAGCATTAATGAGAAGGTGGTTTGAAAGGGGGATATTTTCTTGATGTACATCAAGAAAAATTTATACTGAAAAAACACACTTAATACTTTCCTCATTAAATGAGAGAGCCAACAGGGTTAATTATTAGCCTTAATACTGGTCTCAATTTTGACTGATGCCCACACTGCAGAAATAACCTCCCATGAATCTGCCCCACACCTGTTGTCTTTTTTTTTTAAATAAATTCTCTCAAAAAGCAGTATTATTCTTATTATTTAACTTAGATTTCTGTAAAGTATTACAGCGCCACAGAGTTCTTAGATTATGTCTCTGTCAATTAAATTATACCTTGTGATCTCCAGAAGCATTTTCTGAAACTCCTTCCTCTTCAAAGCAGATTTCTACTTATTTTTACCAGCTGAGGAACTTCCCCATAATTACAAATCTCCTCATAACTTCATGAACCATGTCAGCTGTTGCCAGGTCCCCAGGGAGCAAGGATGCAGGCACTTCTCTCCATGGATGTCCACTACAGGCAGATGTCTGCCCCTAGCAGCCTGCAGTCCACGTCCTCCCCTCTTTGCAATGGCATATGCCAAGGGGAAAATTCATCCCAGTAAATCTCACAAACGCTAATTAGATTACACATGTTTAAGAAGCACAGAATTTACCCTTCAGTCTATAAGTTAATTCAAAATGTAGCAGCTAACATATTCAATATTTGAGCTAATTTTTTTTTGGTGGAGCAAAAGAGGGTGGCCTTTTTATACTATAACTCATATTCAACTGAAGTCTAACTCAATACATTGCCTTAACATTCTCTTTCTTAAGTATACAAGCCTTTGTAGTATTTTAACTCCCACGGGATCCATTTTCTGAAAAGCACTTAAAATGCCAAAAGTGGCTGCTTTTAGTCTGCATATCTAACCTTGTTACCTAAAATACTACATATTTCCACAAGGAGATAAAGTTCAAGTGTGGATTTATGATAGATTTAGTCTTACCAAAAAGATACAGTCACAAGAGAAATGAGGGAACATTAATATGAAATTTAAGTTTTTGCACGAACTGTGGAAAGAGAAAAAAGGTTGCAATTATGAAAGTATATAGAAGATCACGATAGGATTTTCACCTCTGGAGCCTTGTGGTGCCTGCTGTAACACAACTGTTAAAAAATACACGAATTTTATCCCTCACTGTTATTAATTTCTTTTTACAAAAAGTAATGTATAAAGACATGTAAAGTATATAATGATCAGGAAAAGGAAAGACGGCTGGGTGCATTAAAAAAAATAATCAGTATTTCAATTAACAGACCTTTTCTTTCTATCTTTAAGCAACTTAATTTTCCTGAAAAAAAACACCACTCTCCAGAGATAAGCAGTTAAAGGGAAGGTTTACATCACTGGCCAGTGGTGCCTTTGCTATTTAAGGTGATCATATTGATGTGAGAACTAGGCAGCTGAACAGGCAGCCAGCTCCAACACTGCTCCAACTTTGGTCACCAACGGAGACCTACTGAAAACTCCAGATACACTCACCAAGTATTTATTTACTACAGCATCAATTTAGTCATGAGTACAGTTAGCAACTTACAGTTAGGATATTCACACATATACAAAACATTTATACCATTTTTATATATATAATGGACCTTCAGGACTATTTCACTGTCCTTGGCAGAGCCAGGAATAACTGTGTGACATCTACTCTTTCTTCAACTCTTTATCTTTTCCAGCACAGGCAAAAAAAAACTCCAAAGCAAACCTAAATGAAAGGCCACGGAGGTTCTGCTCTTCAATTTAGTGGACTTGCAGGACTTGTGGAATTTCCACACTGTTGCCACTCGCCAAGAATTTTGCTAATTTCAAACAACTAACTGGGAGAGCAAATAAATATTTATTTCAATAACTAAATGTTTAAAATAAAGAGAAGATTGTCAAAACAAAGTAGATAGAAGAGAATCACAGAACTAGTTTATAAACGGAGATGAGCGTAAAGAATCTTACTTTCCAATTTTCCTATTCCCTTATGGAAAAATGCTATTTTGTATTAATAATAGAATGACAAATAATACTTATTTAAATTACTTAATCGACCTATCTGTTCAACTAGAGAAAGAGCTTACAGAAAAATATAAATTATTTATAAATTGCAATAGCGTGACAAGTTGCTATTATGTGCCTTTTATGAGCCCTACCATATGATTAAGCAATTCTGACTTACATACTTTAAAATTCTCTTTAAATATCGTAGATTCACAAATTTATTTTATCCCTTATTCTTGGTATGAGGTGGTTCTTACTCTGAGGATGCTCCCCACTCAAACACAGAAAACCAATTCTCCAGATGAAAACGTTTAAACTGCTCTGTCTCTCCAGATGTAAAACTATGGTGGAGCCTAAGTAGCTCAAAGGCAAGGGGAAAATATCAGTGTCTTGGAAGTTTAAATCCATGGTACTTATTTTGGGCTGGTCTCCTTCCTCTTTCACATTGGAGGTTATTTGAGAATACTGGGAACATCAGAGTCTGGGGGGCAGATCTGATGGAAAGATCCTGAAAAATAATGCAAGGAATTTCAGGAAGGCAAATAATATCCATTAACCTGAATAATGTCATGTTTACCTCAGTTACCAAGCTGGTGTCTGAAGGAATGACAACAGGAATGCAGAGGAGAAACCACCTCAGCCATGCAGTTTTGAGGTTGGTGTAGGGTTTGGGATTTTCTAGTGTTACACTGAGGATTTAGGTATATTGTTTCACACTCTGAATTTGCACCGACGGTTTAACCAGCAAGTATATTGTATGCATTTCAAAACAAGAAGAAAGGCAGAGCAGCTACTTATGCATAAGAGACTCAGAGAGAAAAGGGAGGGAGGGAAGGAGAGAGGAAGAAATGTAAATCAAATGAGGAAAAGTGAAGTTCATGTTCATTTTTGGAAGCAATACATATGCACCCTCCTAAATGAGAAATTTTGAGGACTATTGAGCACTCTGCTAAACTCAGTGTGTTCAATGGCCCTTAAAATTTCTCATTTCTCACCTGAGGACCATGGTTTACTGGCTGTACACTGGACTTAAAAATTAAATGGGCAGAGATCTTAAGCTGCTTCTTAAAGTCATTCATGTAACAACCTGCTAGGTAACTTTGTGAATGTCTTTGTCTGTTCACATTTCATTTAGTCTAAGATCTTATTTGTTTCCATGTTGAGAACATGCCACATCTTTCCTAGGACAATATAATTCAAAGACATTAAACTTCAGTAACCATTCATATGAAAATCTGAGGAAGAAGCCACAGAAGAAGCCAAAAAAATAAATTAATTTTCAAAACCACATTACACTGACTATTAATTTGCTTTAGAAAATTTGTGTTTATCACCAATTATGCTGTTATCACAGCCCAAAACAAATTCTCAGCTGCATTTATTCTCATAAAAAAAAAGATAAACCTATTAGACATAATCTGCACATAAAAGATACCATTTGTGTTCTTGTACTTATGTATCAACTGCATCATATTGTATGTTTTCTTTGCTGCATTTCAGCTTTTCCTCGCATTCCTTTATCTATCGACTTTATTTTCTTACAGTAATCTCCAGTTACCCCCAGAGATGCTAGAAAGTTAAAAATAACAGTAATAACAAATAAAGGAGGACTAAGAGAAGAATCAGAGTACACTATAATGCTAAGGAGTTTCATGAAATTTGCAGATTAGGCAGCTAAGGGATTAGGAAAGGAGGTTGCACGTCCAGGAAACTCTTTGGCTTGTGAAATTTATGAGAAAGAAAGAAACTTTATTCCTCAGGTCCTTCCCCAGAGGAACCAGAGGATGAGGTTCCAACCCATGCCTCATGGCAAATATCTTTCTAGTCTCTTCTTCAAACTAATTCTTCAAACATAAAAAAAGAGGGCAGGAGCAGACTGAACCTATTTTTAAAAATGCTGTTAGAGTTCTCAGATATTAATTTCTAATTTTATTACTATTAAAATCAACATAAATACAAAAATGTACTTTTCAAATTCTACATGGAAATCACCCTGATCCTATGAGGACATAGACAAACTTTCTCTGTCCCCAAAAGTGGAATACTCTTTTTGTAGATCACTGGAAATTTTTAATGTTACAGATCTTGTTTTTCAAGAGTAATTAGCAAGATGCCAGAGAGAAGGGTTCTGGAGCTACAATGTGGATGCAGTGGGTCTCAGTTTAATTTAGGAAGAATCATAGAAACACTGCCATTATCAAATTGATTAGGAATTTAATCCTTCAGTGCAAATACACTGTAACTACTGCTGGCTATAGCCTTACCTCATAAAGCCACGCACAGGAATAGGAAAAGTACCACAAGATTCTGTTAAAGAGAAATTTTTATTGCAGGGACTCATAAATATCTCCCCTTTAATGAATTTTACAGTTATAAAACCATAGTGAATGCCAGGAGTTAGCATTTAACCTAAATTTCTGATAAAGGAAACCTACTTAATCTCAAATAATGACCACACTAGCTCTACCCTACTAAAGGCAAGAAATATTTAATTATTACAGATGAGAAAGAACCTCAATATCATTTGAGGATAAATGAAGTTCTTCTAATACTACTGTAGAAATAGAGTTTGGAAAAGCTTCTCTTACAATACATTCAATTACAGTTTCATTCTCCATATGCAAGAATCTATTAGGAAATTAATAATTTTCAAAAAAGGATTTTATGTTTCGAAAAATGCTAGTCTAAGAGTTAAGAAAAGCATTACAATTCTCTATCAAGTAGTTTAAAGGTTCCTTGGTTCTGAAATAGCTTTTCAGTTACAAGTTTTGGCATTTGTGTATGTTTCAGGGAAGCAAGAGATAATGGATCCCTTCTTGTCATTACATTTTCAAAATTAAAGCTAGCCACAGCCATAGCCTGTAAGCTTTTCTTAAGGCTGTTTGTTTTTCTTTTTAAAACACAAGATAAAACCCTCACAAGGACAGCAGAACTATGAATCAAATCATTCAGAGCAGATTATCTAACTTTTCTCTTTGAGAAAGTTTCATAGGTACAAATAGTCTTCCTCAAGATCAATCAGAGTGTGAAACAGTAGAGCACTGCTAACTTTAGTCCAGTACGTTTACAATTCCTAACAGGCAAAGTTAATGTTGTGGCTCTAACTTGTTTCAAAGTCTATACGGCACTTGAGAAAGGCTGACAATTATTAAACAGAGTGTAAGCCGTGTACTAACATTCTTTAAGGTGAAAATGCCCTCAGACTATTGCTATATCCCTACAATCTTGAATTCAACTCAGAGACGCTCTTCTGGTAGTAATTTCTGAGTGCAGTTACAATTTACAGCAGAATCACTTTCATTCAAACATCAATCTTGGAGGTTTCATGACAGGTATCACTTTCTAATAGAACTTAATTTGGAAATAATGAAATTAAGTTCTACAATTTTGATTCTGGTTTATAAAATATTTTTTAAATACACGTTTTGTTTCTAAAAATACTTAAATTGTTTCTCTTGACATGAGCATCAGAGTCTTTTTAAAATAAAAGATAAGTGATGCAGGTATCTTTATAAATGTCACTGACTTAGTGTTAGAAGGCAACCCATTTAAAAATCCTGAAGTCTAAAATCTGATTTAATTTGCAGTGTCGTAAATCCAGCTGTGAATTCTATGAAGCCAGTGGGCCAGGTAAAGAAGGTAACACTTAGACTTCAGTGTGACTGTCTCAAAATAAGCATCTGGCAAGTGCATATCTTCGTGATGATGGAAATAATTTTAGAAAGTTGTTATCAACAGAGATTTATCAGAAATGTTCTCCTTTACTGATGGCACATTCAACAGACCTGAGTCACTTAGACCACAGATGCCTCTCAAAAAGAACGATCACAGAGTAACTCAGCTCTTCACCTTAATTTTCAACAAAACTAGAAAGCTCTAATATAATTTTAAAATTGCTTAAGAGAGTATTGAGAATACTACTACTACCCAATTTCCTTTGAAGTGAGATGAATGGAGGGCAGAGAGTAAATGGAGGCAGGTTAGAGCAGAGGAAGGTAGTTTGTATCACCCTGTGCCAGTTTCAGTGATCACTCAGGGAATGAGTTCTTCCAGATGCGGAACAGCGCAAATGAGAGAATGGCTTCTGCAAGACTGCACTGATCAAGTTGCACTTGTTCACATTCGAACTGACATGTAAAAAATACTGAAAATTGTATTTGCAATGGAGCAGGTGTTACAGAGAAGTCTAAGCACCTAGAGGCAAAAGGGGTGATGAGTGAGACAGTCCCCAGCATCACCTTGTGCGGTCACAGAATGAAGAGGAGAACAGTGCCCTGTGCACAAGAGCACCAAGAGCCACTGCCATCGCTGTGCTGCCACCACAGAAGCAAAGAAAACAGAAGCCACAGCCTCTCCTGGAGCATGAGGTCCCATCAGATGCTCTCAGCAAGAAGCTCTTGCCCTCAGTTGGAAGCCCAGCAGCAGGACACTGCAGGCCACAACTCCCCCTCACCAGCCCCTCTGAGCCAGGCTACAGCCACCTTCATGGCACGGCATGAGACCTTCTGTGTGACCCTTTTTATTTTAATCTCAGGGGCCAAGAAGGTTCTATGTGAATGGCAGATCTGCACTGTATTTCACCTTTTACAATTATTCTGTCATAGCAGTAAGTTGCAGTAATCAGTTTTGAGGTTGATAAGGCTTTAGTTTCCTCTCAAACCTCCGTAAGAAGAAGGGTTATGAAAGCTGACAAGCAACCAGGACTCTCGGGAAAACTATGTTTAGTGAAGGAGGGTGCTGCTTGTTCCGTGTTCCACCACCCCCAAGCACAGGGCTGGGTCAGGATGGAAAAAGGTGAAGCAGGAAGAAGAGATTGAATGTAAGCCATTACCCCCCTCCTCGAACAGGATTAGCATATGCATTCTTTGTGCTTTGCATCTGCTCAAAATCCAGAGCAGAAAATGGCTAACAGGAATCAAGAGAAAAAGCTGCCAGTGAGAGACAAAAGACAACAGCAGCAGGAGTGAATATCTTTGTAAATCTTGACAGACACTCCTGGCTTTGAAGGTTGAACTATTTGCTGTGATTTTTGGTAAGTCAGGAAGCATAATGAAGCAGAACAAGTATTACATATTACTTTGGAAACATAAATGCTTGACCCTTTCTGGTTACTCAGGTAAAATCTTGACAAATTCCAGTCTGCAAGCTTCTAGTGTCACTAAGTCCGCTATCACAGCAAGCAGACACGCACACATACTGCCAGCAAACCTCTTCAGACCTTGGGGATCAACACCACAAACACTGACAATCCCGAAAGTACATCTGATACCTCTTCCCAAGCATACGTAGCTAAAAAGACTGCCTAATGGTGACAAAATCTGAATTTTTCATCCACAGTTTTCTTAGTGGGACCTCTAACATCTGCAGACTACTATATCTAATTTTATACTTTATATATACACACATACATGCGTGAAAGATTTGATATACATAAACATAGATATAGAAGTATATAAATATAGGACTTGTAGGATCTTAACTGAAATTGGAAAGAGTTTTGGCAGTCAATAGCATTGTCTCAAAGGAGGGCCAAGTTAGGCCAGGTTGCCCAGGGCTCTTAAGGAAGAGTATCAGTCCTTCTACAGAGCAAAGACTGCTGGCAAGGCTGCTATTGTGGAACAGAATGATATGAAGTATTTCAAAAACATCTCTTAGGGAAGGTTTGCAAGCAACACTGGGTTATGCCCCAAAAATAAAATTAGAAATGCAACTTTGTTTCCGTGATTTTGAAAATCCAACTCACAGATTGATTTTTCCATTTTCCCCACAAATTCACGAACCGCTTTTAAGTGTGTCATCACCTTTTCCACTAAAAAAAAAAAAAAAAAAAAAAAAAAAAAAAAAAAAAAAAAAAAAAAAAAAAATCAACTCAGACTGCAAGATACTCCATATTAGAGTTTAGAACGGCTAAACAGTTTCACTTTCCCCTATTTCGGATTAGGGATGCATGTATTTGCACATTTTTTTCTTTTTTCCTGTAAGGACATACCTTACAGGATCTTAATAAATTGACATCTACCATGCAAGCAGAATATTCTTTAATTTAGATTGAACTGCTAAGTAACATTTAGACTAACAAACATACCCTTCAGATTAATCTTGGAATGAGGAAACAAGAAAACATGCGCATGTGCATAAGCTCTTCAGTACTTCCATTCACATCCAATTACATCCAGCTGCCAACCTGACATCAATGAGAACATATGAAAGACAACTTGGCACATCCGTTCCGTTTGATTAGCCGACTGGGGATACAGCTTGTCAGTCAAATAACCCCTCTTCCCCCAAAAAACTCGAGGGGTTTGTCATCAAATGTTCCATCTGATCAAGAAATGGGAGATTAAACTGCCTTCAAAAATTCTGACCATTTCTGCTCCTGTCTTTCCTCAAGTGTTCAGTTTACCAAAGGGATTTCAAGAACAGCAGCTCAAACTCAAAGCTCAGCTCTACTGCAACTTAAGAAATATTAAAACAATTTAATGGAAATAATTGGTTCTGCACATGTTATTTTTGATACATACAATCACAATAACTGTTTTTCAGCTGTCTAACTAATTCCCTTCCAAGACCTTTATTAGATTTCCAAATATTTTCAGATGTTATTTCTTCTACATTACACTTCTATAACTATATAAATTATAAAGACTATTACATTCTGTTTCCTCAACTACAAAATGGAGTCATTTTTGGTTTTATACCATCAAGATGCATCAAAGTAACTCAGCTGAAAGCAGTGCACTTGCTCTAGGTGCGCATGCCCAGAAAACACACTGTGGCTATCTTACATCAATATCACACAGCTCCATTATTATTTAAGTTAAATATGCAGTTCTTAAAACATATTTTACCCTAAAATGCACATCATGAGTACTAAGGAAAGATGAAAATCTGAGACATTTGTGTCAGATAATAAGAAGTTATTATAAGTTCCTAAGCATATAATATGGTATCTACAACATTTTCCATCTCAAGATTTGATGTAGAGCTCAAAAAGAGGGAACTACCACCATCATTGCTGTACTGCACCAAAGGGAACTAAGTATGAGAAGAATTCCAAAGCACACAAAATCAAAAGACCTCTCTACATTTTCATGAAATTTAAACAAGTGCTGTGAGTCCCTATGATCTGTCATCAAAATTCATCCTAACTTTGGGAACACAGCCACTACGTGAAGAAATAACTCCAGTATTTTTATGTGGGTAAGAGCACTTGGCTTCATTTTTTGCAGCTCTAGACCTATTTGTTTTCCTTGCCTGTTCTTAATGTGAGTTCTAATTGTTTTAAAATATAAAGTAGTTTATTATTAGCACCTGTTCTAATCACTGACCTCGAAATCTCCAGCCTGTGATTTAACCACATTGCATTTTTATCTTTCACACAAACACAGCCATGTAATTGATACCTGGGAAGTAACAAGTCACTGACCAGTAAGCATTAAAATGCAATTGGTCACCTTTGAAAATTAGTAGGCAGCCAGCTGGTCTTTCTAATACTAATCCCATAGATATTTTATTTGTGGAATAGGAGATGCACACCTTTGTCGTAGCTAACACACCCTGTATCCTGCAGCACTGGGCAACTGAAAGCACGTAAGGTCACCATAACTCTTGGTTCTGCAAAGCTGCTGGATCAATGATGCTTGGGAAGAGTCAAAGTTATGAGCCTCCACAGCAGCTGAGAGTACTCCAACCCAAAGAAAATAAATCAAACCAAAAGGGCACTAACAAATTAGCCTGCAGTGGCCCTGTAAACTCTTCCGTGCCCTGAAGGAAAGCTTGCCATAGGCAGCCAAGCAAAGCTCACGTTCTGTATTGCTGGAAATACTTTGTGCCTCCTTATTAAAAAATTCACAGTTGGAGATGAACTAATTGAGGTGGTGGAGACAGTAACACAGAAGGCACTTAGAATGTAATTAAGCAATGATCAGAAAAGGGACACATAAGGGAGAAAGCACTCAAAACAGCGACTCCAGGGAAATACCAGATTCAAACAAAACCAAAAGCAACTGTGTATTAAACCATGCTCAGAGACATTACATATACTGCTAAAAGAACCTGCGCAGATATCAATTCAAACACCAAAGACACTGCTAACGAGGAAAAAAACCAAATAAACGTTAGTTTTAGATAGCCTTCATGGGCTTTAATGCACACCAGAGACAGGTGTTTTGACAGGAATAAGAGGACCCCATCCTGCACCTGAGATACTGTGAATCACCCTGGCAATCTAAGAACAAGAACGCTACAGGAGCATTAAGTGTCTCCATTCTTTTGGTTTTGTTCTATAAAAATACACTTTAGCTCTACCATTAGCTCTTCTGGAAGGGCTGTAGCAGCATAGTTCATACATATACTCACTATATTAAGGAGGGGGAATCAAATGAAACCGAGTACAAACATGTAAATATCAACTTCATAATCTTCACTTAACATATGTAACAAATTCCCTTTGTGACAAACTCTGCAGTCTAGAGAGTCTCCACAGAATTTAGTGCGTATTTTTCCCTTAGTGTTAACTGTTTTACGGGGGGAAGGGGC
>NW_015090995.1:10229997-10283765 GCF_001431845.1 Calidris pugnax
GGCGGGGGGTGGGGGAATGTATAAAAAAAAATACAAGTTAATATCCAGTTACATAAGTAATTGTTTTCAGTTAAAAAAAAAAAAATACTGAAATATCCTTTTGAACAAAGGTTTCTTCTAGCAGAGAGCTTTGTGTTTTAAACACACCTTAAAGCTCTTTTCTATTGTTTTTTCATATTAGATTTGTTTCATGCAAACCTGCTGGGTTCAGAGTCTTCACGATAATCAGTTCCCCTATAGGGTACAAGTCACATGTGGTTTTTGCCTTTTTTCACATCATCTACCATTCAGTATTGTCTCATTTCCCTACCAGCTGCTTCACCATTTCCTGAGCTGCACCATCTCGTACTGTGTCCGATATGAGACACAGCAGTGACAGAGCAAACGGGAAATAAACAGCACAGCTGATCAGGAGCACTGGCAGAGGATGCACGCAGCACATCCAGAAGTGGTTATCAGTGAAAATACCCCACCAATTCTCTTCGAAAACATAGCAAGATCATCTCCAACTCGACTCTAATCAGACAGAGCTCTTATAAATCAGTCCGATTCCTATTTCGGTAAACACATGACGTATTGAGCACTGAACTAGGAGCAGGCATTTTTTAATGATAGAGATCCCAGTGGAGGGGGAAGGAGGGAATGAAGGGCTGGGACTCAATGAGTTTGAACATGAGAATGACTCAAAACCAAGAAGGATGACACAGTGAGCTACCATGTAGCAATGAAGAAAGTGAACATAGCACAAAGAGCCCATTTCACCAGGCTAATAAAAAGAACTATATTTGAATTGTCATACAAACACCCCACATATTCAGGAAGAGTATGTACATGCTTCATTCCTGCCTCCTTCCCACACCTCCCTCGCTTATTTCAATTCAAAAGGAGTAATGTATAAAAAGCAAGGAACTAATGGATGGACCGCAGGACAGAAAACAAACAGTGAATGAGAAGCAGGTGTTTGATGCACTGTTACTGCACTTAAGAGATACCGATCGGAAAATCTCACAAATCAGCATTCTCCTGTTTAACACTGTTGCTCAGATTAGTTTGCTGAAAGTGTAACAGGAAGGTTTATTAAGCATGTTTTGAGCATAATTTTTACAAAATAATGATACAATGTAAAATTGTGTTGAATGTTGCCAAAGACAAGTCAGTAAATACCTCACTTGCAAAGAATCTGCTACTGAACTCTACTTCAGACCCTGGCTGACCTCTTACAGCTGTTATTGCAGCTACTTTTTGTTTAGCACTTTTATTCATTTGAATAATAGTTACAGAAAAGAAAGAAAATAGCCTTTATGTTCCTTTTCTCTCCACCAGTAGTACTTACTAGCCATTAATTTTTTTTTATGCATATCATTCTTCTGAAAAGATCATAAAATTAAACTGAAATATAGGTATTTGCTAGCAACATTATTCCACTCAATTGACAGTCTAGAAAAATCCATTACCGCACTGAATGTAAGGACTGATACTTCTTTTAGTAACTACTTTTCCTTGAGAAAAACTTGAAAATACAGAAATATAATGTCTGAACATTCAATCGATCACAATAGAGACCTAAACTGCAGCACCAAGTTACAGCAAAGCAGCTGTAACTTGTTTATATTCACTGTGCTGTTACCTCACATTCAGGTGTGGGATTTTAAGGTAGCACATGGAAAGATGACCAGCAGGTGACTCTTTTTTTTTTTTTCCTAAACCATCAAGCATTGTATAAAGGAAAGGTTTTCTAACTCTCATCATGCTCATTTCACCCAAATCTGAAACCACAGATGAGGGAGCGTTATTAAAGCATGAGGAACCATAAGCTCCATGCTGCCAAAACGGTGACAGAAATGATTGGTGGTGTGAGAAGTTTGGTTTATTTGAGTGAAGCTGTTCAGGGATGATGATAATTATCTGTGAAATGAATATTCATCACATGGGTGAATTCAAGACTGAATAATACTTCACTAGAGAGTAGGAATAATATTAGGGAAAAGTTGGCCAAAGCAGACATGGTTCACTTTGTACTGAGGTCTAGTGCAGCTGTATAACACAGAGATGGGTGCCAGGAATTCATGAACTGGAGAAACAGCCTGCAGTAGGCAGACCTATCCCCTATGTTAGTTTCTAAACGCAAAGCTGAGAATTAGCTAAATAGCTTTTATATCCCTGAAGGTGTACTCAGCCCTACTCCAATAAATACATTACTGCTATTATTTCCGCAGGAAGTACACAGCACTGAGGTACCCAACACTACCCCTTCCTTTTTTCCACAGCTCCAAAATCTTCTTCTGTTAGAGAACATCTCACTTAATGAAAATTTTCATAGGCAACCATTTCAAAAGGTACAGCCTGTCTCTACCAATTTCTTTGTAGTGGCACAAGCCTCCAGCCAGCTGAAGGAAACACCTGGCAACTGACCCAAAAGTACAATGGCCATCACAGCGGGACTGAAGTAGGAGAGTTTAACTTAATTTATGAAGAAAATAAAATTAGAGGAAACACTACCTCTATCTTCTGGCTCCAAAACATCATAGAGTGAAGCAACAACAACCCTTAACTGCAAACCAGCAGTACTTCAGTGAGTAGCAATAACTAAACCTATCATGAAGGCAGCGGTAAAGGTACACACGATGTAGCACCATCTGTATGACTGCTCCAGAGTCATATGGAAGGCAGGTGGGATCCAGCCTGCTGACCAGAGCTACCACTGATCTCCTGTCCCTGTGCCACCCCTGGGAAGCAATCCAAACTGTAATACTGGGTAGTGCCATTAAAGTAGTACGAGTGTGGGGAGGAGCTAAGAGATACTTTAAAAACATGCATCAATGAGATCTTCAGAAGTCTGAGCCAGCAGCCAGGACATAAAGATAGACAAATAATTCAGTAAGTATTTTTTTTTTAATTGTCTGAAAGAAGATTCATGTTCCAAACATAGAATAAAAGCAAACTATTAGCATCCTTCTCCCCAAACACCTAAACTCTACAGATCAATGGCCAAAAATTAATTGCAAACATTAAGTAATCACTACTATAATATCAGCTTAAACCCATGTCACACCTATAAGCCTAATTCTCAGATACCAGGAACAATCGTATCCCTAGAATCAACAGTTCAACTAATCCTTGGAGAATCTGTATGCAAGCCAAAGCAACCAAATAAATCCTTCAAATATTTCCTTTCCAAACCCACTAGTTCACTAGTTATACACTTCTGACAAAAAACTACTCAAGGTTATGTACTGACACATGTTACAATACATAATTTGTAATGGACTTTGTTGTTTAAGTCAAACATTATTTTCTGATTTACAGTAGAATGACTAGTGAAGTCAAAGGACTGACTGCATGCAGAATTAGTGTTAAAAACAGACCCGTGTTTTTCATATCTTTATCCATAAGCAGAAATGCAAAATTAATTTCCTCCTGTATCTTCATAAAAAAAATCTACAGAAAAAGAATAGTCTTAATCCAAAAACCAAAGCAAAATACAAGACTGCAAGTCAGATATTTTTCTCTTAAGACTAAAAAACCCAATCCCATAAAAATGAATGCATTAATTTATTAAGGAATTTAATAATTGGGAAATGGATTAAGATCAATAAAACCCCCCAAATACCTTAGAAAATTCCTCAAGCTAAGTTTAAATGTTGAGGAAGCAATGAAAACTATCAAGCAGCATATCAAAATACTGTCTTGCCATAATGCATTCCTGAAGAAAGATGCCCAAGTCAGTTTATTTAGTTTTAGCTTTACCCATAGAAGTAGTATAATCCTGAAAGTTTTGTGTGCTAACTGGTAGGTGAAGGGTACACTTTGTCCTTTGTCATAGACACAAGGTGAGTGTGCTCTGACATTAAATTATGTTATGCTTAATAAGATCATGCAGATACTCCAGTAAATTTATTACTCTTTTGCTCATATTACTTTTGTCACTAGAACTCACTAAATATTACTGATTATAGAACTGACTCAGAAAAGTTGGATACACAGGAGGAGAAAAGAAATATACTTAAGGGAACAAAGATACACTTTATGTGATGGCAGTCACAATAGGAGGAGAAGTGCTGTCAATGCAGGTACCGTGTGTTCATCATTATTTTTACAATAGGTAACAGACAAGATAGTCATCCAAGATATGCTCACATGAATGAAGACTCATCCAGTAAGAACAGGCAAATAATTTAGTTTTATCCTTTCTCTATTGAAATATAAGGATTTTTACATATCATACCATTCTCTTAATGAATTCCGTATTTCCTTCCAAAGAGCCAAAGATAAACAGATTTTGTAATCTGTCCCCAAGTACACAATGAGAAAAGGAACCGCAGTAACAGGAAATTATTAGTACATTTTCCAAGCAGCACAGGGGAATACTTCTGGGAACAACTATTAAACAACATTTCTAATATTTATCTATTTAAACTCTTAGTAACTGACTCCAATTGTTAAGAACACACACACATGCAATTGGTCCAAAGTTAGCATCCATGTGCACACACTTCTCATTTCTGCATTTGTTTTAATATTCTGCATCTCCATCTATGCAATGCAATCTCAGAAAAAAATTCTGGCTATTTTTCTGGACTAATCAGGGTAGGGTGCAAAACTGCACTATAAAGTAGTGCAGATCGAATTTGTATTGTACTTTGTCAATAATACACACGTACCCTTCTGTATTTATACACGCATTTGTAGTAACAGATGTGAAAACTTCCACAGAAATAACAAAAGGAAAACATTCTTGAGAAATTTTAAGATTAATTCCTGCCTCCATCTGAACAGAATAACTAATTTTATGTAGGGCAATACATGACCCTTTGATTTCTACTAAAAAAATTTCTTTAACTTCATTACTAGGAAGGATTAAAAGTATGTCCCAAAATGAAGTTACAGAGACCACATAATTACTATCCTGATATTATTAAAAATTTTTTGAAAGTTCTATTGTCTTGATTACAGCAGCATAAGTAGTTACAGAATTGGTTTTCTTCAATAAATGGTGAAATAAAAAGATCAAGCTAACAAACATCAGTAATTTCATGCAAGTCTTTGAAAAAGGAGGAAAAAGTTTGATACGTTCAAATTTAATTGAGTGTAAATGTTTTAGCAATATTTGAAGTTGCACTTTGATCAGAATTTAAAAACTTTCATCCCTAAGAAAAGTGCATGCATGTTTCACAGTCCACAAAAAAGATGCTTGAAACAAAAACCCCAACCACTATGTCTTCTCTGCACTAGTGTTAATTGTATTTCTAGTTATCATAAATGCTCCCTTTTGTAATTTACCTCTCTCTTGAACAATATTTAAGCAAATCATGCAAGCCTCTTGTGTGATGCCAGAAGTACAGAATTCTACAGTTAATCGGTGAAAGCACAAGTGAGATTCCATTTTAAGACTTAGAAAAAAAATTATGACTAATTAATTGAATGAATTGCAAAATTAACATAATCATAAACGATAACTCACTATGTTATTTGCATTTCCATTTCTATAACTTTTATGCATAACAAAATCTACTTCTAGGATACATTTTATTATATTATGCTGTTAAGAAAATCCTATATGAATAGTCCTTGCTCAGTAATTTAAAATGAAGAGGAACTCAAGTTTTTATGCACTTCTAAACACCAACCACTTTCATACTCTTAAGACATTTAGAAGCAAGAGAGCCTTGAAGATTTCTGGCAAATATTTTGCTGCTTATGTTGTTGTCCATAGGAATTGTACACCTGTATTAGGAAGCCAAAACCCATCGATATTGGAGAACTGTTAGAAAGCTTAAATAAAACCCCTTGATAAATCACATAGTTTAAGCCCATTGGGTCATTTATTCCCTTACTTAGGTCACTTTTAGATCAATGCATCTTCTTTTGTCTGAATGGAAGTAATCTTAAATTATGTATGAATTACTGAGAAAGAGTGTGGCAAATCCAGTGAATAAAGAATTCTCCATTCAGTGGGAGAATTAAAATTCAAATAAATTTAAAAAATAGATAAAAATAAAAATATATTAACCTCAGTTAGCTTAACTAAAATAAATTTTATTAATGGAACTTTTACAGAACAGTTCATGAAACTCAAATAAATTTTTGTCAGTGTTTAAGACTACAGTAATTTTTCCTTCTATGGTAGCCTCCTAACAGGAAACACTACAGGCTTTTGTAATTGCGAAGACTTATTACGCTCCGCCCATTCTAGCAGGCCACTTCTATTGCCTTGCTGCTTGTTAAAAAGGAAGCAGGAGCAAGTTCACATGGTCCCATCACACATGCTTTGCTATGTTGAGAAATGCCATCTACAGAAAAGTGGAATAACCTTGAGCATCTCTAGGTTTTTTAAAGTTGATTCACTCTTCTTTATTACTTATTTTCTATTATTTTCATTCCAGGAAAAGTGCTTTACTAGTAAAGTGATATAGACACTGCCTGAATCTTGAAATAGTGCACCTCCCATTTAGTTTCTTTGGAAGGAAAGGTCTACACAGTTCACACTACACTTTTGTGTTAGGAACGTACTAACAGCAGGGAGGGCCAGATTCTCCTCCACTCCCAGCTATGCAGGAAGGCTGGGTTTCGCACTTCAGTCTCAAAGACAGGCTTGTCCCCCTTCCAGGGGCCATGAGCAGCATCACCTGAGGTTGGCTTCCCTTTAGCTAATAGCAGCTTCTTCTACAGCTCTCTATTGTCTGTAAAGCATACTAACAGTCCTGGCTCACAGAATTGAGTTTTTCTTGGCAGTTCAAAAATCATGGGTGAAGCTAAGTACCTTATATCGATTAAGTCAGTGGCAACATTGAATCTAGCTTTTCAGATAGTGCCATTTTCAGGTATCAGAAAAAAAGACTAGGACTTATGTAATAGCCTATTTCTCAGCCCAATATTTAAAGCAGTCCAGCTGCTTAAGTTCTTTTTTACAGAACTTCTGCAACAGTTATGAATTCCAGTACATTAATAAAGCATTGTCGATCTTTCAAAAATTTAACATTTATGTCTCATTAGTCACTGTGTTAATATTATCATTTGAATTTGCTGGCTTCATAATCTCTTGGTGATTTTAAATATATTTTATTTATGTTTATTTTAAACAGCAACTGTTTATATTTTGTGACTTTTCCAGGTCCTCAGATTATTTTTTCTGACGTTACAGGTGTAAGTGACTATATCAACCATACTCAATATTCACTGTTTTGTTATAGAACTGGTGCTTTGGGGGGTGGGGGTGGTGAAAGAAACGATCTGCTGGTGTTAAACATTACCTTATTCCTGCCATGCTGTTTTTTCCATCTGAGCTAAAGATACTTCATCCACTTGCAAAGCATTCCTAATGAGTGACAGTCAGCAGGAAACTGATTTTTGAGCAGCTTCCAATAAAACTGAAACTTTGAAAGTAGAACATGAGATTTTAAATCACATTCACAATTTACTTCACATAAATACCTCTCGAACTAAGTTCAGAAGTACTGGAGTCTCATTTGCAAAAGAAAAACCAATTCAAGCTCTAAATGAATTAGGATACACCCACCCTGCTGTTTATCCAGATAGGCAGCAATGGCATCAACTCACTGAGCTACTTCTTAACAGTTCTTTAGTTTGAGAGGTACAAAATCTTCTGACAGATACATAATTGAGAAATCCTTGGAAGAAATGTTATTTTATTTCAGCATCTGCTCTATAAATGAAGATAAGCAAACCAGATTTCTAGTTCCAGAAAACAAGACAGCTCTTCTTTGTTTCAAAAAGAGTGCCATAAAAGACACAGCAAGAGTATGTATATTAAAATGGCTTGTTGGACAAGTGTACAGCCCTTCACTGATTCCCCTGGTCTGTAGTACTCGTTTCGTCATTCTGTCTTAATGTTTGTTCATATCTTGGTTTTAATTTACGACATCTTCTTGGGCACTTAGGAAGAGGCTCAATATAGCAAAAACATTTTAAAGATATAATTTCAGGCTTTAACAAACAGAATTCCAAAACATACTAACTCAAAAGTTTAAGCCCTTGCTGTAGATATTCCATTAGTATTGGGCACAGCTTACTGTAAGGACTACTATATCTCGGTTTCGGTTACAGTGGCTGGGTCTCTCCCCTTCTGATTTTTATTGCTATGATTTCTGGCATTTCACACCATAGAAAACTGGTGATTCAGAGAAAAAAATGGAAATTAGGATTGCCATTTTTATTTGTACACTGACAAATGAATTGTTAAACTTATGAAAAAAATGTTCTCCAAATGTTACATTCCTTGGAGGAGATTTGTTAGCAGGGGATTGGAAATGCACTGTGATCTTTCCGTAGTTTATTTCCTTTCTCAGTAGGTTTTGAGGTTTTTTTTTTCTCAC
Organism: Calidris pugnax; assembly: GCF_001431845.1. Taxonomy (NCBI): domain Eukaryota; kingdom Metazoa; phylum Chordata; class Aves; order Charadriiformes; family Scolopacidae; genus Calidris; species Calidris pugnax. The sequence continues at coordinate 10,238,331 of NW_015090995.1, forward strand.
TTTTCCCCTCTCTCGGATATTCACTTTATAAATCAAAAGAATTACTTATGAGAATGAAACTATGTTTGATCATACAAGGCATTTTTTTCACTGAGATGATGGCAGATATTATAAGATTGGAAGCAGCATTACAGAAACGGTGACAGCAGGTTACAAGCTTTTTTAACAGTTGTGATCTAGGGAGGGGGCAGCCACTTCAGCCTTGCGGGAAAAGAGTCTCTTTGCACATTCAGTTTGCTCATGTATTTTTGATTTGACGAAGGGAAGGAAAAGTATTCCCTCCGTGAGATTTTAAATGAAGCCACAAACATACAGTTTCCTCACTGTATTTATTCCAAGGAGAAAAATTTCCAATTACTTGGGAAATCAAGAAAGAATATCCAGAGGGGGTCTGAATCTAAGTGCAGCTTTTCCTTCCCTTAGAGTTTGCAGATACTCCCCGCATGGAGGAGAAGGCTGCAGTCCAGGAAGCCACGGGGAACTGCTCATCACACTGTTTTTCTCTGGGAGACAGTAACATCGCCATGATTAGAACACAACTAGCCAAACAAAGTACAGCTCAGCACACCAGGAATCCCTCTTTCTGCAAGGGAATACAGGAGGAGACAATGCACTAAAGCTTCAGGAGTGTAAAGCCGTTTACTCCATCTTATATGTAATTTTTTTTGGACAACAGGAAGCTCATAAACACTCAGACCAGATGGTGTAACATACAGCAGCAGGAGACGGAGCTTATTAGCTGTCGCTTCCTTCCGCTAGCATACAGCCCAGAAATCTGAAGGACCTTCAAATCATCCTCTACCAAAAGCTGAGTCCCTTTCACGAGACAGTACGAGGGAACTACTGTGTACCCTTACACAGACATCACTTCATTATGCTTCAAGTCCCTGCTCTAAAGTATGCAGGTTAAAAACATGCTTAAATTAAGTTCTCAGAAGATTTTTCAAAATTAGCAAAATATTGTTGCAGACAATTTAAATGTCTGGTATTTGCAAACAACTGAAAATTATTCTACTAATACAAAATGCCTCAATTTTGATACCAGCCCTGTCCAGGAATAGTGTGTTACCTGAAGTCTTCTGTGCTATATTTGCATTTTCTTCCTTAAATTACAGAATTTCAAGAAAAATGCTTGCATAAATAATTGGTTTCCTTTGTAATCAGCCTGTTCCTACCTTCCCCTTCCAGAACTCTAGAATGCTTCATCCCCTTGTGCTACAATAACCTTCCACAACAACTGCTCTAAACAAATTATACAGCTCAATGGTTAAAAAAAAATAAACCCCATCCTTCATTAACCCACAAATCTCATCATAAAGAAAACACTGGGAACAAGAGACAAATTTCTACCCAGATGAAGAGCTCAGAACTACCCCATTTCTAAAAGCCTAATAGCACTAGTTCTTATAAGAGTGACTTGTCATTTTATATTTTTCCTTGCCCTTTTCAAAACTAATGATCTCCCCCTCCAGCTGCAACATAAAAAAATGCATTTTACTGTGTCCTGTTTACATGTCAATAAATAGCCGTTACAATATTCCTTATTTTGATAGTCTATCACATGGATACTACTGGCAAAGGCTCCAAAATGTGCAACTAGCAGGTAGAACTATACTGTACTTTTCTACCCCTATTCCGTCGACCACCAGCTCTACCTTCTTAACATCAACAAGATATCAAATAATAAAATTGTTCCCTTCATTAACTGCTTTTTGTGGAAGTTTAAAAGCACAGAGTGCCAAATTCACCCAGATAAGTGACCCAAATTTCAATTAAAACAATGAAAAAAATCAAAGCCACTCTGTTGGTATCCATTTCCTCTGGGAGAGCTCACAAGACCCCAGCCTTGGGATACGCTAGAGTACTGTTCTAGTGTTATACATAACAGATTAAGGGGAGAAGCTAATTTACCTTTACACAGGATTTAAAAATAAAGTAATTGAAACAAAAAGCACATTATATATACATCCCAAATTCAACTCTCCATGGTCCCGGTACAGACACAAAGCAGATCTGCTGCTCTGAATGGATTTACATAATTCTGAAATGAGAGGAGAATATGGCTATTATGTAAAAAGCTTTTGCTACTTCACAGATGACAAAAAAACGCCATGACATTTTCCTGACAGGACAATTTCCTACCATTGCTTGTCAGCATGCCTTATATTTATGTCTCCGATGGTAAGTAAAACTGGTTTTGACTGGTCATATGATGTTAAGTATTACATGTATTGAAGCCTTCCTTCCTAGTAAGCTTGAATTTGCTAAACTTTAAAGCACAGCAAATCAGACCGCCAATTTCTGCATCCCACATGTAGCTTTCCTTTCTAGGGAAAGAAAAGGCTTTTCAGCACTGGAACATTTCTCTTTCCTACGTATCTCCACCATTGCTAGGACATAACAGCGGGCAAAAATGAGAATAACCAACAGCAGTAAGCTAAAAAAATCAAGGATGAAACTGAAGAGGCCTTAGGCTGAAGAGCACAATGGAGTTCATTCAAGGAAGATTTTGAACATTTAGCTGGATCTGTTTACCTATTGCTCCTGAAGATAATTTTATATACCTCCTCTACAAAACATTTACTGTGTTACCAAGCTGCAGCTTTAGTCCTTACAAAAAAGTTTTCCTTACTTCTTGGGCTAAAAGCAGACAAGGTCAATTCTTTGTGAAGCACTCTAAAATGTCATTTCCCAGAATACTAGCAATGCTGACTTTTTCACATAGATTTACCAGAAAATATTTGCTGTTGGATCCTCCTTCTAGGAATAACTCCAGTTTGCCTTGCCCATAATGCAGTTCAATATATTTATCTTGCCAGGAAACACACGTTTGTCTAACCAGAAATTTACCACCGTATGCTCATATTGTTAACGATCAATAAACTTTATCATGCCAATGACTCAATCCCAGATGCTTATCCTATCAGGAATTCATTCCTCTAAATGAGTGTTTTCTACAAATCTATAATTAACCTAAAAGCCATAAAGCTTTTTTGTACTGCCAGTATTTGTACAGTTCAGCTCCTTTCACATTTACTTTGGTGGAAACAGAAAAAACCGTGGAGGAAAACAGTTCTAAGGATGTAAACATGTCACAAATAAGCTAGAAGTGCAATCTATGTATGCTACAACTATGAACTTTTTTCCTCGCAGCCAGGTCCCATCAATGAGTTTCCTATCAAGAACAACATTTCTGATGACTTCTGCCAATTCTACCCCATCTCCTTCAAGTACAAGACAATGTTTACTAATTCTTCCAAGAATTTATTTACTATGTTTCCCAACATGTCCAAACTATACGGTACTGGGTCTGCCAGGAAATTTACTTCATGAGATCTTCTTGCCAGAATGAGATATTGCAGATTTACATATCTTCAGATAAACAGGAGTTTGAACATTCCCGTGACTGAGAGAATGTATTTTAAGATGTACATATTATGCAATTAGCACTGAGTCTTCTGGAGTCAATGATACTTTGTCAGAAGAGTTTTGTACCTCCTCACATTGTTCAGCCAGTAAAACTTAGCTCAGCTTGAAACAGTCTGCGGTGATATTTGTTAAATTTGGAATTGTCAGATAACTACAAGTTTCTGATGCAAATAACTCGAGAGACACAATTATCTTGCACTGGACTTTCCATGAGGGACATCAGTACCAGGCCTCAAGAATAACACTTAGGAATCGTTGCTTAATCAGTAGATTAATTCTGTACTTAGTGTTTGGGTTTTTGATTTGGCTTTTTTTTTTCTTCCATATTCCTATCTATAAGACATGTAAAACCAACCAATAAATCATGCCTCTTTGAAGAGAAGAGTAAGATTTGAGATACAATTTCAGGAACTGTAAGGAATACAAAAATATCGAAGCAGTTCAGTATTCTATATTTGGGTATTGTTTCCTTTTTTTTTTTTTTTATAATTTGCAAGATCACATGGCCTTTGAAACAAAACTTTGATGCAAAAAATGTTTTGCAAAATACTAACAGTGCTATTTTATTCTGTAGGATAAATTTGAGAAGTCTGAAAATGTTTTTTTTGAGTTCATGCCACGTAGAGTTTTGGTTTATACAGTTGTCTGTATGTGCAAACACATAAATACCCATGTGTAATGATTTTACATAATCTCAGATGTCAATTGAAACTTTTCATAGAAATAAATCCTCAATATTAGTAGTAACAATGAAATAACCAAATTTCACAGAACTTGCTGAGACATATCAGCATTTTAAGCAATACATGACATTTTACTCTGAAGCTATTTACTAAATTCAGATAATTGTCCAGTCTAATTTATATAACATATCATGCTTAAGCAGTACAAAGTCTTTCAGTTTCCATAAACATCTAAATTGGTGATTCTTTTCATGAAATTAACTAGATCAGTAGAGATACCCCTACACTTTTTCCTGTTATAACTTCTCTATATTAATTTTTTTTTCAGAAACAATCTTACTCTCACATTCCATCATTAGAGCTCATTTGACTGCAATCTCACCCTCCATCATTATCACTTCATTCATGACTGTTACTATGTGTCTGTTTTCTCATCTATTCTCACACCTTTCGCAGATGAAGTTCAATGATTTTATCCTCACTGTGCAATCCATTAATGCATTGCATTAAGTATAGGGTACTATTTCAGTTGTAGCAAGTTGCTAGAGAAGAATATTATGTCACTACCTGGGGATGCAAATATGGTGCCCCTTTAGTTTTAATATGTAGAATTTTTTTTATGCAATAATCTTAAGCAACGGCATGATGCAGCACTCTCTGTGCAGAACAATCCTCTTTGAAAAGGGGTGCTGGGGGACTTTTGGTTTTGGTTTGCTTCATTCCAAAGACATGGCAAACATGAGAAAAGCTTTGTTAAAGATTCTGATGGGGAATTTTAGAAAAGAATGGATTTAAAATAAATTCTATCTAGAGTTTTTATGGATTCATGCCTGATTCAGAGTCCAAAACTGAATCTGATTTTTTTTTCTGGTATTGACTGAGCAATTACCAAGAATCACCAAGAATTCTCCAACTCCCAGGCCCCGTACCATGAAATCTAGTGTCCTTTTGGAAATAACACACTAGAACTGTAATCAAATCAAACTCTGGCTGAAGTCTAAAATTTCACATTCAGCTTTACAAACTTTGTTGCCTTTGTTTGAAATTTGAGCTCAGTAAGTCTTGTATTTCAAATCTGTGTTTCTTGCTAGGCCAAACTTTTAGGTTCAATTTGTGGCACAGGGAAACTGAACGATTTAAATCACTAGAAAGATATAAGGATGAATTTCTGAGAAGCTGAACAGTGCATTCAGCAGTGCAATTAGAAACTCGGTTATACCATACTGAATTTGTCACAGGAGAAAATTATGATTTCTAGTACAACAAGCAAAGTTCAACTTCATCCTTACAAACCAGTACACAGGTTTGTTTTTAAAAACACTTTTATGCTCAATAACACAATAAAGCAAGCAGTATGTATTCAATAATAATATACCAACCTAGACAATTCAGGAAAGAAGGTGCTTAGAGGTAAAGAAGTATTTAAGTGCTGCCCTGTATATTAACAAACAACTGTAGATGCTTAAGGGATTTTCTACAATCAGGGACATCAAGCCTCATACTGCAGTTTGAAGCACTACAAGATCGCATTGCTTCCAAGTGGAAAAATACCAATGCTTGTAAAAGACAAGATCTGCAATTTCATATGGTACCTCATAAAAATTACTTTGAATAGAAAAATCTTGGGGTGTATAGTAAAATCATCTTACAACATGAGTGTAAAATACTTGTTGGTTTGCACAAGCATAGATCTGATTCCTAACAGGCCAGGCCTGAATGAGTGAGGTAAATTCATGCCTGACGATTTCTTGCAGAAACACACACTAATTTGACCATTTCTCCAAAATTATTAATGCGATTGCTTTCAGAGGCACTGTTATGGAAGAATAAATTCAATATATGACATATAGGCTGGTTTCTTATGCCTATAATAGAGTGATTACAACCCTTTTATGTGTGTTCAAGCTAGTGATGCTACAGCTAACATGCACATCAACAGCAGCAAAGCTTTGCAAACAGGGAGCTCTTCAGAGGCCTAGGTCAATGCAGAGGTTATGCCACAGATATCAGTAATGAGGTAGTTACTTTAAGTAGATCCACGATTACATTTACACCATCTCCAGCTACAATATAGCCATATCTTAGTTAACCAAACTTTCATAACATATTCAAGTAATTTATAAAGAATCAAATATATAAGTTGAGTTTTCTATACAATACTCCACTGAAATCTGTATTCATGACCTTTTATTTCCCAATACTGCAGTTTTGTAACTCTTTGGAGGGTATATATATACATGGATTGAGGCTATCTTTAGCAGTTAGGTATTATTTCACACATCAATTATAGGTACTTTCAGACAACATCAGTATTATGAAAGCAACTTGATTCAGAATATCTGCAGTAAAAAAAAAAAAAGCCTGCCAGAGCTATATAGCACAGCTACTCTAATTTTTTCATTAATTTACACATCAGAGCAGACAAATTTTCCAGCTTCCAAAAGACTTTTTTTTTTTTTCTTGTAAAAAAAAAAAAAAAATTTTTTTAATATTCAGAAAACTGGGGAAAGCTTCTTTGAGTGAGTGATGAGGAAGTGGGTTTCTTTGTTTGTGAGGGTTTTGTTTTTGGGTTATTTACTAAGTATCAAATTTTTTAGCTGAGTACTACAATGCATCAGTTTAAACACTTCCCTGAAGAGCGGGGAGTGACTGTCCCTAGAACAGGACTCTCACTGCTGCTGACACGCGCTCTGATTCCTAAAAATACTCTCCCTGCCCCACCATCCTGCCTAAATCTGTGACAGAGCTAAAGGCAACAGATAAGCCACTTGTCTGTACGAAGTGTATTAATGTAGCACACGGGTTTGCAGGAGCAGCCACCTATCAGGGAATGCTGCAGTAAATTCTGCTCATTTCCTTCAATTGCTTTAGTCTTAGTCTTTAGCTTTTACCTCTAACCAAAAAGTAGCTTTTCCTCACCTTAGCTCTACTATGACCAGAAGTCTCCTGTCCGTGATATGCAAAAGGCTAAACAAGAAACTTAACTGTTGGCTTATTTCTTACACTACACTAATTATCTTTAGTTTTCTAATTATATAGCTTGATTATTTATATGATTAGAAACTTTAGAACACTGTTGCATTTGAATTCATTCATATGCTTTGCAAGCACATGCAGAGATAGCTTACAATCTCAAGGTTGATTTTATACCAAAACGCATACAACATCTGCGAAGGTAGTAAATAATTAGTCAACAAGAGTAGCTACTACTAAAGAAATATTCATCTATAGCAATCATGTGATCGTCTCCAGAATACCAGTCAATCCATCCTGCTAGAAAAACAGTTTTACTTCAAAAAAAATATTTCCTAAATTTCTGATATTACACTATGGTTAAAAATAGGTAAAAAATGGGTTGTCACTACAAGCCTTTGCTTGCCTGCTGTCAAGACGATATTGTTTCACAGGAAGTAATCAGAAAGTAACAACCACAATAAGTAGATAAAATAAACAATTTACCTTGGGTGGACTGGTCAACAGTTTTTCTTTTTCTGCTGTGACTGTTATAATTAAGCCTCAGCTCTTGGCTATATTCATTCAGAGTTTCTCTTGAGTCATAAGATTGCCTTTGCTTTCCCCCATCTTCACTTTCATCTGAAGAACTTGTGTAAGTTAGATCCACTTCATGTTTAACTTTTGACAGTGGCTGGTAGGGTTTGCAGTCCATCTGCTCCATCTCTGATTAATAGGCTCAAAGTCATGAAAACAAGCAACTGGAACTCCTTAAGGAAATAGTCCTGCGAAAAACAACAACAAGAATCGATTTCAGATATCATACATAAATTTAGCTCTCAAAAGACCATTTTTAGTTGATATAAATCAATTAAATTGTGTTAATGTCCCTATAACCCAGGAAAGAATCTGAACATGTCTTATTTTACTATTTTAATTCTATTTTTAAAATGTAAAACAACAGCAAGTTGAAGAAAAAAAATAATACCCAAACAAAATCTGAAGCACTATCCCATTGGACTAAGCAATAACTGTACCTTATGCACAAAATATGTTCCAAAAACTTGTATTTGCTATTAAAGCTAAGATGGCTCAGTTACTATTTCTCTAAAGGAATACATATTCATCTTAAGTGAAACTAAAATTTTGAATCTTTTAACATACGAAGTCTAGAAAAAAGGAAATTCACTTTTTTGAAGTATTTTGCTGTAAATTACATTTAATCAAGAATATGAAGCTTCACACTTTAGAAGACCACCAGACATAGTAAAAACAAAAATACACCATGCTGTTCACTCTATGAGAGCATATGACTGTTCAGAAGTGGACATTTTCCTTTTAGATCGTGTAGACATTCAACAGGAAGAAGATTCTACCCTGCAGCACAACCCCTTTTTTCCCTCCTCATCTCCTGTCTAAATTCATACCAATGCAGGGGCTATACTGGTCCTCAATGAAACCTTCCAAAATGCAGCTTTCAGTTTTGTATATCATTCAAATAATGTTCAAACCCAACATCATTAAAAAATCAAGTGGGTTACTGCTGCACGTGCAACTGGGATACTTGTTCTGTAACCTTGCCTTCATGAAGCCATTTCCATCATTAATTTTAAGGTGAAATCTGTGATCAAATAACAGGGGTTATGGCACACCTTCTACAGAAACGTGGTTTGTAAACAGGGAGCTCTGTTCAAATAATTTAGGTTGGGTTTTTTTGTTTGTTTTGATTTTTTTTTTAGATTAACAGATATTAACCTATGAAAAGAAATGTAACAAAAAAGGCATCGATAAACATTATTGCCAGAAGACGAAAACCATAGACATTAACAGAGACTTTGCTTAATTAAAAAAAGCAATTGCTCAGAGCTTCGTAACGATTTTGATGTCAGCAGCAGAGGGAAGTAAGTTTAATACCCAATTTGATATCGGTCCCTTTCCCACCTGCAACAAGGATTTTTAAGCCTGTACATTGCCAGCTATCAATCTCCAAAAGCAACCACAGAAAGTGAAAACACTCAAAAAGTAAAACATAAACCCCCCTCCCCGAGAAAGCACCTCTTATTAGAGGGCTATGCAGATGAGTTTAACTTCCAAAATTGTCTGAATTTTTGAGAAATGACTCATGGCAGCTGTCACTGTGCTCCAGCATGGCAAAACTTCACCTCCTGCCTATGTGTCCTCCCAATACTTTTGAAAGGATCACCTTCCTGAGCAAGACTGGAAAATGCTGCACATGGCGTGAAGAGGGAATAAGGCTTCTAATGTAGTAATGAAAGAAGAAAATCCACAAAGCCCTTGGAGGGATGGGCAAGAAGGGGGACAGACCACTATAGCAGAAGTAACACCATTAAGTGCATGTCTTCACTTCCCCACATCTCAGGACACTATCTGGAGAAAAAGCTTAAAGACATAAAGACACATCTTTGCTTCAAACACAAAATCTCAGGGACTCTCATCCAGACATTTAACCCAAGATTTGTTTCTGTTCTTCAGAAACAAATAAAGCATAGCACCCGGATAAGGAGTTCTAGCGTTAAAGAGAAAAAAAAATAAAATGGTTATCCTCATCTCTAACTCAACAAAGTGGGCTTGGAAGTGCCCAAGTCAATAAAAAACTCTTAAGAGAGAGAACTAAAAAGATTAAGGAGCTGTCTGTCTGCAGGGACCAAGACCAGCTGACAAGTGTGTCATGGGGCTTCAGCAACGAACACAAGTTTCTGTGCTCTAGACTGATTGCACTGTATAAAGTTGGTGTTAGGATGGTTCTGCAGACAAGTTACTAATAAGCGCTATTTGCTTCTCAAAAGCTATTTGCCTAAATAATCTACCATTATTTGCCAACATTTCCTATTATTGCCTAAGATGTTTTATGAGTTGCTTTAATGGTCTGCAACAGAAGAACACAAAGGTGATGTGACTTACAAGCACAGGGTTAGCTTAAAAGATTACCTGATGACTCTGTGGAAATGGTTACTGACAAGAAAAAGCCTTCCCATATATCCTGTCTGACAGAACAAATGGAGACGATGCTACAAAAGCCAGAGGAAAATGAGAAGAAATTAAGAGCCTCTACTAAGAAAATGCAGGAGACAAGAAATAAATTTTGCCATGAAGGCAACAAGTACAAGCAGCCTCAGATGCATGGGGTGCATCCTGCTTTCAAAAGTGCAAAAAAATGAACCCAAAAAATTTGGCTCACTACTGAAATAATTATTAGTATACTTATGCACCTCGAGTCACAGAAAAAAAAAAACAATACACAGAAGTGCCTCCTAAAAGATAACCTCGCAGCACATCTGTTTTACGGGATGTTTCAACAGTGACCATTTTTTATTTCCAAACATGTAACAAAAATTTATTAGGACACACAGAGACCTGTAAAACTTAGGCTGCAGAAAACTAACTACTTAACATCTTAATAAATATTTGTTTTTATTCTTTTAAAAGAAGGTTTAATAATCAGTCTCCACTTTTCGTGGCAATAGTTTGTAGCGGAAATATATTTGGTGACGTTAACTACGTCAGCAGAAAGACCAAATCATTTATGTAAGCAATTCATTATATATTCTAGGTCTTCTCTTTCACTGTTACTTTCATATGTGCCATCTTCTCGTGCGTAAGGATGTGTATTTTCACAAATCTAAGTTAATGTAAAAGGTCCATGAAATATCCCCTTAAAAGCTGTAATTTTAGTATTTATTATTATTTAAGGGCAGGAATGATTAAAAAGCACAACCAACTTACGATTAGCACAACCTTAGCACCACATTCCCCCTGCTCGGGGACTCTGCCACTGCCTCCTGCCGTTGCCACACATGCCCACATTTCCAGCTGCAGGGGTGCAAAGGTCTGGCACACGCGTGTGAAGTCACAGCTCAGCCCCTCAGTGTCACACCATCCACCAAGCCACTGCAGTGCCAGGCTGTAGTAACCCCCAACGTCAGTGCACGTTACCCAAGACCAAGGAGATTTAACATGGATTTTTACACCCCTTGTAGTGGAAGGATGCAGAGGCATGTACCACAGACAGATCTCGAGTTGTCTACTCATGTACCACCTGAAGAAAGAAATTCTTTGGGTCACATGGCAAACTCTTCCCTTTCCACCCCATCCCAATTTTGCCAATACCATCTAAACCAAAGTAGAGCTACTGGCTCACATAAGGGCTAGAGATACAGCACCAGAGCATCAAGTATAACAGTAAAACTTCCCTTCACACAGAGACTAAACTCGTGCTTCCTTTTATTTTTGCTTAGGGCATTAACGTCTCATAAACCCACAGCTACCTGGCCTGATATGAAAGCAGGTAATAAATCATTTACAAGAACTGGAAAAATACTTCATAAAATTTTTCAACAAAAAATGTTTTTATGAATCAATAACACACAATAAAAACCAGATCAAAACTTCGAGCTTTTCTACAGTACGAGATTCAGTTAAATTTAACGAATGATGGTATGTTATGGTAACTTGAATTTAAACACTGGTAGTCAAATACTTTATTTCATATTTTGTTTGGAAAAAGACAACAAAATAAAACCCCAAATGCTGGAATAGGGCATGAGTATAAAAAATATTGCCTGGATGTTTACACACTTTTCTTCAAATAACTGGCCTTCAAGTAACTAAACAAAGTACCCAGCCGATCAATATCAAGTTGACCTTGTCAGCAAAATGATAAAGTCTCATAAAAGCTTACAGTTCCTGTAAGTGACCTTTGTATAAGTGTCTTAATGCTCTCCTCCTCACAAGCAATAGGATTTTTTGACCTTTCCATCACTGTTCTGTCTTTGAAAGGTTTCACAAAATATTATAAACAAAAAATATTATAAAAAATGAGCAAGTATTTCTCAACCATACTTTAAAACAGTTATCATATACAGTTCACAGTTACATTTGTAAAAGAATACACAATTAATAATTTAAATTCACATTGAAACACTTCTGCAAATTCAAAATGAGTGAAAAAGCTCTAAGAGATGGGAAAACACCACCTTTCAAATAACGAAACTAATATAGATATGTATATGGATTTATCTTTTTAATGTAGGTTTTATGCAATTTTCTAAATGCACGTTGTACATGTTACTAGAAACTACTTTCATGTTTCACTTGCATGAAACCCCTTTTCCATTAACCACCTAACTTTCATGTTCTGCTTAGATCAGAATCCTACTTGCTCTGAAGCACAATAACATTAGGATAACTGCGGCTTATGAGAAAGCCACATGAGAAACAGCCTGTGATGAGGCTGTTTGCAGTGCACATAATAATCAATAGGTATTTAATAAGAAAGCTCAGTGTACGTATTTTTACTGCATAGAAGCTCTGCACTCGAACACAGTGATGCCACAGAAATCATGTTACTTTAATAATGCTTTGTACAAATCCTTATCAGGCTGCTCTGACAGGGTGCCCATTTCATGAGTAAATTTTCACACTGATTACTGACCATCAACCCCATCAAATCATCAGTGGCATGCCCAGCTGGTTACCAGTAAGTCCAGACTTATTTAGAGAGTTCAGGATACGGATGGTAACGAGTATCATGTAGCTGGACAGGGTCTTCCTGAAGCGTACAACAGGAAAAACATGATGAACTGTAACATTTTTTTTGGCCTCAACTAAGCATTGTGTCCGATACGCAGATATATCAAACTACACAGAATTAAAATGTAATTGCAGTTATGATGCTAAAATATAACCAGAAAACAGTCCTTGTTGGCTTATATTCAAAACCTAAATTCAGAAGGCAGCCTCCTGTAATTCTGTTTTTCATTCTCAGAGGGCCGTTCAATCAACTACAAACCCCAGTTCCACATTTCCTCAATTTTCTCCTATATTTCTTTTCTTTCAAAATATACCCTTATCTGAAAGTTACCATTTGCCTATTACCTTTTCAGACCACTGATTTCTGAAAATGAACTACTAAGCAGGTATTTCAGCTCTGGATTGCTAAAGGCAATAGTACCTTTATTTTGTGAGTCTTCTCTGAAATACAAAACTGTAAAATATGAAAGGCAACACAAAGCAAACACTCTTGATTTAAACCTTTGAGAAATGCAATACCAAGACGGAAAAAAAAATGAAAAAAATATTCTGACCTTGTACATACCTTCAAAACTATACCCCTCAAATATTTGTTTAGATATTATAAACAAAGGAAGTCCTTATGTCATCTTTAAAGTTCCCTGTTTTACAGAAGTTATACACAGTGAGAAAGATACCAGCTAAATCAGTTTAAGCAGCAGTAGAGCAGGAACAAATTATGTTTCTAGATGATGCATGGAATTAGACAACACTATGAAGAATTATGGAAAGTCTGCTTAAGTTTGCAGGATGAAAGCAGGTAATACTTTCAACTGGAAGGAAAAAAGTCATACTAAACCCAAGAAAGAGTAATTGAAAGCAATCCCTAGTAGACTGAGTATAGAAAATGAGAATTTTTAAAAAACAAAGAAGTACCCAAAATTAACATGAACGTTTCTATGGATCATAAAATACCAACACATCAGAAGTTGTTTGAAGATGACATAATGAAGCATGGATCACTAAACACAACATGCCCAGTATTTTTTTGTGTATGAGTGAAATTGTGAAAATATATTGAGACATTGTGTTATTCCTGCAAGCAGACTACATAGTACATGTTAAGAAGACTAGATGTACAGATAAAAGGAAACAATGTGAGAATATGGTTTTTTATGTATCTTTCTAAATCAGATATGTATATATAAAATACAGTTTTCAGAGACATATCATGGGTTTAATACATTCCCTAGAGGATGTGCTGTTTTAACCTATGGATTACACTTGCCTATACATTTATACCTGTCATTATGATAGATGCAAGTGGAATAAGGTCCATTTTCACATATCATGATCTTAATTTAAAATTAGTCAAAGCCTAATTTAATTTTAGTTAAAGTAATTCAAAGTGTTGCCCATTTTATCCAAACTTTGAGAGAAATCACTGCAGAATAAAACTGTAAAGAAAGTCAGGTTGTTGCAGTATTTTGTGGCATATGGCAAGACTGAAAGTGAACTGAAAAACATACGTTATGTCAGCTACTCAACTGTGATACAGAATTCTTGGCCAACACGTGCCCTTCACTTCACTTGGAGAATTGCCACTGACTAAAAATCACACAACTCCCTAATGTTTTCTTTTGGAAACCCATCATTTGATGTTGGTGAGCATGAGTAATGGAGGTTCAAGCACAAAAGATCAAGCTCTACTGCTTGGGACAAAGTACATCCATGATTTCAGGGAACACATTCCAGACTGGTTCAGAATATCTCCTGAACTCTAAGTCTTTCTGAAGAACTGTACTTTGGGAAATACAATCCCTGATTATATTGCAGGATAAACTCCTGGTGTGAACTTTTAAGTTCAAATAATGAAAACACTGCAGAAAGTGTCCCAGCATCTCGAAGCTTCAACTAGGAATCCTGCAGAACAAGAAAAAGTCTGGTCTTAAGTAAAACTAGCCAACTGCTTGACATCTACAGATTTTTTTACAGAACACATGGGCACATCATCTAATGCCTTTGCAACTTAATTCTTAACCATATGGCAGAGACAATAAAGGGAAATAAGTAAATGAAATATGGCCTATATAAGAGTGTAGCTTTAGATTACAGGATTAATATTCCTATATGAGCCTCTCAAAAATATTTTTTTACTCCAGGGAGGATGTATGGTCAAAGCTGTGTTTTCTTAGTAAAAGACATTATAAGAAGAGAACAGAGCTGAAGAAAGGGACATCCCCCCTCACAGTCAAGCATGCCTGGGACAACTAAGCTTCCACCCATTGTACAGATGTTTCCAATACATGCACTTCTTTGTACTAAATTTATTCAGATAAAGTGTTAAAATGCTTGTCAATGGAAGCTCTGGTTATTGTCTACCATTATGATTACTGTTTTGATGTCAAAACCATAATTTTGCATTGTAAAAATCTAAAATTATATGTAATAACTGAGTTCTTACATGAAAACACAGTTTAATCTGGGACTTCTTCCGAACTGGAGGTAAACAATACCAAAATGGTTATTTTATATATATATATTTATACACACACACACTATGTAAGTGCTATCATTGAACTAATAATATAACACAACAAGGTGAGGTATACATGTAGTTATGCATATGCAGGTAGGAAAAATGGAATCTTTATTTCATTTAGTAGTAAGCAGGTATTGTCTTCTGGAAAGTGTGCTGTTTATAAATATAACAACATGTAGCAAGTTTTGTATTCATTTCTATATGAGAAGAAAATTGAATTGTGCTTTGGCTATTTGTTGATAATGCAAATTGTATAGCCATCAAATGGAGATAATTATTGCTATGTATCTTTTCCAACTGTGTGCTTAATTAAGAAGACCCAGTAAGACCTAATTAGCAACAATGTAATTTTTAAAATCCAATTTAGTAGCTCAGAGATTACAAAAATTGAAAATAACGTGTTCCATTTAGTTATTATTAATTTTTTGAGATACCAATTTAAATTTTGTAGCACAATAAGGTTAGCACATGAGAATCATTTACCACACATCAATACCACCGAACAGCTGAAAAACAGTTCAAGGATTAGATTGTGACTGATACTAGGATGCCTTGGCAATAGCATTTAAAAACATTCAGCTGACAATTTTGTCTACATTTTCACTGTTCCTGTTTCTAATACAACAAAGGAAGTCTTCATTGAACAAACTGGACTTAGTCACCAGAGTCTTATGCACTATCAAAGCATAAGAATAAGCCTAAGTAACATCACACTTGATGAGACAAAAGCTCTGATCAGTTTACATCACACTGAAAAAAGTCGCAAAAAGGAATTTTTCCTGGTAGATTTTTTGTTTGTTTGTTTCTGGCATTATACTTAAGATTTCATTCATTCCATCTAAGAACGATCACACAAGATGTTGTGGTAGGACTAGGGGGGCCTTAGCAATTTTCTCTTCCACTTGCAAAACCAAAAACCCCCACCTAATAAAAATCGCTGAAATGAAACGATGACACCAGCTCACCACCTTCAACTGAATATTGCTAATGGGACATGTCATCTTAAATATTATCAGAATCTCTCTAATATTGTGTACTCCTCAGCGTTGCTTGACGACCTTTTCAGGGTCATTTATTTTTGCTACATAACAACTTCTAGGATTTCTAGAAGCAGAACTGATTCAGCAACATGCTTATTTCCAGTACAGGCTCAAAATGTTGCTGCATTTACAGTACACACGTGATCTATAATGTCTTGCAATTATGCAGATATTCAAACAAGTTACCACAGCAGTGTGTAAGAACTTTTATGAAGCCACTATTATTCACTACACATAAAGTGAACTTTTCAGTCATTTCCTAAATACTTAGTTTTCTTAACTTTTACTCTTCTAACTCTAGGAAGAAATACCATCAATTATTATGCAGTTCTGAGTTAAAACTTACAAAGCTTTTCAGGCATTTGAAGTACTTTTTGCAGGAAGACATGACTACTGCCTGACCACAAGACCAACATCTGCATCACCTTTATTTGAAGTATCACTCAGGTTGCTATTTGCGTGCCTGACACCATCATGCCTGAGAACTGATCTTACTGTTCCTTTTCTTCTTGCTTTGATGTCTGTCAAAGTACTCGGTGTCTTCAAGTGCCATTGTTCTGACAAGCAGACCCTCCCAATGGACTTGTACTATATACTGCGACTCCCAGAACTGCTATTATTTGAGCTGGTGTCAGATTGATTTTCTTTCTGTTCATGATAGTGCTATGATCTTGCAGGGTTGAAATTACTGCTGATTTATGCCTTGATGCAACCCCTTGAGAACTGGCTTGTAGCAGCATGTCACCTATGAAAAGGTACATTTGAATCCTCAGAGATCTTTCTAGTGGAACCTTTGTTCTCATTTCAATAGAGAATCCTTTGTAATGGGTGTTTGCTAGAAATTTCTCCTGCAAGTACCAAGTCTTCTGTAGTGCAAACGGGAAGTATATTATACATCCATCCATTTTTACCAGGCTGTAGGAGCCTTCTTGGCAGAGATTAATGTAAGGCAAGTTCTCCATCCACAACCTTATGGTTTTCACAAATTGATTATACCATTTTCTTTAGGACTCCACAAAGACAGCGCAGGTCGTGCTGGCACTGAAGAATGGCAATACTCCCTAGCTTTACGTCTAAAGGCTCACCTACATAAGGAAATGTTACAGACTAAAAATATATAATCATGCCTTCAGTGTGTTTGTGGAATATTAGTCTTTTATGCCAGGGCCTTCTTTTATTTGGACTTTAGAACAGGAAATAATTACCTCTATTGTTTAAGTGTTATTCACATTTTTACATAGTCTGCATATTAGCATCATGGACAGTTTTTGCACTCTCATTACAAGTAGCCTCTTGTCCACCTCTTTGTGAGCATTTTTCCCATAAAATATAGCATCTCTTCTGCAAAATCACACAAAAGGTAGGCACTGATTTTACATTTAAACAATTCTAACATGGTAAATTGCAATTGAAATCTTCTTGGCTATTTTTAAAACCAGCCTCTGAAATCTTAAATTGCATATTTTTTTTCCCATTGGTAGAGCTAATTATTTTCTTTCCATGTATGCTTACCCACATGGTGGAAGAGAGAAGATAGTCATTGGGATTCAGTCATGTTTGTTACCTTTATAAAGGCCTTGGCCATTTAGTTCCATACTAATGTACAATTCCATACTAGGGAAAACTTTTTAGGTAAATAGAAAAACACCATAAGGATTCACACAGAGGTTCAATGTTGAACATGAATTTGTTCAATTATGTGTGAAAAAGCCCAAGAACTTTAGCAACTGCACAGAAGCACATGCAAGTCTTGATATATTTTAAAAAATCCTTATCTCACTAGAAAAAAAATATCATTTCTACTCAAAAATATTTCTTAGAAACAAGTGGTTGTTGTATTTAGTAAACCATTACTATATGAAGCACCGTCTCAGTAGGACCTCTTAACACTCTTAGACAAGATAAGAAAGTATTTCAATGAGGAGTTACTGACCAATTCCTGTTTGCCCGTGTCTTAGGCACCACTATGAACAATAGCTTTTTCAAGAATATTATAAGAGGGACTGAGGCAGACAAATTTTTTTGGAAACTGGTATTCTGCAATAACCAATTTCAGTTCAAAAGCAGATGGAAGTTTGCTGTAACTGATTCCTCCTACTAAACAAGAAACTAAACAGAAGTGTCTAAGAAATCCAGTGCTCCTGGCTCTCCTGTTTTTAGATGATGGAAGGAAGATGAACCTTCAGAAAGACATCAATAACCCAAGGAATATCAAGGGAGTCCAGGATGACTACAACCCTACCTTGGGTACGTAAGTTAGGAAACGTGAAACTGTGCCACATTTCATTTTTTTGGAATAAATTCTCAAAACTCTTATCTACATAAGCTGTTACATCATATGCCTAATACATTACTATCACTATCACCACCCATCTAAAGCATTCTCCTTAGAACTTGTGCAATGACTCCCCATTTAGCTCAGCTCCCTTTCTTCAGCTGAAAATGACATTAAGGAGAAAGAAACAGAAGGATGAAAATGAAATATGAGGCTCTTTTCTGTTGCTTTTATGCATATGTATACACACACACACACATATATATCTATACTAGCTGCACTGAAAAAAAATATATCAGAATTATTACTTATGTCTCAATATTAGGAAGTGCTGTTGTCTTGGTGTATCATTTTTCTTCAGGGATGTTGTGTGGATAACAATTGCACTTATGTTAATTCTATTTACATTTGAAGCACTGTAGTACACTTTTAATGTGAAACTGAGTTTCTTTCATGAGCAAGACAAATGTCACTTTCTTTTCCCAAAGGCTCCTTTTACTGTCACACAACACAATTATATGTTAGGGCTCTGCTGTCTCTTTTCAGCCAACAAGGCAAAAAAAATGACCTTTCTTTAACCTATGGCTGAATTGCATTATATTCAGTTCAGTGGATATCCTTTTTTATATTCTCCCGTATCAACTGCTTTCTTACTGGGGTTGGGCACCTGCCCTTCACATTTGCTAGTGATTTCATTTTTTCCAAAAAACTTGCTCTCATTTGAGGAGGGATGTTAACTCTCATCCCACATTCATACCACGGTTTGTAACATTTGTAAATACCTGAAAACACTCAAAGCTGCAAGGAGACTCTGCCAGCAGAATTTAGTTACTGGCTGCTGCATCTTGCCCCACCACACAATCACGTAAAAGGTCAGGAAGAAATATCCCACGTACACCAGCTGCACATCATGCTGTGGTCTTGTACAGGCTAACAACGCTCTGAAACAGTCCCTTATTCCTCCTGCATTCTGTGAAGCATTCTGCATATCTACTCTTTTATGAGCAGCTTGGTAATGAAAGGAAAGAGACATTCCCCACAATCCAGGTATCTTAACCGCGCTTTGGTTTACCTGAACAAGATGCTCAGGGAAGCAGAAAAAAGTAGCTGTGACATTAATGAAGTAAGCCACTGCTGATCTGCACAAGAGAGCAAGTCAGCAGTCGAGGATTTGTGAACACGATGCTGAATGACAAATATCTTAGCTGAAGAAAACCGCACCGTACAGCTGCGACAGAGTACTACGTTTTAAAATTAACAAAGTTCAGAGACAAAAGACCACCATGCCAAACATTACTTACACACACAGCTCATCTCACAAGCAGCCACGTAAACAAACTCCCTCAGAAAACATCTAGTATCACTTTTGATCTGGAGAGAATTCTAAATACTCATTTCAGTGCTCTTAGGAGCACAGGATTTCTAAGGTTTGGCGATTCACTATGTGACAAAAAGGTTTCTGTCAACTGTTATTAAAGATCACTCATATTAATATCTACTCTAAGAAGAAAAATTGTATAGCTTAAGGATACCTTCCTAAACATTACCATCTTACCAGCACGTTCTTTGTTACATTAACAATGAAGGTGTCATTAATATGGAGGTAAAATGCAACTGTAGGCACCGAAGGAGACAGGACAGTAACATTCCTTGCATTAATCTTGCGAAGAACTCTATTCTCTTAAAAGCTTAACTCTGAGTTACTGCTATTACATTAGACTGAAAATAAATGGAAAGTACCAAACATTCAAAATAAAATGAAAGAGTCATTTCTTGTTTTGTTGTAAAAGAAATCTTAGTATACAGTTGAAGACTCTTATGCACATCCAGAAGCACTTTGTGCCCTGTTAGCTTGTGAAATATCTGGTGCTACACACAGTTCTGGTATTTTCTAAATCCACTGAATTTGAACATCATTCTGCATAACACACTTGCAACAGGGAGTATCCCTGCATATGAGATACAAGTCCTATATAATTCTGAAAGGACAAAACTACCTTTTAGTGAAAATAACGTGCAAAATTGTCTAAACAATTGTTTACATATATTGATTGCTCCTACATCAACATGGTAATCTGTCAGGGTGAATTTTTTCTAAAGTTGATACTGGCTTTGGAATTCACTGTTAACTAACGATAGGATCTCTGTTACCAATAATGGAAAAAAGACCTGAGAAGTATCTGCACTAATTCCTCTGAAGAAGACCAAATAAAATACAGGCTTCACATCTACCTATAGTAGCTTGTATAGCTATGGAACACAAGTGCATTCTCCAGGATAAAACAAGCTCTCCCTTCCAGTCCCAGCCCCCCCCGCAAAAGAAGAAACTCCAGCCAACCCCACCAAAAACTACTGTAGATCCAGAGGTCCTTCTCCTAAAAGCACAAGTCTGCATATACTACCAGAGAGCAAGTTCTGACACATGTTCATTTACTAAGCATCTAGCTCTCAAATGGTGATAATTGTTTATGGCTTTTACAAACATATATATATTTTTTGCTTCAGAACTAATGCAAGTAGAAGGTTTTTAATCTATGCAAATTTTTACTTCCTAGAAAAAACCATAGAAATTCCTCCCACACATAGAATCTACTTATATTTTTATATCTTACCCTTATAAAATTAAGAGAAACACAAATCTACAGTCTAAACTATAAACATTAGCATGGCATTTGTTACTGAAATGGTTATTAGACGGTCTGTTCCTCATTTCAGCTCCAACAATTTCCAAACCCATTATTAACAGACTTCCAGCTAAGCTTTAATCAGGATTGGAGATCTAATCGCAGTTGAAAAAAAAAATAAAATAAAAATAAAATAATATATAAACCAAACTCTTACTCCTACTCCTACATACAATTCTTACAACAGTGCACTTTGAATTACATGTGCTGAAGATGCTGCCAGAATAACAAGAGCTAGAAATGAAGTGGTGCTGGTCCTGCATGCCCTGTGCTATGAGTGCTTTTCTGAGAACAGTAGAATTTGGTCCTGAAGTGACATCCAAGCTGGAGCACTTGGAAAGAGAAACCATTATTTTTCCAATGGCTTCAGCTGATCTCAATATGTAGGGAATGGAACATCAAATGAACACGACAGCACCATTCAAATAAAAAGAAGCAGACAGTCAACTTGTTTCTGAAAATAGCTGAATAGTTGGAAGGAGGAAAAAAATACTATCAGTAAACTAAGAGAACAGATACTTTGTTTCAATTTTTCTTGTGCAATTAATGGAATATTAAAAAAAAAAAAAGATGTCAAACTATAGCTACACCAAGTTTTATCTAACAGATATTGTTGCCTAGTAATACAACTATACCACTCAATTGATTTCCATAAATGTAAGGATGAGCACACATACAGAATTGGATCAAGGATTCCAGGGCTCACCAGAACCGTTTCCAGGTACTACTGTCTCCAAGATCATGACAGCCAGTGTGCTGCCTGTGTCAGAACACACAGATATTTCTATTTAGATTTTTTGCCCCGCCTTAATTAAGGCTTTTAGTAAGCTGGTTTGCCTTTCATTCCTAAAACATTTAGTATTATAAATACTTTCATTTCAATTGATCTTCAAGATCAGTTCGGTTGCCTAGTTTTCTTCCTACTGAAATAAGCAGCTAATTCTACATTTGAAAAGTCTCAACAACACGTTGATCTACATGACTTTCTGTGAAACCGTCTTGTTAAATATCTAAAACACTGAGAATGAAGCATGATTTCCCTCTAGCTCCTGTCAAACTTTTTTTGTTAAATCAAGTGCCAGGAGCCTCGTAAAATCTTGTAAGTACAAAGGTCTTTTGCTCTTTTAAGTGACAATCCTACCTAAATTTCTTGCCTAGATACACTGTCTATGAAGTTTGTAGGTGTCCAAAACATTGTAACACTAGTACTTTAGCAAAACAAATAAATGAACAAATAAACAATCCTCCATTTTAGTGGGGGATGAGGGGAATTTTTGTATGCTAAAGAAAAGAAAAAACACAATGAAAATGTGGCTGCAGTGACCAGACACCAAGAAACACAACAGTTGGAATGTGAATGCTTTCTTACATGTCATTTTTACAATTTATGATTGAAAAAATGAGCTCATCAAGATTAGAAAATTACAAGTTACACAATTAAGGTAACCCTCAATATTATCCTCTGAAATAGTATTTCAAAGCGAAGCAGTGAAGCTGCTGGAACTGCAACACTCATCACACTTTACTGACTTTGAAAGTTAGAAACACTTTTCTTTCTTTGAGGGTGGGAACATGCATTCTTCTAGAATTCTGCATTTCCTCTGAAATCTACATGCATTCCTCTAAAACTTGATGGGAACTGCACTGATGCACATTGGCATAGATGAGTTTAGACTCAAGGTTCATGCATTTAACAATTTAATCCTGTGATTTCTTCTTTGAAATTCAAATAAGAGAACTAAAATAATCATTGCAAAATCACTGGGAGAAACACTGAAAAAAAGTGTTTTATTAGCAGCTTGAGAAGGTCTATTTTACTACCACAGATGTTTGGAGGCTGAACTACTTCAATAACTTGGCTTTAAACCATCTTAAGCCGTATTACAGTCCAAAAGTAATTTGGATAACAAACTGTATTAGGTGAGTTTGGAATTAAAAATCCTCCTTTATCTATTCAGTAGAAGGAAAGTAAAAGACAAATTAATATTTTAGCAAAAGTGTGCAGCACACAAAATGTTAAAAAGTGAGTTAAGAAATCATTACTTTTGGATAACATCCAAATGTTGGTCCACACAGAACCCAAATTAACCAGTTGACCAAAACACCCAGTAAATTTATCTCCCTGATGAGTTTAAACATAAAAGAAAACATGAGAAATTGAATTCTTATAGCATACAAATCTTGGCTGATATCTGGGATGTAATCAACATTATTATATTTACTGAAAGTTAAAGACTTAAATTAATGAGTGCAACGTGTTTATCTACCAAATTTCAACTTGCTAATCATCAGGTAGCCTGATCATCATTTTCTATGTCAAATGGTTATGAGAAATGCTCAATAAATGTTTAATAATGATCAAACGCCTTTTACATCAAAATCAGCAATTCAAACTTAACACAGAATACAGTCTCACGAACATAAAAAAATGGAAAGTGGATCTGCTAGGGATACTCATGTCAATAGTAAAAAATAACTCTTTAGCATGAATTGCCTGCATTGACAGGATAAAAAAACCAATACAATTCTGTTTGGCTGACTTTAGAAGTATTAATTCACTTTTTAGCTAATGGATACTAATTCTCATATCACAAATCTAATCTTTAAATTGCAATAATAAAGACATTTGTGAAAAATTACCTGGAACATTTAAAAATCATGTGAAAACTGCAGCATTCTGCCCATGAGAAGTACTCTACTCAGAAAATACGGATCAACTGAAAAAAACCATAAGTAATGATGACAAAACGTACAGAAATCTATCACTGCTGATTCCCACCGACAGTGACATTAATATCAGAACATTGGTATTGTACAGACTATACCACGTAGCCCTTTTTATCAGGTCCATATTATTGCAAAAAAACACAACTAAAGAAATAAAGAACAGTACTGCCAACTGTCAGGTTTTTCAGTTCAGTATCCAGTCCTCTATATTCCTAACAAATGAAAGATTATTTCTGATTGAGCCACATTAAGCAGTGAACTCCACAGTTGGTTCAGATTTTGTAATTCAGAGTTCTCTTAGCAGGATTAGGTTGATCTAAGCAGAGATGCACAGATTCCTAAGAAGTTAAGGTCTTCTAGATTTTAAATAAATAAATAAGTCCAAGTTAATAATCAGAAACAGCCTAATCAGATTAAGGTTGTGAACTCTGGACTACCACAGTGTTTTCCAGCAGCTCAGCAAGCTTAATCCACAAGTGGATAATACGATACAAAGCATTTGTATCAAATATTCCCTTGCAAGACACTAAACCTATCATTTTGGCAACGGAAACAAATATCTTTGCTAAATCTAATATGAGATTTAACCAAGATCTTTAAGCGAGCTATCAAAGACTAAAATTTTTACCATGTTAATCCTTTTTCTCACAACAAACATATTTCTTTGGATATTCAAATTCATTGTCATTTGAAATAAGACAGTTAACAAATATTTCAATAGGAATGTATTAAATTTCTTCTTGCAGCAGCTTCTTATACTAGAAATTATTTTAAACGCCAGAATTTCAGATCCACCCCTCTTCTCCAGGCAGTCTATTTCCTTCTGCATCTCTCCTTTCCTCCTAAAGATATCACCTTTCCTCCCGCTTCATAGAAGGGTTCCTCTACGCTGAGGTCTGAACACAGTTCTGCTAAAGGCCTGAAGATAAACAACAATGTAATTTTGTTTGATAAGAGTATGGTATGTACATGAAGCGTCACCTCTTACATGTTCCCATGTATACTAAATACATTACTTAAACTGACAAAATTTTAAAACCACTCTTATTTCTAGAATCTTATTTTTACAGATAATGCTATATTGTCATGCTGGACCTTCCAAATGAACAAAATCAAGCCCCCAGACAAGGTGCTTTAGAAGTCTTGACAACTTCTAAGGCATATTAACTATCAGGGTTTCCCCACTCCTTCATCCACAAACCAAAAGACAAGACTGCATTTAAAAATAACATTAGTGCTCAATAAATAAATTCTTCCCATATTACCTATTCCTTGAAGTACTTTCTATGAAATGTAAGATTATTTTCAAGAAAATATGCCACTTCACCTTTTCCTTCAGTGATAGTAATGGGACTAAATAGTACAGAGCCATTTCAAAATACCATTTCATTAGAAGTGGCTTAGCATCCACCACGTGTGATGTAACTTAGATTGCCTTATTAGCAAAGGTCATCCCCATAGTCTAATATTATTGGGTACATTTTACTTGTCAGTTAAGCTTGGATGAATACATACAGTTAACAGATTGAACAAGCCATGCAGATGTTTCCTATCAACTCTTGACAAATGAGAGCGATAAGGCCATGCAGTTCTCATGACTTGCTGATTTTGACATGCTGATATCCGTATAACATACTGTTCACATCTCCAAGCAGAAATTAAAACTCTGCCATGGAATTCAACCTAGCTTGCAGCTAAAAAGCTCCACTTTCCTATCACAAATACCATACCATTCTAATATATGACATTTTCCATAGAAATAAACTTTTGGAGCCACCTAAGTAGTCCAAATCGATGTATCTATCTAATTTTATAATGAATACACAAAATTGCACTTCTCTGAATTTATGAGTAAGAATCTTTTTCACCCATAGGTTTCTTTTTTTGTAGCCCTTTATCCAAAAACTTAAAACGACTTTTTTTCCCAATACTGCCTTCATGTTCCCTCTTTGGCTTTCTATGCCCCTCCATCATCTTCTCTGATCTTTCTGTTGCTTCACTCCAATTATTTTAAGTGCCGCCTTGTTTATGCTCAGCCAGACTGAAGGTATAGTGGCCATATATAGCTCCAACGGCTGCACGCTGCTACACAAGCTGTTTCGAACATGTGACAATGTTTCACATTTCAGCTCTCATAGTCTATAATAGAGGTTAATTTTTGCTTATGCTTCACCTGAAAGAGTAACAGGAACTCTTGTCTACCAGGCCTGAGATTTACCTCAGCCCCCTGCAGAAAAACATTAAAATTTCATGGCAGCGAAAAAAGATAATCAGACTATTCATACATAATCCTGCCCAATTTACAATGAAACAAACTACATCTTAAGAACATGCAATTTTGGAATATAAACAGACAATCTTTGATGGCTTCAGAATATGCATTTTGGCATTTGGATATTAGAAAATACACGATCGTCACTGGTCATGGAGTGCTTTTATAAACCACGCAATCCTCGCACTGCTGAACTCAGGGTAAGGAAGAAGACAGGTTTGGGCTGATATTTTCTCTGCACATTTGGGGAGAGGATCCATCCTTAAACACAAGAGAACAGAAAAAAAA
The DNA here is from genome assembly GCF_001431845.1 of Calidris pugnax. Lineage (NCBI taxonomy): Eukaryota > Metazoa > Chordata > Aves > Charadriiformes > Scolopacidae > Calidris > Calidris pugnax. The sequence continues at coordinate 10,264,752 of NW_015090995.1, forward strand.
AGAGCCAGGGCTACTAATACATGTGTATCATGGTCATTATTTGTCTGGGACTGTCAGAGAGGAATTGCCATGGAAAAGCAACATTTTACTGCCAGAAGAAAAGGTATACAGCGCTACTACCCAAGAACTGGTTTGGGACAGTATTTTCTCCCAGGATCAACCCCTTAACAAACAGAGATCTTTATGGACAGTAGGACAAAGCTTGCCACTTTTCTATCTGCAAAATCCCAAGTAGAATATTTGTAGTTATGCCCCACACAGTACAGGCACAGCGAGTTGGAAGCTTCTGGAAATGTTAGGTTCATTGTTTCTCCACTGCACAGTTAATCTGTGCATGTGCAGTAAATTCAGTTTATTCAGATGCATCAGACTTGTCTCATACGCACAAATCACCTGTGTGGTACATGCACCACAGGTGTGCACATAAGCAGAAATCTCAAGGATTCCCCAAGAAAATGAAATTTTGCCCAAACAAAATTTCTGCCAAAGAAATGGGAATGTGTCAGGAAAATATCCCTGGCTGTAGCTTGTCTCCTGAAGTCGCTAAATCCACTTTGTGGTTTTCAGGATGACCCATGTGAGAAACTCGGGGAAGACACTCACCCTTACTTGAGACATCACAGACCAGATTAATTTGCAGCAAAGCAATATTCAGGAAAATAAACCGCGTTTGTTGGGGAAGACAAAACATGATCATACATTTTACTGCACATCTCCAAAATCTGAGGGCTTATCCAAGAGGTAATACCAATAAATATTGAAAAGAGCCCTAATTTAGAATAAATGTTGATTGCTTAAGAGAATTACATGCAATTGCACACATGTATATGTAGTTTAATGGCTACGCAAACAATATTTCATTGGTCTTTTTTTTTCCCCCCTCAACTAGAAATCAACACTCGCATTTTTCCATTCATTTTTCAAGGAAATGCTCTGGGTATATATTGGACAACTTCTGATTAATTTTCATTTGTTTTCCAAAACAAAAACATTTTTATTTGGAACAAACCAGTCTTCTCAAACAGAAATGTAAATTAACCAGCTTTTCATTCTCCAAATAATACTCATTTTTCACCATAAGTATGTATCAGATCTAATGCCAATGGCTATTTGCTCATTTTCTAAATAAAACTGCATCACCTCTTCAGTACAATTAATAGAGAACAACTTGACTCTGAACGTTTTTGAAGTACAGCTTAAGTAGTCATATATTTATAAATATTGCCTCAATTTACTCAGCTAGTTATCCCATTGTTCATTTTACCCCTATGAAAATTAAAGAGATACGCTTGAAATGTGCAGACCAAACATACTGACTACTTCGTTCATCAAAGGGCTGCCACTGACAATGGGACCATACATCAAAGTTACGTAAAGGCATCAGCAGCTTTAGATTTCTTTGATAAAGTTTACCCTTTCCTGGTGTCTTAACAGCATCCATTACTTTACAACCCTATGGTAGTATCAGAGCCTATAAGAGCTATTCTTCCACAAATAATACACATTTCCTTTGCCAGTCTCACCAGGAGGAGACATTAGCTATGTTGGAAAAAATATATTCCTAAACATCTACATGAAGTTTAAATTTCTATCAACAGGTGGCAACACTGTTGTGTGTAACATAGAAGGCATATGTGTTTATGTACATGCCCAGACAATTTATATATCATTTCGGCACGATTTTTCACATGGTGCTTCATTTTGTTTTAAGTGTTACTTGACACCATTTTCCAACTATGTACAAGTAAAAACTATCTGGTTCATATGCTTTTTATAGAACATATGGATGGATCATCATGATATTTTAAATTATTTTAGCAATTCTCCCTGGCACGCTGCAAACCGTACTGGTTGGATCAGAAGGCAAACATGTGCACTTGGTGTGCGGTCAATTAGACAATGCAGAGCATGGCAGAGGTTTTTCAGGAAGACTGAAGAGTTGCTCTTGCCCCTTGTGAAGACCACACAGCTGCTGGGGCACTTGTAGAATTTTAGAGGTGTTGAACCTTTTGCTCATTTGCCATCACAAACAAATTTTAGATGGCAGAGAGATGCACAAAAGGTCCAATTTCTGAACAGAAAACTTTAAACATGGTAATCTGTTTAGTGTGTCTTATATTGAGTCTCACATCCAAAACTGGGATGGAGGTGAGGAGAGGGTGGGGGAAAGTACCAGGATGTAAAATTGCTACTTTCCAGAAAAAGCTCCTAAGGTACAGCCAGGGAATGCGATTCGCTCGAGGTCGCAGAAGAAGTCACTGGTAATCAGAAACAGAATTTGCACCTCATGCCTCAACTGTGAGCTGTGGCCAGGAGGCAGACGCCGCCTTGCAGATTACATTGTATTTGCCACAGCCAGTAAATTCAGAGCTCTGTAAAAGCCGGGATGCCTTCATAACACCTCACCCTCACAAAGCACAATGGACTAATTAATTCACACACCGAACAAGAACAGCACTAGAATGCCTAGTGCTACTAAACCTACAATTCTATATATGCTGTTGGTCTAGAGAGAAAAGCTAAACCTTCAAAGAGACAGGATTATACAATGAGATAGCAGTTCAACACACAGAGATAGTCTTTTGTTATTTTCTGAACTACATTCATCTCCCTTTTCAGTAGGGGCTTTTTTAAAAAAAAAATAAAATCCAATTGTGCATTCTCAACTGATAAGAAATGAATTTGGGCGTGAGTGCAACAGGAAAGCTGTAGAAATTTTTATAAAAGCTCTTTTGAGGGGGTAGGGTGTGAAGAAAAGGCATAAAAGAGATTATGTTGGACAATGTTTCAGATACCATGGTTACAGCTGACCAGAGGAGGTGGCTTCCTGCATTACTTTTCTTTGGATACTCCATTAATTTTCAGTTTAACAGCAATGTCACGTGCTGGCTAGGGTTCAAATATGATGAAAGAGGCATATAAATGAAAGAGATTTACAGATTACTAGGATAACTTTACAAGCAACATCATAATTTAAACTACTTCAAGTGTTATGAGGATAGTTAAAATCTATCAGGACTAACATCTAAAAAATATACAAACTCTCTAATAAATTTACATACATAAATACTGATGTATCTCAATACATACACATATATAGACCCACAGCCCAGTTTTTCTTATCTGCAGTGCTATTTTTGCACTGCCACAAAACTAATATGGCAATAATAAGCTTTTCCTATTATAATAGAACTTCATAAAGAAACTGAATACATGTTTTAATTGATAGCAGAATGCAACCATCTCCAGGTTAAACAACTAAAAGTCAAAATGCGCATATGCACATGTAGCATCAATACCGCGGGTCAGATTTATAACAGTGGGGCAGTAACCATCAATGATCTTCTCAACTACGTTTCCATCTGGCGAGAAATATTTGGGTTTTTTTAAAAAATACTTCCAGATTTAAGTCTTTCCTCCTCCTCTCTCCTTTCTCCTTATTCAGTTGTTTTTTAAACATAGATATACATGATGCGCATCCTGAGATGGCAGCGTTTCAATAACAGTAAATCAGGCTGCTGTGCTTACTGAAGTTATTTTCATGTTTGCAGATGATGAAAAATGATGTCTCTAGGACTGCAATCCACAGTACTTTGTGAAGGCAAACACATAGCCTTGGTACTGCAGTAAGCTTTGGTAAAATACATTTCTCACAGGAAAAGCATAGGATTTTCCGCAGTCAGAAAGACCGCAAAATTCCTCCTGTTCCTTGTGAAATCCATTCAGATTGATATAGTTTTAGGCTGGCCACTTGTTTATTTTACTTCCTCCTAGGCAAAACACCGTGCCAGAAATCAGTATGTTGAATAAAAGACTCATCTACATTTTCCTCACATAGACATATTCTACTCATGTATCTCACCCTCACAGTGTAGGCAGATCAACCTACTTACTACATATTTTTTATAAATTACCGTTAATAGCTTTCTGGTAAGGTGTAAGTAACTACTCATTAAGGTCACCCTAACAGGTTTATCATTTATGAAGGCCTAGTAAATTCACCATATGCTCAGAAATATTTTCGCCATCCTCTCTACCTTATTTCTTGCCTGCAAAGTGAGAATTATGCACTGTCCAGTTATAAAAAAAGATTGCTAGTACCCATGCAGAAATTCACAAAAAACTGCATGTAATTCAGCAGTGTCACAGATGAAATAAAAATATTCCTATACACAAAACCTTCATAAAGAACCACATACATGTGGTGACTAATCTAGTCATTACTTTACAGAAGAACCCCAATTTTTTTAAGTGCACTATTAACCTACATAATGTCTCAACTGCTAGCTGTTGCTTTTTATCTTTCATTTACCTGAAAATGTATAAAATATCATATCTCTAGACAGCTCTTTATTGGCTACCTACCTGACAATGCTCAGCAGAGTTATTCTAGCAAAAAAGATGGCAGTAATTTACACTCAAAAAAAAAAAAAAAAAGCTCAATAAATTGATCTACTTCTTTTCAGAGTGGTCCAGAAACTAATCAGATCTGCTAACTCTCTATTTCTGCGGGTTGACAACACACATTTTGGGGTGGGGAGAAGATTGACAAAACACTTCTACAGAAAGTCTGCTGTTACCTTTACTGACAGAAAATTTGTTACATGGTTCAGAAATATCTAATTCCCTTACAGAATTTGCCTTAGAAAATATCCTTGGATGGGAGAATCTTGATTTGCACAGCCATTTTTAGCCTGACTTGATTCTTGTAAAGAGAAAAATTGAAAACATTCTTCACATATACCATGTTATGAAGTGCAGAAGAGAGAGAAACTCCCCCAAAGGGCAGCACTGGCGAAACAATTCTAGTAAATTAATCTTGGCTACACTGCTACACTGAAAAATGTGAAATCTTTTTTCCTCCAAAAGCATTACCAGACACTTTAGAAATGCTGCATGTGGATTCACTTCATCCTTCACTGATGCACAGTCACCTCTGAGCAGAAAGGCAGCGGTACTTAGCAGTGTGTAAAAACACGTCCCTCCAAAGCAAGGAGGAAGGATAACAGGAAGTTAATACATTTAGCATAAATAAGTTAATTTTGTACAAACCATAAAGTATGTTTTCTGAATACTTGTAACAGAGACTATGATATAGAAAAGGTTCCTGTAAAATATACAGAAGCCCTAAAAATATGCATGTGACACTCACATGCATATGTGCAAAAGCAGGCATAGAGAACAGCTCTGGAAATAAAACATTAATTATAATATCTTGAACATAAATAGAAGCGTGAATATCCCAAAATAGAGTATCCCAAAATAACCCATCCTTGTGAAGGGAGAGGGAGGGAGCAGAATTACTCTAACAAAATGAAGTCTCAAGTTCTTACAAGAGCACACAGTATTTCCAGTGCTAACTCCAGTATAATTTCTTACAAAAATGCCATCAATTGTCCTGCCACAGTACCTCCCGGAGATAAAGGAGGTGCCAACTCAGATTTTGCAAACAGAGACAAATTGGGGCGGGGGGAGGAAGGGAGGACATAAAAAGCAAAAAAAAAAACCAAACCACAAACAAAAAACAAACAAACAAACAAACCCCCCAAAACCCTGAGAAAATAACAATATTCCTGTGCTGATTCTAATATGCTGAAGTGATTTTCTCTTGACATAAATTAGTTGCCCTCTTGTTCCTTTCCAATTTGATTAGTATAGCAAGATCTGCTTTTATATGGTGTTTAGAAATAATCACAGCTAGAGTTCATTTGATGCACCTTGCATGCCAGATTGTCAGAGCACTAAAAGTTTAATTGATAATAAAGATAATATCATTGCCTTACATTTATATGGCACTTTTCACAGTGAAAGATCCCAGAGGCACTGTTGACTTACAGGTACCACCGGAGTGGAAATGTGACTGCTATTTGCTACCATGGAGCTACAAGATGGCAGACAAAATGAAATCACCACCAAAAGTTCAGGATTCTCCTCTATTCATTCCCCCCACCCTGAGAGTTTGGTTCCACGTAACAACTGGGCTTAATTAGACAACTGAAAGTAAAACGTAACATTCAACTCTTTTTTCTATCCAATTGTTTTGATTGATAGATGAAAGAGCACACAGATGTGAACCAGACTCCAGGTTTACTTCATAGTAATTTAATCACAAAGATCCTCTGACAGCACAGATAATGAGATGAATTTTTCAGGTACCATAGTGACAACCTGGCCTGGGAGAATGGCTGTCCCTGAGTCTTCCCCACCACGGTTTCTGGAAAGGATGGCAGAGCCACAGCATCTCAATTCCCTCCCAACAGGGAGAATTGCAACTGAGCTCCACTGATTACAAATATCTTGAAAAAGCTTCTCAAAAGCATGGATCCTCTCCATCTTCAAAAACACCTATAAATTCATCTGAACATGATCAATGCATTTTCTAGCTGACGGAAGAATAATTATCAGCTTGTTTCTCGTAACTGAAATGATCAGAAGAATAATGATCATCTTGTTTCTCATGACTGAGATGATCACTGCCTCCAATGGATGGGAGAAGGGGCAAACCTTCTCTCCCTTGCTTGTCCCACATGCCTTAATCCAACCAACACTGAAGACAGTACCAACGTATTCTGGATGTTTCTAACTAGTATCTGACAACAATCTGCTATTCAGAAAGACGTGCTAGCCAAATCCTGGTGACCAGCTATTCTTCCCAGACCCCAGCAAGGTCAAGATTCTGCACAAGGCACAAAGAAAGAAATCAGCTTCAACAACATTGATGCACAAATCTCTCTCCAGTGATAAATGGTACGCAAACATCTGTTCCCATACTCCTAGACTTCTCTACAGCATTTAGCACCGTGGATCAGAGAGATGGCAAGGATCCAAAGAACTGTACTGAAGTCATTTAAGTCCTTTTTGAAGGCACATACAGAAAGTAAGGACGCAAAAAGCAATCTCAGTGGTGCAAACCTCTCCTCGGAGGACTGACAATGATACAGTCACTCCATTTGTATTCACAACAATATAGACTCAAGCAACAGCAACAGATAAATGGCATTGAAGCCAAAGTTTTATTTATCTCATGTAAGCATAAAGACATCCCAAACCCCACAATTTTATAATGTTTAGCTGAAATCAGAACTAGAGACTCAATCTGAACCCAGACTTAAGCAAAGATGAAACACCAAAGAATACGCAAGCAACAGTCCCACAACTGATGGCAAATCTCAACCACAGGCATCAACGTTTGGCCAATAGGGTTCCCAGTTTCTGCATTCCTCATGATTTCTTGTTCCCCATGGGAACTACTCAGAAGTGATATTTCTAGTTCTTCCATCACTTAGCAATGTTTGGTATAAATCACATAAAGCCAATCTAATTTAAGACAGGATGGGAAACCTTCTAGGAAGGGTGACACTACCAGAAAAGTCAGCACCTGCTGAATTAGGCACCAAATAATTTAACTTTACCTCTCAACTTCCGGAGTGTGAAGAAGTAGCTACTTATCTAAGCTCATGATCTTGGCCTTTGTTCTTTGGACTACAAGGAGGGCAAAAGGCAGACACTATTCCCCATTCTGTCCCCCGCCAATAGAATACTTGAGAATATTCTTATATTTTTTTTAAAAATGTTTATTAAGCAACCATGAATAAATTTAATTTCATATCTCTAGCTGCTAACTAAGTCAGCTTATTTTTCCAAAAGAAAGAAAAAGAAAAAACTGCAGTCTTTCACCTGCACTTGAAATATTAAACTGTGTATTTCAAAGGAAGGAAAAAATGATGAATTTATTGTTCTTACTTTAAGCTCTTTCAGATCTTTAAAGGATGAAGGCTACAGCAGAAACTAAAGGCAGTTACTGTTTTGGTTATTTGGAATGAAAAAGTATCATACAAATTGGATCTCTTTCATTCACAGAATCAACTTCCACCCATATCAAAAGTTTTCTACAGACATGATAATGCTCTCATCTTCACTTTCTATGTTTATACAATTTGTTTCAAAGACCAGAAATGGATCCACTCTGTTTTTAGTGGACAGACACAACCATTTTAAATTTACATCTTTGTTACTGACATTAGAATACAACTTCATCTTCATTGACTGTTGGGGTATTTCTCAAAGTATTTGTTACCTCCCTGTATTTCACAAAAAAAAATCCACCAAACACCACAACACAAAACTTTATTATTAAGATAAAAGCCACATATCCGTATGTTTTCTGGTCTATGCTTACAAGAGCAGATGTTTCAGGCAACAGAAATACTTTTATGGATGAGTTACATATTAAAGTTGGAAGAGAAGGAAGCTATTAGTAGATTCAGATTAATTTCATTGTTGACGAATGCCAAGCAATGCATTCATACACAGAACTGGGCTCTAAATAAAATGCATTTACTCAACAGAAAGATATTACTATTACCATAGACAATTTCATGAACGTTGCTGCTCTCATATCCTGACAATGTAAATTAACACAAAATAAAAATATTAAGGCGTGTTAAAAAATTAAAGTACAAAATTAATCATTAAATATTCTAAGTGACATGCATACAGTCAATGCTAAGCCTTCTCCTGTAACACTATACTTACACTGCTTACAGTAAAAGTAATAAAAAAATCAGTAATGGGCAATGAAAATTATTATTAAAATAAATATCCTTCAGGTTTTGAACCCTATGTGGATGCCTTATCTGCTGCTATCACAAGAGGATTCGGGATTACTGATCTGTTCACTATCAACCATCATAAGCTGGTTCAATTTTCCACTGAGCTGTAAACTAGACATAGGACACCAAAAAAGCAAATAAAAAGTGGAACAGAAATCTAGAACATACCTCTAACAGACTATGGCAAATTTCCATCCAGTTCAGAGTTTCATAGTTCAGAATAGTCTCTTTTGCAAATCAAGATCTAGAATGTGTATCACATCCTTATTCTCATCTAGAACATCTACAAAGAACAAAGTAAATGAAGTATCTCTTGGGATCTTGAGCAAAAAAAAAAAATAATGTTGAAAGGTTCAGCTTCAGCTTAGAAGTCTGTTATCGCATATGCTGTGTTATATATAAACACTGAATGCTTCAGCAAACTCATTTTTCTACAATGAATTATGTATGAATTGCTTTAACCCCCCTCCTTCCTTCCTCCCTCCCTCCCTCCATTAAAGGCAGTCAACACTACGCTCTTAGACTGTTAAGCCATTCAGATCATCTGTGGGTTTACGTCATACATTCAGCTGTATTAGTCACAGCACTGTTTACTATCACCTCCACAGGTTGTTTTGTTTTCAATGAGCAAAAAGGCCTGATAGTAAACTTTTCATTGTTTTCTGCTGTTAATCCCTTTCATGAAGCTTCTCTGATCTATTACAAATGTAAACCCTCATTAAGATTCATATCTTTCTTTTTTTTTCCTCTTTCTGTGTATATTACCACAAGGGAAACTCTAAGTCATTTCTCTCTCACTGATCCTTTAAGAGCCTGTGGCTACTGCTGATCTGTATTAATTGCTACTGAGAATTCAAAATCTGCATTTTCAAAACAGGCCAGAATAGCTCCCTTCATCATTATGTCAACTGCAGTAACATTTTACAGTAGAAACCCAGAGCACAATGAGGCTGGAGCCTTCTGTGATTTCAGAGCAAGAAATCATTGCTGGTGAATTCCATTTACAAAACAATTTAGGGCTTTTTCTTTACAACAGTAATTGCAATAAGCACTTCACTCTTTCCAAGTTCTTTTAAGTACATCTGAACTCACCACAGTTTGTCAATCTAGAATATAAAGAGTTTTCTTTGTATATTTAAGTCATTAGGCTTACAATTTCTTCTGCTCTGAAACAGCCTTCCAGTAGAGTAAACATCATCTAAATTTGGTTCAGACCTGCACATTCAAAAACAGGTATGCAATGTGCATACTTAAGTATTGAGGACAAATTCACTGGGATTGAACAGAATGAGCACAAACATTCAAGAATAACAGAAACAAAAGGATCTCTAAACTCTATTATATCTGAAAACTCACTACTTCAGGAAAGTACAGGCACACCAGAAAACAGTAAAAAAAAAAGGCACGTTGAAAAATATTATTTCTTTCTGTGTGAATATATACAGAGAAAGTGCATACAAAGTTTTTCATCATAGACCAGATATATCTGAAATGCAATTTCAAATTGTCACTAGCTTTACTATCCACCTCAGAGCATTTCAGTATAAGTGCATTTACTGACTGACTAATCAGAAAAAAAAAAGTTTGCCTTAAAATTTTTTCTTCAGCAAGTAACTGCTGTATCAAATCCAGCGGTTCTGCCTTTCCTGTTAAAGTCTGCTTTATTAGCTCAAGAGCACTAACAAATACCTTAACTGCTTAAATAATAACTTGAGGAGTCATATGGACAAATACAAAGGATAGGCTTCCCTAACTGTTGGGTTGCCAGCAAGAGGAAATTTTCCTTCCCCACAACAGGTACCAAGAAATGAGAGAGACTATTGCATTGTTTAAATATAAAGTAAGGAACCCAGAAGCCATGGAGAGATCTGGCCAAACAGTTAAAGTTTGAAGGGAAGCAAAAAGTTTTCAAAAAATGTAAACAGCTACAGAAACAAAACCTATTGATGTGATCAATAAAAGCTCACAGAAACGTTCACCTAAAAACTTGAGGATGGTATTTCACAGATTCTGATAAAATGCTGATCACGTTTTAGTTCCAGAAGACTAGTAATCCACATTGACTAAAGAATACAGCTTACTAATACTATTATTTTTTTTGAGTTCAGACATCGATTGAAACATCTCTAAAACAGTAATGTAATGTTATTTTCATATGAATTATTTACAGATCAAAAATGCTTCCAAATTAAACCTTGAAGAACTGCAAGCTAACAAAATTGGGTTTTTCCCCCCTAAATTGGAAGGCATTTTAATATTTAATTAGAAAGTTTGCCCAACAATTTAGACATTCAAAAATCCAGCAAAAAGAATTTTCTGTTGAAATTGAAAAAGGAAGAAGAGAAAGTACAACACTTAAGTATTAAAAGCTCAGAAATAAGATCAATGGCAAAGTTTAAAAGCTGTGTTTAGTTCAGCATCAAATCTTGCTTAGCCTCTCAAGCCCAGAAATATTTTCCAAAGCGTAACAAAAACCTGAAATCTCCTTCTTATAGTACACCAGTAAGGAAAGACATGTACCAGGTACAGGTGCACTGTGCAAGCATCTGCAGCATTTATAAGACTAAAGCACACATAAATAATGTATTTAAGACACAAGTCAGGCAGAAATCAATGGCCTAGATGCAATTCTGGGAGCAGAATGCAACATCCATGCTCCACATTTGAGTCACAGAGTGGGTCTTGCGTAAAACATACGTAAAAGGAGCATCTCAATGGTTTGAGCCTTTGACCACGCTAAAATGCCAACAAAACAAAACAAAATCTAGGTTGTAAGTGGTACAGAGATTCTGAGAAGATAGCTTGTAGGTGGCATCTGGGTCTGCGTCTCAATATTTTATGGACAGATAACCGAACAGCAAGTATTTCAGAAGGGGGAAACCTAAACCAGCAAAACCTAAACAATTTTAGTGTATTTTGCAGTCACTGTCAAGTTTGCACAAAAAAAAATTGCTTCAGTCTAAAATCATTTATCATTATTTTAAAATAATGTCAAGGAGTTCTCTAAAACTCTTCAGTCATACATCATCTGTGTCCTACAGAGGACTCAGGTGGTAAAAAGCAAAGAAAACAAAAAACCAAACCCACTTTTTGTGATCTGAATGACACTGGAAATAACACTATATATCAACAAATGAAAAATTCAGAGATGCTATTGTAAAATAAACCACACAAACCTTTATTCACTGAAAAGAAATATAAATCAAATCTCTTTAAAGCAGCATGTATTTCACATCGTTTCATCTAGAAGTGTATTTTGCTCTGGGATTTTCAGTTTTTTCTCTAACTCTTCACACCCAGAATTCAAATCCTGATTGGTATGGGATAGTTTCAATTTAGCTATTTTGCTGTCTTTCAGACAGCCCTTCACTGCAGTCTCACCCCTGGCCTTTCAGTACTGCTCACTTAAGAGCATCATCTCAGACCTCTCTGACCCAGCAGCCTCCAATTTCTCAACCGTGAAGTACAAATTAGCCATGATGGCTAAGTAGGCTCTAGCCCTTCATTTACTCTCCTATTTTATTCTCCCTGTGTGGCATTAGCCACTCAGATTTGGATACAAGGGAAAATTGCAATATATTAACAGCTGTACCAACTCACACATACTGCGCCACGGCCCTACCACTAGCCTTCAGGGTGGTTCCATCAAGTTACTTCACACTGGGACTACTGTTTTTCTAAGCTCACTCAGAGATCCATATGCCTGAAAATACTTCAGATATGCTCCTGATATGCTTCACCTTCATTGCCTGTCCCAAATGCAATGGAGCAGCAATACAGTAGTGAAGTATATGCATATATCAGGATAAATTGTTCCCTTTGTCCACTCCATACACTTCCAGCTCTATTTGATACAGATTTCTATCTGAAAAAGAACATAATGGTCTGGAAGACGATGAGAATTTCCACACTTCTTTAGCTACCACATTCTCTTGGTTTGTATCAGCAATTTGAAATAATGACATAGCTAGTATGCACTTTAGGCTTCTCCCTAAAACGTCACCAATCTCTGCTCAAAAATAAGACTAATCAGAAAACTGTCTAAAAAAATAAATAATATAAAAAATCAATGTAGCACTAAGCTACTAAACAGCCTTCAGTCATAATTCTTCAGACAGAAAACAGAGGCAGACCATGGAAGTCAGTATGTTACTGGAAGTCACATACTGGTTCTCTCTCAAATGTTCCCTTGTTCCTTTCTCAAAAAACATATTCTCAAAAGATTGCAGCCCTTTTGTTATAATGTGATTCTGAAGTCTGTATATTGCAAACCCAATCATGCATTCAGGCTAACACATGCATTCAAACCCGTTGCAGAAACCTCAAAAGCTTTCCATTAGGAGAATCACAGAGGTGTCCCAGCTCCTGGAGCTGCCTGGGTATCCTTTCCTGCGGCACGCTTACCAATCTCCTGTCTGCTTTATCTGATGATTTCCTTCTGCCCAGGTTACCTGTTAGGGCTGCTAAATCAGATCACTAGCTCAGCGGATTTCTTACAGCTTTAGTATTGTTTGTAAGGTTGTGATACTGGAAATTACATCCATATTTTTATCTTTGCAATCTCCTTTTGGTAAGGCCATAATACTGTGTGTATTACAGAATAACAATCCCCCTAATGCTGTGTTAAACTGAAAACCAAACAAGAACCCTTCCACTTAAAATCCACAGCTTGATCTGTTCCAGAAATAACATCAGAATTTTGTTATTGCACAAGACTAAAGAAAGAAGTTTTTCATGATAAGGCAAAGGACAGGGGATTCAGGTCTTCTGTTCTTAGCACCAGGACAATCCTCCTATGTAAGCTTTGAAAAGCTCTTCTATAGTTACATCAATAAAACAGGAAAATATTTTTCCTATTTCTACAGCAGCTGCATCACTTTATCCACTACTTACAGCCTCTGGATGCTGTAATTGTAAGATTCGTACAGGTCCCAATTAAAAAATGACCAGACATGAGTTTTGGAAAAGACAGGGGCAACACAACAGAAAACTCATCAAGTCACTCAGCCTTGGGAAAGTTCACACATCAGATATTTCCCGGATGTTCAAACTGCACTAAGAACTCTGCAAATATTCTAAGCCATCTCCAAATCTTAAGAGCAAACGCTGCCCCTATATGAATTGTAAATACTGTCTACTTATTTGCTTACCGTCATCTTGATTTTAATTTAACAATCACCTTGATACCCAGTTGCCAAATACATTTCTTGGTTTGTAAATTGTATTCATTTAGTTAATTGATATTTCTCAGACTCCTTTCTGAGAAAATAAAATTATTTGAACTAAAGCTATAAAACAGGCAACAATTGTTTGAGAGAATTTCAATGCAGAACGCCCACAAACAATTCTCCTTGCCTCTCTGGTAATTCACTTGTGTTACACAAGAGTAGAATTAGCATCAACTTCCTGGTTTTCACTTCAGCTAGCCATACCAAGAGAAACAGAAAACTCCAACTCTGTTTTCTTGGGCAGAGATAAAGACTCAGTTCTCTTAGCACTGTCTTTCCTTTGGTGTTCGGATTCCACTACAGCTCCCAAAAGCAGATCTCCTCCCCACACATTAGAAGGTTTATACCACAGACAACTGCATTGTGACAAAGATGGAGGGAAGCGTATTAGATGGGCAGAAAAGAAACACTTCATTGAATAACACATACGAAAACGCATCTCTTACACAATGAAGTAATTTTTCTCAATGTTTTAAATAAGTGCTGCTTTTCATTCCTCCCAAATTGCATTTATAGTATAATTATATGATTGCTGGGGGCTTCATATAGCTGAATTATAGGGTGTCTCTTCCACATTAAGGTTTGTGAAAGAGTCTCTCTGCTTCCCTTCATATTTCTCTAAGCACCGCCAAGGATACTCTCAAGGCATTCTATAATTCAATTACAACTATCCTCTGAGAAACATATAATTTTATAGAAACAAGATTTAAGCCACCGTGTATCCATTTTTTTCCTGTTATGAAAGCATTTGTCTAAAGTCTGGTATTAAATTTAAATAGGTCTGAAACAATCTTAACCCAATAGTTTTCAACTGTGTCATTTGACAGTTGTCAGACTGACACAATACCCCAAGTTCACTTTTAAACTTAAGTGTTATATGGACTAAGTACACGTTGAAGACTATTGTATCAAAAACACAGCACAGGAAGTCTATGATGTGTTACATGTGTATAAATATATATGATATATATGCTCACATCAATTTCTATGAAACAGAATTTTACATAAATACACACACTAAACAGATTCAGCGCAATTCAACTGTAACATCACATTCTCAGCTGCTGTACTAAATGTGATATGCTAATCAGAATGCAAAACCAATATATGTCTGAGTTAATTAGTAAACAGCATTGTAGCATCAAAAATGCTTCCCCACCATACAGATTTTTCCAAACACAGAAATACTGGTTCGTAACAAATCAGCAAGTGCTTTACATGTTTTTGTTTTTTTTTTCTAAGGAATCATAAAAATGTTGATTGTAGTCAAAAACTAAAAAAGCACTCAATGAACAATTCCCACTCAGCTCGTTTTCTCATACGCTTTGCAGCAAAGGAAAGCCTAACTAGTGCAAGCAACTACCCCAAATAAGCTACAGATGGCCTGAATTTTTTTTCTAACAAAACAGCCAAAATCTTACAAATAGCAGGATGTCTACAATCATTGCATAACTCACAGGTTCTGTGAGTCCTACAATTCAAGATGTAGACAGAAAATGGGTTTAGATTTCCAAATCTTGACCAAAGTTAATTTCCATTGTTTTTACTCAGGTAATTTCAGTTGAATAATAGTACTAAGTTTTTCATATCTTCTATTTTAAATCCATTGTAGGGATTAAAGAAAAAAATAAAAGCCCTTAAATATATTTTATTTTACTGTTTAAAGATGCTAATCTAATGTTATTCTTCTGTAAATCAACATTTATTATACAACTTATATTTCATATTGTCAATATCCTGTGCATCATGAAGCATTATTGCAAGAATACAACATTTGAAACTTGATCTTCAGCTTGACCAAACAAAATAGGATGGGAAAGTGAGTAAATTTTAAAGAAAAATAATGCAAATATGTCATAAATGCACACAATTATGAGAGGAACAAAAGAAAACAAGAGACCTGCTCACAGTTCTGGAATGCTTGGACACCAATGAATTAAACTTGCATGTCTCTACTCAGTAGATGAGCTTACCCTGGTGTAACTAGGGCTCTCCAATGTCAGAGACTACTTGTGGTAGGCATGTGAATTGCTTTTACAAGGCTACCAGCAACAGCTTTTCCAAATGCCCAAGTTCTAAGAGAAACTAGCTTTGTTATCGATATATTCATGAGGAACTTTACTGTCTTGAGGCATTTCAACATATCTATAAAAACAATAGATCTGGAAGGAACAACACTCACTGTAGTTCAACTTGTGGAATACACCAATGAACCTAGCACCAAATTCCAAAACCAGGTAAATAACACTCAGTCTTCTTGACAACATATTCTCGGTAAAGTCTTTTCTTATCTAGTATTCTGCGGTTATTTTAACCATGAGGCCAGAAAGCAAGAATTCTCACTGTTAATACATACTGCTTTGTTTATACACTACAAAAAATACCTTTGTGTATTTAAGTCATCACTTGTAGTTTTTCAGATGCCACCTGAAATGGATTCTGAAAGCATCCCTGGGGCACAGAACTCCAGCTGTACCATACAAGGGAAACAGACCCTGTGCATTTTCAAGTCATCTTTACTCGAGTTTATTTTAGTGTTTTTGAAATCTGCAGCCTCAAAGCAATCTCTGACTCATCTCCTTCTTCAGCAAATTCAAAACAAGCCATCAGAATAATTCAACAGCACCATGGCAGTTATTTTCTATATTTCCTAGTATTTCAAGCATGACTGGATGGCAGCCAATGCCAAATGCTGATTTTTGTAAGGGTAACCACTAGCTACCTAGGGAAGGGAAGAAAGTTGCCGGTTGACATATCATATTTCATCTATCATAATTTGTCAGCTATACCCAAGAAGGGTTTCTAAAAAGACAATCTAGACAACGCTTCAAGAGCTTTTTCAGATAACGCTCACAATTGACAAAAAATGAGTCTTTAAAATTCTTTAAGCAGAAATTAAGCAGATATACTGAGCCATTTCACAATTATTTTTACATGAGGATGTTTTCTGGATCAAGGAGTTCTAAAATGGTGTTACAAATGACACCGCAGTAAGACAAAATTGACACTTAAAAATAGAGGTGAATTTAGTTACATTCATTTTGCAGAACAGACTGCGTTACTATAACTTTCACCACATTATCTGATTGTTCTGTAGCAACAATCTAAACATACCTGTAAAAAAAGTTATTTATTCAAATTCAACAGTCCAAAATAAGTAAAAAACTGTGACTTGAATCAACATAATTCCAATATAAATGTATCTGAAATCTATAATACAAACTTAAAGAGAACTAAAGCCTATGCTAAACAAGAAAATAAATATTTGCATATTCCAGTTTGCACCAAACAACAGATACCTCATGACCATCACATAAGTAAACCAAGTAATAAACCACTGCACATGCTCTGGCTGCAACTCCTCCCTACTGATGCACTAATGATTCTCAAACAGAGATTAAAAAGCTTTATGGAGAAATAAGAAAAAGCAAATATTACAGTTAGAATATTCTGTATGTACCTGTAGACCAAGACAGCTGTCATTATTTTACATTCTACACATGACTACTGCTCACTAGAAAATGTTGATGGTATGCAAGTATATTCAATTTTGCTATCACTTTCTACCAATTTTAAACTACTATGAAATAGTTCATTATATAATAATCTGAGCTGTAGTTTAAATTGTGCATAGAAATAATGTTTACTTCTGTAATGAATGCAGTCTTACTCAGTTTAACTGGAAATATGTTTTCATTTGAATTCTTTCATTTAAGAAAAGCTATCCAATACTTACCCTGATAAGCTGCCCACATGACCTTGCACAAATCACTTTTCAATGTGTAAGACTGAGATAACAGCACTTCTCTACTTTGTAAGAGTATTTGGTTAATAAATATGTTAAGGAGTTCAAATTGTAGGGAAGCTACAATATAAAAACTTCACAGAGAGAGAGATTATTCAACAATCCATTGTCAAATTCAGCTGTAGAAGGAACAGGCAGAAGACCAGTAAGAATTACTTCTTTTGTTGGATTTTCAGGTGCGTTATAGCAACAGCGACTAGCTTAATTTTAAGATAGATATTGCTTTGATACTTTTGTACAAATCAATTTGTTGATGCCTTGAAACTTGACAAGACCAAGTAGTAAAAAGAGAGGCAGACTATCCCAGGTGGGCCTCTGCTTCCCACTTTCTTGGTGCTCAAGGAGTGACCAGTTTTGGTCTCAGCTTTTCTGGAACTCATTTACTTAGTCCAGATCCAACGTCCCTGTACTTGGAACTGAGACAGCATACAGAAAAAAACAAACACACAAGCAAACCAAACCAAACCAAACCACACATTCTCTAGAATCAAAAGCCAATATCACTAACACAGGAACAACGATCCTAGAGATATCTTTGCACCTTGTCAGAGCTTGGCAGCCAGAGAACACCAGGCCTACTGAGTAGGTTCAACATGATCTAAGATAATTTAAAAAAACAAAACAACAACAAATAAAACCAAAACAAAGAACCCAAACCAAACAAACAGAAAAAGCTCACTAGAGCTCATGGTCTACCAAGTAGTAATAGAAAATGAGTAGTGTCCCAGGTTTTTCTGGGAAAGGAAAGTATCTCTAGACTCATGGAGAGTAGTTCCGTTTCCAGTTTGTGATGATAATGGACACAAATGGATTCTGTCATCATCCTGCCTCCAGCAGTGGTGCTTAGAACACTTGACACATACGATGGAACTTAGCATTTCATTTCTTTTCACTTACATGTCAGGGTCAGAGAAATGCTGAGCATTTTTCCTCTGTTTCACCACTACAGCATACGTGCCTCAGTGCAGCTAATCACTAACTCTAATGGGTGATTACTTAATCTAAGACACCTTACAGTGCCTTCAGACTCATCTGTTTGAATACCAAAGCAGTGAATTTCAACAACAGAAATGTTCCTTGAAGATAAAAATGTATTTGAGAACCACGTAGAAGATGTCAAAATTATGCTTCAGATTTGCTACCAAATGCCCTCCTGTGGTTCCACATTTCTTCTGTACTGGGCCCCATGACATGGAGAAACACGAGTTTGGATATTGTTGGCAAGCTGCCTGGAACTCCAGTGTTAAGCGCAAGGACTCAATCACTTGATGTTGCCAGAAAGAACCCTAGGCTAAGACAGGGAACCAACTTGGATGAAGGGAAGAGATCAGTACAAGGCAAAAAAAAAAAAAAAAAAAAAAAAAAAAAA
>NW_015090995.1:10283805-10357167 GCF_001431845.1 Calidris pugnax
TATTTAATAATCTTTAAAAGAACAGATGATACTTTTATTCTTTTGTGGTTATGTGGACATTCATAAGACCACTTGTCATGAGGAAGGGGATAGACATTTTGTTTAAAAAATGAAACAGACTTTTTTTTTTTTTTTACTTAAGTCACAAAACCAGTTGTAGCATTGTGCGCCTTCAGTGGCACTGAATTTAATGTTTTTGGGTTCCCACTGCACCTGCAAAAATTAGTGTTAAGCATTTACACATTTCCAAGCAGTGCAATAGGGATTGATTGAGTTTTCTGGGTTGTTGTTTGTTTGTAAAAAAAAAAAAAAAAGAAAAAAAGAAAAAAAAGAAAAAGTAATGGGATAAATAACAACGCTACAAGCCTTTAAAGACAAAGCTTGCTAGAAAGAAAATATCACATCAGATTTGTTTCTAATAAGAAAGTGAGATTACGCTGGGAAGCCCTGAAGAGGAAAACTGCTAAATCTTTGTGACACTGATCTTCGGAACGCAGTGGAATAATACATTTTAATACGGTGTTGAATTTTCACAAACTGCAAATCCTTGTTAAACATTAAGTGAAGAAACAAAAAATTATCAAAATTTTCCAGTCTGTGAATTCCTCATAACTGTGATGCTAAAAGGGAAATAAAATACACCAATAAAAATGTAATGGGCAAACGTATCAGCAAGTCTCCTGACAGCTAATGAATAGCCAACAAAAAAGCACAAGCATACTTCTATTACTGTTGTGACAATTCATACTTGGCGGTAAGCTAAATAAAACAGAAATACTCTACTTTCTATGTATAAAATGTCTTAAAAAGACAAAAGTGATAGCTTTGGTTTTGTACAAATTAAAACCTTTTTCAAGGGAAAATCTCCTACATGTTATAATACTTCTATGGCTATCTCTGCAGCAGGACAAAAAAAAAAGAAACACTGATAAGGGATATAAACATTCCTTTTAAAATTCCTCATTTATAGGTTTTCCTACAGCTTCCAAGAGCAGTCAAAACTGAAGTAAAATGTTACTACTTTCCTATAGTGGCATATTCGTTAACACAATATTCTGAACTCCAAGGATGTTACTGGTTGGTGTGCTGGGTCCTGTTTACAAACCCTCAGATTCCCAGTGACCCAAAAGAACAGAATAGTTCATTCTGACTAAGCATGTAATAGCTGTAAGAATGAGTAAATATTTAACCAAGTTAAAGCAGATTATTGACACAACGGATTTTATGAGGGCTTGACACAGTAGGCCTTAAAGGTCAATTATCTTACCAGGAACCAGTTAGAGTGGGAGAGATTGATGTTAGAAGGAAACACAGTAGAAGCCAGGTCACAAAAGGTAAGTTAAAAATCTGTGCTGGCTGCTGCGGACACCTCAGGCACTTTGGTGGAGAAGACACCCTTCTCTGCTTCTTCAGCAATCACCTGCTTGGTCAACAGAAAGGGGTACAGCACGGAGGAGGACAGCCAAAATAAGCACTCCAGGTGCCAGGACCATATGATTCCCATCTGATATTATCAGTCTTATTTTGCCAGTAGCCAGTAAAGTTCCTATAAAAGATAACCAGGTAAGAAACAAAGCAACCTTGCTCCATGTGATACCAGAGAACTGTATTTCTCCACAGGTGTTCATGTGGATGAAACACACTACTTGTACACTCTCATCAATGTATTCTCACTAGAGGCCCAAGGGCTAGCCTGTGTTCTCTAGATGTAAACTCATCTTCAACAGAAACCATTACTGAAAAGGTTAGTCTGGGTTTCAAATTAGAGGATCCAGAGAACAAATTCATCCATGATCCAAGCAAAGTCCACATCCTACAGCACCTAACCAGTTGCTGAGTAGATTTCTATTCTGCAAATAGAGCAGAATATTTTCCCATAAAATAAATTACCAGCTCACCTAATTAGATTGAAAGACCAAATATATGCTATTAATTAATTGAATCAAAACCACTTACCAAATAAAAATTATCCAGTCATGGTATCTGAACTATGGTAGCTAGAAATCTCAGTACTGTTGTATATGGTTCATAACAGCTACATACATTTTTATTATGGTGCCAGTGTAGAAACGAGAAGAACTTTGCAATTTACCTTATGATAAGAAGTAGGTGGTCTTTGAACAAGACTACAAAGTAATCTTCAAACAAAACGAACAACAAGGAAGCATGCCTGAAAATGGTAGATCAATTGCTTTCATTAAACACATACCACTATTCTTTCAAAGATTCCTTTGTTTTTGACAATTAGCTGATGATAAAAGAACCTTCCAAATCTTTCAAGGAGTAAATATAAGACTAAAAACTCAAAATAAATTCAGTAAACTTCCCTGCTGTCCTCACTAATAGTCCTCATATGGCTGAAAATTGTGGCAAGCCCCACCTGTGCCTGGTCTGTGGCAATGCTGGCACGCTCTATCTAATAAAACTCTCCAAACCAGACAAGGCTCCTGATCACTTCTCTCTTTTTCACAACCCCAGAGGTTGATCTTATCAGCCTGTGAAAAACAAATTAATCTAGGTTGGAGGAAATCGTGACTTCTTTTCATACAACAATTAGATCAAGTAAACACAACGCTGTCCAGCTAAGAATCTAGAGGCAAAAAACTGAGATGAAAACATAGAAATCAGTGAAGCAAGGACTTTGATCAAGCTGTTAATACCTTGCTGTTCGCATTCAAGAAAAGATTTGTAAAAGTCCAAGGAAAAGCTGCATTTACAATGAATTAAAAATCATGTTTGTGTAAGAAAGTAACAAAATACTTTCTTCTGCCTCTGCTCCCAATTTTCCCAGTCTTCTCCAGCAATTAGACATGTATTACTAATAAAATACATGCTATTTAACGTATGTTTATCATCAAGTATAAAACCCCACAAAGTTAACATCCCACAACTCTAGTTTCTGCTCAAAGACAACTTCCTTACCAAATTTTAATAACCTTTATCATCATAAGCATCATGATTATCATGTTCACTAATTGTCTTGGAAAAGATTCTGGGAAGTATGGCTGCAACTGCAAACACATTTACGAAAACGTATTACATTCTGGGATGGAGGGATTGTTTGTTTGTTTTTTACATTAAGCAACAACTTTGTAGTCTGCTCAGAACCACCATGCTATAAAGATGAGGGCAGATAACTTCCGCATGCTTCCCTGCTTGCCACCTTGTGCCACCTTTTTTTATTATTTAAACTCCCTGAAAAGCCTGGCCAGACTGAAGAAAACTATTTCTATGTATTTTTCTGAAGATTTAAAATAAATCCAAGAAGGTTGGAGAAAATATGTGTGTGGGGAAGTCAAAACAACCACTGACTACTCTTGCTAATACCAGCCATTTTAATTACTTCTTCCCAGCAGCAGTTAGATAAGCAACTATTTCAAGAGTTTAACAAAAAGAAAAACTCAGAAGAGGTACAGGGAACAGGAATGTTTTGGGGTTTAGATAAATATCATAGAGCATTTACACAGCTTCACACCAGTATAAAACCTGACTGGTAACGTAAGCACGAAGGAAGATTTACCAGGAACTGATGACAGTTTTCAGCTACTAGCATCCATCACTTTCCTCCCAGAAGCCTGGTCTGCAGTCCCAGTCCTAAGTCTAATATGCTGAGGGAGGGAGGAAGGATAGGCAGAGGGAGGGGAAAGATTTCATCCAACCCACAATTAAGCCAACTGATGTCTTGAGTGCTGATGTAATTTAATCCATACTTAGGCATGTAAGTATCATAAATTAACATTACAAGGAACTTCTGGTTGCTGGGAATTCCAGAGCATCCATCCCTACTGAGCACTGAATTTATCTGTAATCACACAAGGGAAAATTCCAGGATCCACGGTCTTCTAAGTTATAGAAAAAGCACCCAAAACATGGGAGAAAAACTCTAGGACTATTGCACAAACATAGCACAAGGCACAGAATTATTAGACTGTCCAAGGTACCAGATAAAATAAAACATGACATCATTGTTTAGCAAGGTCATTTTCCCAAAAATGCCATAATGACAAGAAATTTGAGTATCCTATCTCATATTAATTTCCACTGTCATCAGCTGTAATAAAAAAAAAACCCCAAAACTCAAGCTTAACTGTAAAAGAGGCAAGGGAACAACTTGGTCGAATTTTGGTTGCAAAATTATTCATCTTGGCTTTTCAATTACTCTGGAAAGGCTCAGCTGCTTAATAAGCAAAATACTGATATATTATCCCTTAATATCCAAAACAGAATTGGTAAGCCAGGCTGAAGCCTTGCTGGGTGGATTGATTTTTTATTAATACATTCCACTTAGTAACATATGAACAGTGTTGGCCTTGTAAACTTTCCCTCAACCTTTATCTGACACTTCAGACACATCAAACCAAGATTCATGCACCTTTCAAAGGATTCCTTGAAATTATAATCGTAGCCTTCACCAACGGGGTTGTCTTTGAGCCTGATTCTTTCCTTTGTCTGCATTTACTTCCCCTTCCTTTCCGTTTTTGAACAGATTCTGACATTTTCAGACTGTATAGCATTATTATATTAGTCAGAAGATGAATAATTCCTAATTCTTGTATTATTCTTTGTCTTCTGCCCCAATGAGGGGAAGAAAGCAAGACTGAGGCACTTCCTTATCAACAAAGGCTGCTCCCATTTTCATTCTCTCACTGATCTTACTACACATACATTCCTAAGGCATTAAAAATACCTACAATCCTTTTCCCCAAATAACAAAGAACAGCTATGTTACATTTTCTGATTCAGTGTTTTGATTAAGCTGTACACAGTGTTAGCTACTTTACAAAAGCATAACTAATTCAGTGCACTCAGTAAGCATAAAATTTTCTAACTGTTAAGGCCAACTGGAAAAAGACAACAGGGCCTTCCAACTCCAGCCCAACAGCTGAGCATCTGATATAAACTGAAGGATAAAAAAGCAATGATACCAGGATTTAGATGATCCTTCTTTCATTCACAGCACTGCTGTTTAATCAGTATATGACAAGGATCAAGACACTCTGCCTGAGTGGTTTCATACGAAAGTCTAAATTACCGGTGAACAAAGGGACAGACACCTGCATTAAAAGGTATCCCTAATTTGAAGCCTGGGCATCGGTGGGTCACAGAAGGGTATCAGCACCACTAAGCTGATTCTTCCTCTTCTAGATCAGGGGAATCTCTGAAGTGGGGTGAGGTTAACTGCCAGAGCAGAGGACACACAAGTGGAGCAAAGAGGAGCAGGCTCCTGTGCAAGTGCTGCTGTAGCTAAGGGACAGCCCTATGACAGAGCATGCCGACCAGCCAAAGCCACAGCCAGTCCATGGCAGCAATCTCCTTCCAGCAATTCAAGTAGGGCACTGGTTGGAAGCAGCAGCTGTCAAGCTCCTTATATCTGCACTGTGATTAGGACAGAGGATTGAGATATTTTAGATATTCGTGGATTTAGATATTTGCAAGAAATGCTCCAAAAGGGTACTGGAGACATATAAAGTATTTATTATTTAAAAAAAAAAATTACTAAATGCATTTAGGAATAAGAAAGAATCCCACAGATAATGTAGGATATAAGGTAATGAGAACCATCACCTTGAACATTAAGCTAGCTGGTCACTTTAAACAGACCCAACAACTTCCTACAGGAAAATTGTCAAAAATCGACCAAACTATCCCCAGAACAGTTTTTTATATATATATATAATAATGGAAAGAATTAAAAATCAATGAAAACTAAATAATACAAAAGTAAAAAATTTGTTTGTAAAGGGCCTCTGGAAGTCCAACGTCCTGCTCAAAGCAGGCCTAACATCAGCCTTAGGAAAAGTTCCCCACATCCTTGTTCAGCCAAATTTTGACACTCTTCCAGAATTCCATAACTTCCCAGGTTCCAACTCTCATCAAGAGGAATTCATTGTCCTGCCTTCCTCACCAGCATTTCTCTCTTCCTGCTCCTGACCCACCACTCGCACCCTCGAGGGCCACTTGGCTTCTGCAGGGACCACGTGTGGACACGCAGGAGGCCTGAGACCAGCTGCTACCCATGAAGGCTGAACTCAGCCCTTCCGTATGTCCTTCCTCGCAAGGTCACCTCTTCCCCCGCCTCCCTTCAGCGCCATGCCTGCTGCAGCACTTGGGAGTGAGAAAGACCTTGCGTGGGAGAGTTTCAAAACCATGTGGTATTGACTTCACACTGCTCCCACTGCTAAGCTAACACCAAATGCTTATGAAAATTCCAGCCTACCAGCTTGCTAGCTGAAACTACTATTAATAATTTAACAGATCAAAAAATATCCTTTTTTTTCCTACTTCCTATATTACAGGCCCCATCTGTTGTCTATTAAACCTTAGTTTTTAATGAAAAAGGCCCAGGCTCTCCCTGTTGTGTGATTCCTGGTAGGCTGACTATTTCTGGTTCATCTGAATGATTTTCTTTCATTTTTTCATAGAAGTGAAAGACGGTCCATAAAGTATTTTTATTTGTTCGTGACACATGTTGTCAAAATGTCTTTTCTGAGAAAAAGGTCAAAATCACGTGGATATGACGGAATTCTTGCACCTAATAGGTTTTGCCTAATAATAATAATTACACCCAAGCATGTATTTGTAGGTGTATATATAAGTACAAATACAACTCATTTCACATGCATTTTGTGGATGAGATATCCGTTCTCTCCTTCCAGATGATAATTTCAGACTATTAATCTTTTTGTACAAAAACACAAAAGAAGACAAAAGTAAAATGAATAATAGAAATCAAACTATGTAAAATGGAACCTTATTCTTAAAAAGGGCTGACTAATCTTGTAGTCAAATCCTGTTAAAATATCTGAGCTTGTCTCCTCCAGAAGCAGAACAAACAGTACTGCAATTAGGGCATTATTTTCAGTAGTCAGTAATGCCCCACTGATACTAGATGCTTCTGTTGACAGAGCAGACTGGGGACTAGCCCTGTGAAAGGTCCTGGTGGCTCCAAAGGGAATCCTACAGGCCCATCCAGTCTGAATTATTCTCTGGCTTCACCAGTGAAGCCAAGAGCATATAGTAAAAGAAGCCATTCCCTAGTGACTGAGAGTTATTGTAACATTTTAGTTATATTCCAACATGTGCTTAAAAAAGTGTACTGGTCAAAATGTGATTATTTTAAATAAAATTATTAACTATCATTTTTAAGGTTAAGAAAGTACTGAAATAATACTTGAAAAGAGCAAAACAATATATAAATTATATGTTAAAACAGTATTTAGTAATACAATAGTAACTGGGGCAATCAGTAGGAAGTCCTGAAAAACTTAGTTAAGAATGCCAATGACCAACCAGTGAACAGTAAAAGTGTACTTTGCATACTCACAGCTGTTGTATATCCACTGTATTATCATGAATTATCATGAACCGCAATGAGAAAAATCACTATTGACTTGTAAAAATATTTTTTAAAAAAATCACTAGAGCAAAGTATGACAAAACATTGTGCATAATAAACAACTCATAGGGAATAAGAATACTAGCTTTAAAACGTCTCCTCAAAGCACCTTCCTGTATTTTTTCCAAATTAAAAAAAATAGACATTTAAAGACAAAAATTGTTTTCAAGATGCTAATTATCATAATCTGTTTTGTTGTAAATGCAACACCTTTTATGTGTTTTATGTGGGTGGATGCAGCCCTATACACAGGGACAGGATAATAGGGGCTCAGGAAGACTTTACAGACACAAACACAGCACATGAAATGCAAATTTAACCAGTGCTAACAGGGATGTCTTCTTCACAACACTTTCACAAGGTTGTGAACTTCACAACACTGGTGACTTTCACAAGGTCAAACAACGTCAAATCCCCAAAATTACTAACTAGCCTCAGTTAGAGCCAATTAATAAATGCATGTATGCAAGTCACAAATAGAATAATATGTACACTAGATAAAATGCAGTATTTATGGGAAATGTAGTGCACTCTGCAGGCTTTTAACACACCAAATGTAAACAGCTGTCTTATCAGCCAGCGAAGAGAGTTCTTTCCCCCCTCACATTTACATGAGCATCTTGTTAGCCATGTAGTGAAGCTCTGGGACTTTCAGGAGTTTGGGAGGAAGAAGAGGCTCCCTTCTAATAAAATTATTGCAACCTGAAGAAAGGGAAAGAGCAAAACTTTGATCTCTGTAAAAACATAAGCAAGGTTTAGGCATAAGAAAAATACCTGTATCCAAATCAACATCCTCCTCCAGGATAGCAAATCAGCTAAAAACTGAGCCCTGGCTATAAGGTTATGGGGCACCAGCAGGCAACATCAGGAGAAAGAATCCTCTTCTTGGAGGAGGCATCCTTCTCTGTATTTCTGTTCATTCTTCCACAATGTCCACAACTCTTACTTGCATTTGGACTTGGAAAATAATATCTTTACTTCATATTTCTGTTCATACTTTTTATGGTTTTAGCAGATTTCAACATAAATGGTCCAAAAAATGGTAATCCACTACTACAAGTACAGCAGTCATTAAAAGCAGTATCTAAATGATTCTGTTGGGATTTAGACATGTAACAGAATGCTTCTTCTTGAAGT
The DNA here is from genome assembly GCF_001431845.1 of Calidris pugnax. Classification (NCBI taxonomy): domain Eukaryota; kingdom Metazoa; phylum Chordata; class Aves; order Charadriiformes; family Scolopacidae; genus Calidris; species Calidris pugnax. Next base: position 10,292,339 of record NW_015090995.1, read on the forward strand.
CATATTGCCTGATGAAAGAGTCAGAACAGGACGATGTGTGCAAAGGGGATGTTTCTTTGACTTTCAGCAGACGAGGAATTTCCTTTCCAATCTTATACCCTTTCTCTCCCAAACTGAAATATATTCAAACAATTCCTTTGCTCCATTTCTCATCATCAATCTGGCAAGTTGAGTAGTAAACCCCACAGTACCATATGGTAGGAGACAGCTAAAATATAAATGTGTTGTGTAACGTCAATCCTAATGAGTGATAGAAATAAAACTCGAAGAGCTAAATATCTGGCTTAAGCATCAAAAATTCACAGTTAAGCATAAAAGCCTATTGTGTAGCCAATGCCAAATATTTCCAAACTGTAATACCGTACCTTGCAGATGTGTGGTACTACTTTTGCTCCCCAAAGTAGCCTGACTAAAAATATGCATTCTCCAAAACTCTCAAGGAAAAGCTTAGCAATACTATTAGCTGTGCCTAATTGCTCAATGCTGCTGGGAAAGAAAAGGAATGTAAACACATGCATGTATCTTTCTCCATTTGAGTAAAGATGAATGGAAGAGAGAAGAACTAGAAGTTATTTTCAGACTCTCTTCAGTAGAGTTTATCGTATTTGTAAAAATTCAGCTTGAAAAGGCAGATAACAAGAAACAGAGAAACACTTAGGATTTGAAGAAGTGCAGGGTTTAAAGACTCGTCTCAAACGTTTTAGTTGTAGTTTTGTTCTACATCAAATATACTACTGACAATCCCAGATAGAGTTTCAGTACCAGAAGCACAACAAGGAAATTCCTGCTCCCTCCTGCCCCCTTTGCCCCGCTTTAAAAATATTCCTATAGCTCAATCTTTTCCACTAACATCACAAGAGAAACAGATATGGTAAAGCCTGAAAAGCTCTATTTTTTTGTTGTGTTTTGTTTTGTTTTTTTTTTAAACCCTCCTGCTACTTTTAAAATACACTTCAACATTGGAGAAAATTAAGACTCCATGCAGAACAGCAGTTATCAAAACCCATTGCATATGCCTAAAGTTATACAAGTATCACAAACTGACACAGGTTTTGGCAGAAAAAAAAGGTATAGAATATTCTACAGAGTTTCTCTTACAATGTATGAGACAGAGGAACATGTATCACAGGAGGAACCTAAGCCTCCTAAACAGTCCTCATGCTAGGCTGGTACATTACACGCATTCCTCAAAGAAATCAATCTTGGTCCTTGTGTGCTTCTCCATTTAGTTGACAACAGCTACGAAGGCTTTCCAAGTCAGTTTCCTGGTATTCCCTCCTCCTGTACTCTTCCCTACAAACAGGCCTTACAGTGCATGAACTGGATGCTTTTAGATGAAGCTAAACCAGAAGATCCACTCCAACCACTACCAGGCAACTGCAAGTCTGCCGGTCTATTTAGACTTGTATCGTACAGCAACAAAAGCAGCCAATAGCAGTAAGGTCACAAACGCAGCAGAGATTACTGATCTAAGATCTTTAGCAATTAGAATGTTTCATTTGCAGTACATCAAGTACCAAAAAGTTTCCTACATGGTTTATTCTAAGAAATTATTACAGGCAACTCCTCTATTAATTCTCAATGGAAATTGAAACACAGAGAATGTCAATTACCATTGACTCTAATAAGAGACATTAATTGAAAGGATTTACCATAAAACAACATACCTCAGAATGTAAAAGGCACGTTTGCTAAGACACTGAATGCTGGCCTAGAGAGGGCAGCCATGTTAGAAACAGCACCTTGGACAGCAACCCGAGCGTCACCTTCAGCTCACTCTGAGAGGGCTGAGAAGTATTGAATATAAATCTTACCCCAACACAACTATGGAACAGCAGATAGGGAAAAAACCAAAAACAACAATAACAACAACACCAAACAAAGAAAACACCCACACAACCAACTGCTGAACTTTGACTGTCAAGACAGAGAAATGTTGTACAAAGAGAAATGGGAAAGCCAGCAATAATAGAAATTTAGGGAAGACAGTGAAAACTCAGCTGTAAAGATAAGAGGGAGAATAACAAAGAATGGATTAGAGACAAGCACATGATCCAGGAGAGGGCTGAGTCATGAAAGTCCAAGGAGGAAAAAATTTCAGGAACAGAACACGGTACAAAATGTTAAAAGCATGCAATGGCTTTCAGAGGATAAACGGCTTTTGTTCTGACCTTTTCTTTGTTATTATTTCCTAAGCAACATAGAAGTCACTCAGCAACCCCTGCAATGACTGTCACAGGACTCCTAACAAACTACCAGAATGCTTGGTCACCAAGAGTTATCTTTAACAATCCTGTAAGTCATGAAAAATCACTGAAGTCTTCACAACAAGGCTTCCACCAATAATTCCCTACTTCTAAGAAAATTATTAGACTTCAGAAAAACGAGCTCAAGAATATTCATATTGATATTTACTATCAGCCACAAACATCCTTCTGCTCATTTAGCACTAACTTGAAAAATCAACTGACAAGATATAAAGGCTCCCATCCCATTGAGCTTCCCATTACACCAAACACTACAGAATGTGGACTGGCCCTCTGTAATAGAATAATTCAGCAGGAATTTCACACAACAATGCCAACTATATGTTTTAATCTTTATAGGTTATTTATACCCAAGGAGGAATAAAATAAGTGAAGGCAATAATATTCTTACATCAAATCTCAGGAGTGGTATCTGCCCGCATTTTAAGAGATCTGTTGTTTTTTCTTTTTTCTTTTTTTTTTTTTTCTCTCCTTCTGGTGTGTTTGTGTCTGAACACTGGAAGACAGACCTATAATTAAGGCAGTAGAAAGAAAGTCACAAACTGTGAGATGATTTTGGTGCTTGAGCTGATTTTTCTTGGATAACTACATGTAAGTACATGAAGTTAAGTTTCTTTTCACTTTTTTCTGAAAATAAATAATATATTTTAAAAATAGATATATTTTTCATCTAGTTACTCTTTACTAGGGCATGAGTGCAATGAAAATAAGGAACGCCTTACACAATACTGACTTAAAAATCTAATCATCCAACCAATTTGTCAGAAGTGACTTGACTTTCAAAGGCAAGAAGATGCTGAACCTTATCCAAGTTTGTTAATTAATAGCCTCCCTAGACAAATTCCTTCTTACTGTTGTACTTGATTACTAAATCTCTCTGCTTCAAGGCAACAGATGGCTTAAGTTCTTCCAAAATTAAAAAGTCCAGAACTCTCCAAACTACAACATTCTAAATTTAGTCAGATGCTTAAGTATTAATATTATTTTTTAATTGAGTAATGAAACAGCATGGATAGATGGAAAACTCCCTCTTGTAAGTTTCTGGACAGTTACAAGTTCAGAAAATAATTTATGCATTCCCCTTGTTCAGTAAGTTGTTGATCAGCACTAGGAACATAAACAAAAGCACCAAATCTGAAACTGTTAGGACAAGAATGGGTCAATCACACCCTTCTGTCAAAATTGTTAGTCAAACATTCTCCATCATAAGAAAATAAAAGCACACTACACACTCTCAAGCTTTCAGTCCAGTATCTTCGATTGATCCTTCCGCTTTTAAATCCTTCCCAACAGAAGGGGACAGACTTTCTGAACTGACCTTGATTATTTGCATAGTATAAATGAAGGCCACAGTAACCGTTTTCTTTTGGTGACTATATACTGAAAGATTCTAAACACAAACACCACTTATTTTCTCCTATTTCTATGGTATCATGACCTAAGGGCCACCAAAGTCAGCAGAAACCTCTTAATTGATTTGAAAATGTGTCCTCTGACCCTGATGTTGTAAAAATCTGCACAGCCAGATCCTTGCTTTAATGACTGCAGGTTTCTTTGTAGAATCAGGGCTACTAAAATACAGCTGTTGATTTTTTGTAGCAATTTTGGATTTTACTGCATTCCAAGTTGTCAAAAATGCTGAAAGGTTTCTTTATCAAATTACACTAACTCCATAAAAGGAAAAATCTAACTTTTGGCATCATACAAAAGTGTGTATCAGAATCCAAAACAAACAAGTCAGTTGTCAAAACTCCTGGCACAAAATGAACATCAAGCTTGCTCACATTAGCACTTCTGAACAGATCATGTCTACTATTCATTTATTAATACTTTTATAATAAAGGTTGCAGACTATTCTTAAAAGAGCTATTTTAATTTTCTCCCCAACTATGTTCATTTTCCTCTCTAGAGCTTGTTGTATCACATGTTTAGTATCTCATTCTTTGAAATGTTTTCAAAACAGTGAGCTAGAGAATTTTAAGATAATTTCATTTTTCAGTACACTGTTCCTTCTGAGTACATTCTGCTTTTTCCCAAATTAAGCCACAGAGAAGAATTCATCAACATTTCTATTACACTAACTTTTTTGTTTTAAACTTAAAATTTCTATCCATTCATAAGTGGCTGTTCTATTAGAATTTAAAAGAAAGAATTTCAAACCTCTGGGAGCTGAAATTCAATTATATGTATGTGTCCACTGGTGCTGTGGGAGAAGCTGATCTATATGTGGAAACCACAACACAGGATTCCCCATTGGTTTATGTAAGAAAAACAGCTTTTGTCTGCTAAAATGGTTAGTATAAGAATAAAAAACTACCAATCTGAATTTTAATTAGAAATAGGGCAAGAGAATGCACTTTCCCCACCTCAAATCTTCCTAGCATGCATCTCATTATCCTGAAAGGCATGGTTTAAAACATATCTTAAAATAAAAATACTGATACACTTTTAGCATGGCTACCAAGAAGAGTGACAGTTTTCTGTCAGTTTTACAAAACACACAAAAAAGAAGTTTGGAAAGCCTTAATTAAACCAAATAGTTACTCAGAATTATCTGGTTGACTATTAAAAAAAAAAATTTGCATAAAATATGACCAAAATCACATGTAGTTATTTCCTTCCCAGAAGCTCTTAGCAGGTATAACTGTAGCGATGTCCTAGATGCAAAGGCTATCCCATCAGACATGCACAAATGCAAGACATACCCACTGTAGTCTCACAGGCACTCTGGATTTCACCGCATCGGACAGCAATGAGATACTCGATTTTCAAGAAACGTCCATGCCTTGCAATAAGCGATCCCAGTGGAATAATATACTCCTGCCTGCCTGAGACTGAGCTGTCTACTGAATGCAAGTCTAATATTAAAGGTACTTTGGTACACTGCAGAAGAGCTGAAAAGTTAGTTTTCTTGTGGGAAAGAATCATCCCAATGACAGGAAAGAAAAGTGTCCAGTCCTGCTGTTCTTATTTACAGGAGCTGCTCCCCTAAAATCTGTGAAATCACAGGAGGTAAAAATGCAGGCTTATCTCACAGTTATGATCAGAGACTAATCTGTCAATTCATGTACATAAAGTTACTTACACAAGTGCATTTAAGTTTTGACCTCATTTGGAGAAATATCAGAACCATTTGGTACACGAGGTTTACTACTTACAACTCTATTTTGATTCAGAAGTCAGTGCATAACTTTAAGCCAACAAAATTACCTAATTATTTCATAACAATTCAGCTGTATTGGACTAATTGCGGTTCTAGATAGGTTGCTATAAAATAGCTGCTCAAAAGCACTGACGTGATTAATTTAAATATAAATTCTTAAGTACCTACATATAGCAAATTTTGTAATTCAGAGGAAAGCTAGATGTATTCAGTGACATTATTTCTTACTTCAATTCACTATCTTCTGCCCACATATTTAAAATACATTAACACTTAAATTTTTTATTTTCTGCCTGTATGCTTAGTTTTCAGAGATAATTACTGCATACAAAACTAGTTTAAGTATAATAACAATAGAATATCATAGTTATCTTGCCATTTATTTGGAAATACATTATTCCAGGAAGACTCCTCCTGTGTCACATTTAATTGCCTTTGAAGATCCTGCCATTTGAATCTGTCTTCTGGAACATGCATTTCATCATTATTTTTTATCCTTGTTACATCAATCACCACAACTGCTACAGAAGATTTCTGGGCTGTGAAGTGATAATTTGTTCCAGCGATATTAATGAGGCAAGCAGTGGTCTTGAGGGAGGTGACAGCCCATTGCTTTACAGACAGCAGCAGATTAAGGTGTGGTACTATACATAGTTTGAAACATATCACTGGAGGCTTCAAAATATTATACACTACATCTTAAAGTATTTTTGCCACCCATACTACCAATTACCCATGGAGTAACATCACATCCCTTGCCACAGGGCACTGTTATTCAAAGAAGCAACACTAATGGTAGGTGGTTTGGAGCTTCTGGGAATGACACTACAGAACCAGGGAAAAAAAAAAAAGATTTGTTGATGTTACAATGGCATTCCCAGTGTACTGCTGCAGGAAGCAGTACATCTGGAAACAACAGATGGTCTGCGTTTAAATGGGAGTGAATAGACTATTTTAATACCCACACATCTCTAATTCAGTTCTACAAGTTTGATTTCTATGTTTTCTCAGATTATGGAGTGTTACAGGATCTGTATGACAGGCTTTATCCATATTACTGTTACTATCAACATTGCCAGCTAAAACCCTAATGTTGTACTATCTTTATCTGTGAACTCTGACTTAGCCATATGTGCACTTTCAGAAAAGCAGACTTGGTCTTTAAAACAGAGCTTAAACCAGAAATTTATATGAAATACAATACTATTCATTGCAGGCCAGATGCTCTACCACCCCAAATCATTCATGATCACCTATTTAGCCTTTTGCACTTTATGATGTGCTTTGTACAGGTACACATGGTTCTACAGAATAATTTTAATTAAAAGGAAAAAAATAAGGAAAAAAGAAGCAGAGAGAACACACTCAGGAATCTTTCACATGTATCCTTTCCACATAAATGCCTCAAGCTCTTAACTGATTTATACATAAGAGCTACTTACAAGCATTCTAAAGAATAATCCTAACCGTGCATGATTTACATTTACACATTTTAACTCAAAGGAGGAGAGGAAAGAGGATATGGCCATCTGCGTAGTTTCAAAGCCTTCTGTGGATAACAGCGACTGCTACCAGCTCTCCCAGTTACTAATGCCAGATTGAACCATTTGTAACTGATGCATAGGGAATGGCTGGCTAAGAGCTGGAAGATAAGCTGCTAGAAAAAAGATCGCATACACTTTTTAAGCAGAAAGCACAATTATCTTCCTGATGATTAATCTCCAGCAGAAATATAACATGGAAAAGATGAGCGAGGTGCAAATCTTCTAAGAACATTTGGCTTTATCTTCTTTTCAATAGCACACATTCAAGGTACTGGAATGTTGAGCCTGACACATCCTAAGACAAATTTAACAGGCATGTCATACTGATCTAACAAAATATATGTACCCTTGAAAATGTAAAAGCTGTTCCTTATAGACGGCCGAAACTGGAAATTTGTTCAAGCATAATTAGCCCTTATGCCTTGGTAATATAGAGGTCAGCATCTGTTTAAAGTAGGATTTGACATCAGTCGAAGCATATGGATAGGAATCCAAACTCTTTTTCTCATTAAAAATACACCATTTAATTTGGCTCAGTACAGGACGATTAGCAATATGTGCTCAAAGAGAAGCTTACAATTGGAACAGGGAGAGTTGGCTTGGGCAGAAGACCATGCACAGAAGAGAATCCAGAAGCTTGTAAAGATGGCCTGTATACACTATGCCAGACCCTTGTTAATGCTATTAGCTCTTCATTTTCATAAGCACTCAGATGTATTAAGCCAACAAGAAGCATATAATAACAATTACATAGAAATAAATCAAACATATTACCTCCCTCAAATATCCATAGATCTATCTTCCAAGCTTTCTAGAAAAAACAGATTTCCAAGAACAAAAGCCACCCTGAAGTTATTTACACCTAAACATCACTAAAACAAGTAGACAAAACATACATTTGAAGAAAAAACATAAAATTCCATGATTCATGGTTTAAAAGAATATGCAAATACATTGCCAAATCTAAGGCTTACACAGTTATTAAACTGTAAGATTTATTTAAACATCTCCCCCCGCCATAGAATTGAGAAGAAATAAAAGAAGGGAAAAAAAAAAAGAAATCAAATGCAGCACATTTTTTCCACAGTAACATATACTTTAAAAATCACAGGAAACTCACTGCTGTAACTTTACATTTCAGTTGCTATAATATAACTGAAATTACTTGGAACACTGGAAATCAGTGGCTTGAACTTTAAGACTTCAAGACTGGATTTAGCACAAACCTTTAAAAAGAAAGCAAAACCTAATTTCATCTAACTTCCTTGCATTTCCTCATTTTATGTGCTCAATATTTTATATATAACCTTACTATAAGAAACACAAACAAACCAACAAAGAGAGTAAATCCATGTACTACCACACAAATATCTTCTGCCCATTCACTGTTTATGAACTGGATGAACTGGTAACATGAGACAGCCAAACATTGGCAGAAGCACTATTACCCTGTTGTGATATAACAACAGTATATTTGCTCACAGCTTTCCCTGCGTGTACAGAAAGTGACTGAGAAATCACGTTTCCATGCACTGATACTGGTACAATAGAACACACAGACTCCCTCCCTGTACTCACAGGAGCACAAGTTCACTTCTGCTTCATTTTCAGTTGTGATTTAGCAGGACCGCTATCAAAAACCTTGCCTTGGGGCTCTTGATAAAAACCCTTTCGTGTTTCCAGGGCACAGAGTTATGACATAAAAATGCAATCATCATCCATTCTAACTTTTCTCTTATTCTTACAGAGAAACTGGCAGAAATGATGTGGACTTTAGTGAATCTTCTCATTTACTATTATCACCTCATATAACAGTCTCATATAAAATTTACCTTCATTATAAAATATGCTTTTTGTTAAGAGGCTCATTAGATTGTGTTTAATTACAGACTCTTCTTTGCCTACTGAAATAACGAATCAAATTTTGGAAAAAAATGCTTTGCACTAGAGCTTGTTTCTGAGTAATTTAAAACCCCATGATACTCTGTTCTCTGACTGTTTTCTGTCTGAAAAGCAGAATAAGCTAACCAGATCTCTATTCCTGCTTAATAGGACTGACTGTTCTCATCAAATATGTGGAAGAAGAAAGGAAAACAGGCACTTACATTTTTCCCCCTTTGGATTTCTAAGCTGGAGAGAATACACTTACCAAACAGTTTCAAGAATATCAAAGTAAAACCTAAACCTTCAGCTGCATAATAAAGTAATTTTCAAAGGGTATTCTTTTTTGGTGTGCTGAATATAACATTATTAACAGGTACTTAGAGCGGTACTGTAATTTACCACTGGTTTGAAGGTACAGCAAAGCAATAGGCATGGCCATACAACGTGGAACTTTAATCTAATTCTAAGAATTTGCCAGCTTCCAAACAATTGTTGATTAAAAAAAAAATAAAATAATTAAATTCAGAACAACCACCAAACCCACAAAAAAACCCAAACCAAAACACCCCCTCCTCGCCATTAGTTCTATTATTCCACAAGATAACTACATATCATAACGACTGCTGCCAAAATTCAATGTATGCAAAATTTGGGTACACGGAAATTCATAAGGATTCAAGTGACTTATTATGATGTAGCAATAAGTGCACATAATTCATGAAGAACTGATGTTATTACAGAGACACAACAATAATAATGAACTATTGCATTAGGGCACATCCCACATGCATCCCCTGTAAAACGTGTACAGGACATTTAAAGATTCCAGTAATGATAACTACAACTCTCCCATTGTTTTTCAAAATGGCATATTTGTAAAACTATCTAAAGTGGCAGCATACTAGGTGGAATAAGCATTACAGTATCTAACTTTACTATTAAAGCCCAAGTAGAACAATGTCTTAACACGCTGATTTAACCAATACATGGTCACTGAAACTAGGATTGTTTCAACTGCATCTGCGAAAAAACAGTAATAAAGAAGAATTTTTTTAAAAAATCACATTTGAAAATAATCAATACGGTTACAGCAACAAAAAAAAAAAATTGGAAAAATCAGAAACACATACATTCCCAGAAGAAGAAAGTAATGACTCTTCAAACTGGAGTTTTCCAGTATTTATGTTGCCCAGCCTGGAAAACAGCTCTAATCACAAGTGAAGAAGTATAGTACTAATATTTGAGTAAGCTAATTAAATCTTCGCAAAGCAGGGATTTTTTTTTTTTTATTAATTATTTCACATTACAGTTAAATATACTGAGAAAAAAAGGTTTTATTTTTACAGCTGTGCTATAATATCTTACTGTAACTTAGCATTAGGTGTGGCGTTACATATATGAGGACTTTCACACAGTAGAATACCAAAATGGTGGCAAGTGAATGTTTTAAAGAAAGTTTTTTGGAGCAGTCTTACAATTCATCTGCCTCTATGCAAAATCCCCATTCCTAGTGTAAAAGTCTTGGAACATCTTTAAAACTTTATGTGGGAGCCAGGGCACCGGCTTGCAGCTCCGACTGGAAATATCACTTCTACGAAAATGCAAAGTACTAGACCTTCACATCTTTTAAATCATCTGGTCTCATAACAGAAGTCCTTAATTTGCTGGCTAAAGACTGAATTACAGTAGCTACACTTACTTTAATCTATAAATAAAAATTAAATACAAAAATATTCCATTACTTCATGACAAAACAAATGCTGTGGGTTAACCCCCATAGGCAGCTCAGCCCCCACACGCAGCTCATTGTACTCTTCCCTCCAGTGGGATGAGGAAGAGAGTCAGAAGGGTAAAAGCGTGAAAACTCATGGGTTGAGATATAGGCAGTTTAATAGGCAAAACAGGGAATTCATTCACTGCCTCCCACACCGGCTTGCAGCTCCGACTGGAAATACCACTTCTACGAAAATGCAAAGTACTAGACCTTCACATCTTTTAAATCATCTGGTCTCATAACAGAAGTCCTTAATTTGCTGGCTAAAGACTGAATTACAGTAGCTACACTTACTTTAATCTATAAATAAAAATTAAATACAAAAATATTCCATTACTTCATGACAAAACAAATGCTGTGGGTTAACCCCCATAGGCAGCTCAGCCCCCACACGCAGCTCATTGTACTCTTCCCTCCAGTGGGATGAGGAAGAGAGTCAGAAGGGTAAAAGCGTGAAAACTCATGGGTTGAGATATAGGCAGTTTAATAGGCAAAACAGGGAATTCATTCACTGCCTCCCATCGCAGGCAGGTGTTCAGCCATCTCCAGGAGAGCAGGGCTCCATCACACGTAATGGTGCCTTGGAAAGACAAAACCCACAATTCTAAACGTACCCCTTTCTTTCTTCTTCCCCCAGCTTTTACAGCTGAGCACAACATCATATGGTAGAAGATATCCCTTTGGTCAGTTGGGGTTTGCTGTCCCAGCTGTGTCCCCTCCCAACTTCTTGTGCCCCCCACCCCAGGCCCTCCAGCCAGCTCACTGGTGGGGCAGAGTAGGAAGCAGAAGAGGCCCTGGGGCTCTGCAAGCACTGCTCAGCAAGAACTAAAGCACCCGTGGTGTTATCGATGCTCTTTTCAACACAAATCCAAAACATAGCACCATACAAGCTACTGTGAAGAAAAGTAACTATATTCCACCTGAAAAAGCAGTACAACAAATCACATTTTTAATAGGAAGAGTCACTGATAAAGTTAGTTTCAATTCAAGGGTTCAGGAATAATTCCATTTTAACTTGGACAGTTTGGATACTTTTGGATTAACCAATAAAATCTGAAAAAGCGGGTTTGCATCTCAAAATTTCCAAGAAACAAAATATCATCAGGAAACACCATCTAGGAGCCCCATAACTACTGTGATGCCTACTCCCCTCCCGGCAGGGAGCGGGTAACGCGGGTCAGGCAGCAGGAGTCCTGTCTGTTAGTACCTCTGGCAAGAATGAGGACTGTTTTTCATGCCCTGACACCACACAAAGATTTCTCCCTATGTTTCAACCAATACTTGAAGATCCAATTTAACATTTCTTCTCGTAAGAAGAGACAATTATTCAACAAGTAACAAAAGTTTAGAAACTGGAAATCAAAACAACAATTGTAACTATCTTCAAATCCTAACACAAGCCCCGTCTCTTTCTATTAATAAAAACAGCTTAAATAACTGATGCACAACAATAGAAAACATTTTAACGGAAAAAGTTCTCTAATCCAAGAATACAGAAAAATAATTTCGCTTTGAACAATTCCCTTTCTTTCTGTAAAATCATTACAATATAAAGACAACAGAGAAGATTTCACACATCCCCTTATAATCACTACAAAAAGACTAACATGAATGTTCTTTTCCTAAAGACAAATAATTCACCTACAGAAACCTTTGTTTGGAACATGGTTTCAGGAAATATTCTTAATGAGAAACCATAGTTTGAAACATATAAATGAAAAACACAGTCTTAATTATCTTAAAATGAAATAGACGCATATGAAAGCTTTACATACCATATTCCTTCAAAGCCAACACAGATTTAGATTGTACCCCCTCATTAAAGAGTAGGAGATTTTGATAAAAAATGAAATTTACAAGAATGCAGAAAAATTACCTGCTGTACATTGCCTTCAGCAGCTGTTGGTTTTACCAAAAGCTAAACTGCTAACACTTTTTGAAGACAAAACCCTATACTAAAGCCCAGCATATACACGTAAAGGAGTCAAACCCAACTCCTATCTTCATTTGTACTCATTTCCTACATCACTTATAAAACCAGTGAGGTTCCTCTAGGAAATTAAGATAAACAAATACAACATGTAACAAACAATAATGGCTTGTTCTTCTGCATTCCATACTAATAGTGATTTGCTTGGCTATATAGTAAAGCTACATAAAGACAATAAAGCATCCCCTATAAGAAGACTGCAACATTTTTCAGTCCTTAAGATGAAACTAATAGAGACACATTTCCACTTTTCATTTGGCATTTTAGACCAGACTTAAACCAGACAAAGCCAGTAATGAATGACGCTGAGAGATAAGTCAGAAGGAATTATGGATTCTTTTATCAGACCTCTCCCAACTGGCATGTTAATTGAATGTTCACAACTATGAGTCAATCAAAAAATTAACCTGGCATAAACACATTTTTACTAGAACATATTTCAGGCCTTATTTTTACTATATTAACAAAGAATATTAAAATACATAAATAATTTGACTTCCAGATATGACAGACCTACTTAAAAGAATGGAAGATTATTATGACGTCAGTCTCAGCTTTTTCTTAGCTTAGTTTCTTAGCTAGTGTATACGCAACAAGTATAAATAGTTTTACAGGCAGATTCCTTCTCAAATCTCAATGAGATCACTAGTTCTGAAAAACTACTTTAATTAACTTCATTCTCTGTTTGAAATCTACAAGGTACAACTCTTTATTAATAAACATCTTAATCATGAACTAGTACAACAATGAGAAACAAGAAGAACATTGCCACCTAGCTGTTTCAACAGTGCCCATAGAAGATGGCACGTTCAGCTTAAGTCTCTCAAATACTCCAGAGAAAAATCAGACCAAGTCAAACATGTAGGAAAACCTAAACACACGGGGAAAGAGTAAGTTTCTGTCATTTCTGTCTTACCAACTCTGAAAGCAGCCGGTCACAAAATACATGCAATGAAAGCTTTTTCAAAAAATTATTCAGTACAATCATGAATCAGTGTCTGATACCATCTTTCTTTCATGAGTTCTCAGCAGAAAGTCAAACAGACTAACATATAGGTATAAACACTGAGATTTGTAAATTAAACAGCACCGTGAATTTTCTGCAAAATCTGAAATATCCTTAGATAAGATATCTACGTACGTGTAAATAAGTAAACACCTCTGATGGAAGACGTGTTTCTTCAAAATAAATTTCCCGGCTTTTTGTTTTAAATATATTTAATTAAGGTTACATTTGAAAAGTAGTCACTGTACAATTTATGAAACGCACCTGGCTGCACACACGCAGCATAATGACTTCCCAGAACATTCAGGACAAAGCAAACCAGCTGAAGCCTGACAATGCAGATGCACAATCTGGTATTTTCTGAGTAAGTAATTGTAAGAAATGCCACAGTCGAAGGGCATCCTGCCCTGTCCCACAGTCCAGCAAGAACAAAGGCAACCCTAACCGATCTGGCACATCATCTGCTCGGCAGCTGTGTATTCCTGTTCTGCAGCTCTGCAGCCAGGAGCACACACATTCCAAAAGCATTTCTAGTTTCTCTCTTCAACCTACTACACTAAATTTAGGGAGCTGTAGCACTGAGTAAACAATCAGAAAAAGGGATAAAGCTTCTGTATAGCTGCAAGGCTTCAGACAGTGATTTGATCCCCCTTCCTATGAAAATTGGTATTATCTTTAATCTAGAATAAAGCCATTCTCTGAGGAATGGAACTAAGCTATGTCTTGTTCGGAAATGAGGTGTAACAACACAAAATGTCAAATTTTATAAAGTTTTCCATTAAAACCTAAACCTTTACCAGATAGCTGCTGGTTACTCCTCAGCACTGCAGAGAAGATCCAGCATATCAGCCATAACAGTGGATAAGACACATTCTTCAGGACATCACCTTTATTTCTTTTGTCTTTACAGAAAACAAATTTTTGAAAATTGGTTAACCTGTATTTAGCTCTTCTACTTCTAGACCTGAACCTACAAACAGACAAGCAAATGTCATGCTTAGCACAGTGCACATCCTTTATCCTCAGAATAAGAAATAAGTACCTACTTATTTCAATAGGACACTGGAAAAAAGTTCACATACGCAAAATGTTTTCAAACAAACAAATGTATGTATGTATACATATGCATATATATATACACATACATACACATGTAAAAACTAGATTATTATCAAAGTACTGCAAAGAACTCATGCTTTAAACTTCTTCCCCGTGATTCCCTTCAATATGAAGGAAAAAAAAACATAGGATGGTTAGAGTTGGAAGGGACCTTGAAGATCATCTAGTTCCAATCTCCCTGCCACAGGACATGGACCTGTTGGAGCGGGTCCAGAGGAGGCGACAGAAATGATCAGAGGGCTGGAGCACCTCTCCTGTGAAGACAGGCTGAGAGAGTTGGGGTTGTTCAGCCTGGAGAAGAGAAGGCTTTGGGGAGGCCTTATTGCAGCCTTTCAGTACTTAAAAGGGGCTACAGGAAAGACGGGGACAAACTTTTTAGCAGGGGCTGTTGTGATAGAAAAAGGGGTAATGGCTTTAGACTGAAGAGGGTAAATTTAGACAAAATAAGGAAGAAATTTTTTACAATGAGGGTGGTGGAACAGGCTGCCCAGAGAGATGGTAGATGCCCGATCCCTAGAAACATTAAAGGGCTCTGAGCAACCTGGTTTAGTTGAAGATGTCCCTGCTTATTTCAGGGGGGTTGGACTAGTTGACCTTTAGAGGTCTCTTCCACCCCCACCTATTCTATGATTCCAAGTAGTAAGCAAAAATCTTAGCAGCCATACATCTTACATATGTGCATAAAGAAAAGAGGAATCACTGCATGAATCCTAATACTTCGATTCATGAAACACTGCATAAAACTCCTCTTAATTTTTACATTGTACACGAAAAAAAAGTGCTGAGAGAAAAAGAAAGGCTCACTCCAAAGTTAATCTTGCCTTTAACTGAATTTATGAAACAAAAAAGGAAACAAACAGCAAGGGTGAAAAAAGTACCAGTAATCTCCTTGTAGAAAAAGGGTATTATTACTCACACAAAACAGAAAGGAATATGAGCTGAGAGATGCTTATAAGCAAACAAGCAGAAGGCTAATGAGAACATGGGCCATTGTCACTTGCATAATGCAATATTAAAAGCTGATAAAGACTGAGGACACCTTTTACAGTTCTGTGGGAGGGTTTTGGCTAATTAGGAGTCAGCTCATGTCTCCCCCAAAGTCTGCCAGAAAACAGAACCAAATATTTACTTCTTTAGATTCAAAAAGAGAATGCAAATTACATTTATCATTGTTGGGTGGGACATCTATTTTAAAGTGGAATACTATGACAACTGAAAATAAAGTCTTTATCCATTTCCACATGCTGAAAAATCATGTCAGCTGTTATGTTGTTATAAAAGCAATTTATCAATCATTTCACTGCAATAGTGTGCTCAATTCAGTACTAATACCAGTTTTATTACTGATGTTAAGTATATCAAAGTACACACAATTTCACTTTATGATCACTAATTTTCACTACTTAATAGCAGTATATTCAGTGCCTATGGATACGCTGTTTGAGTACTAAAATACAAACTTCTTTACATATGAGAAAAAACAAGAAAAAAGTTTTACAGACCTCCCTGGTCTTTCACTGGGAAACCTTTCTGTTAATAGGAAAGTTAGCCTATGACTAAAAAGAAATTTTATTTGAAGCCTTTATTATATTTGAAGCCTTTCCTGTACTTCTCTAAAATTCTTAAACAAGGTATTTAAAAACAGTTTCTTTTTAAGGCCCATAGGTGCCCAATTCCCATTAACCTCTTGGTGCCTTAGCCCCTCCATGAGTAACTTGCACATAATAACATGACTGGCATCCAATTCAAATTCTGAGCACTCCAACAACCCATTAGCATTTATAAAGAGCATTGAGTTTATCAAAGAAAAGTTGCCACAGATGGAAATAGAAAATATTACTGTTAATAAATCTACATACCTCTCTAACAAGTAGCAACAAAAAAGGAACCCCATCTACAAGATTTGGAAATACTAACAGCAGTGCCAGAAGAGACAAATCACAAATAATGGAGTATTTCTTGCAATCAGTGGACAGAGGTAACTGGGCAAATCACAGAACTGCAAACCCCAGAAATGCACAAAACAAAGGAATCAGCAATTCGTCCTTTTAAAATAAACTATGTAAATAATTTCATAAACAGTCAAAATAAGTTGGGAAACAGCAGCAAATTCTGTTGACGAGGGCACAGGTACGCTCACCAGCGCTTCCTGCTGGATACTTCCTCTAATGAAGAAGCAGATAATCAGTAACATAAGCTTAAATTTTGGCACAGAAAGTAGGTGCTGAAGAAAAATACCAGCAGTTGTGTCAGTGGCCCTCAAATCACAAAGCAGAAGTTCTCTTGCATATTTCTAAAGATAGTTAATTTAATGCTTTTTTTTGCTTTTCATTTTACACACATATGAGAACTGTGAGTTGCAATTTGTTGCACATCGCATAATAAGGTCTGCAGAAATTAATGGGTATTTTGTATACCTTCTAGATGAGTGACCACTCTGTGGCTGAAGGCTACAAATATTTATATTTTGCTCTTACCAAAACCTGAAAAACATATTGACATTCTTATACATAAGAATAAAAGGTTGAAAGCCCATTGCCTCAAGAGCAATGCAGATAAGACTTACCTTTAAAATTCTTTCAGAAAGGGGGCTTTAAATCCCAGTCAGTCACCTTATCATTACAAATTAGGGTTTCAGTTCAATTACCAAATAGTCAGAACCACTCATTGCTAAGTTCCTTTCATTCATTCTACAAACGGTTTATAACCTTTTACTATAGAAAAATTTTTAATCTTTTTATCCTTTAAAATTATGTTGTTTATATGACTGCAAAGGAGAAATGAACTGATTTTAATTTCTTTTTCAGTGACATAAATTCCAGGGAAGTCTACACTATCCAAAATTCAAATTGACAATTGTCATCTTGAATACCACTCATTAAAAAGCTCTCATCTCTAGAAGAATTATATTATTTAGGTAATGATATCTATCCTTAGATTTATCATTTAAATAAATGCTCATTTATCCAAATATATGTATTTGCACTCTATAAATACATGTTTGTTCAGATCAGAGGTATATTATCAACAGGACTTTTATACTAAACTGAGCCCTCCTGGGTCTGCCACCATCTCTAACCTCAACTGAAAAGTATCTGAGTCAAAACAACACTTCTTGTTTATGAATTCCTGTCCCTGCTGTTAGCTAAGTGCAGTCCAGAAGCACTACACTGAACTAGATCACCTATTTTTTTTTAAACTATTACAGAAAATCTTACATCTGGCCCTGATATTTTCCCCTTACTCATGTAAAACTGAAACTGTCTGCCTGTAGCAAAGAACTTCATCTAATAGTTCAAAGAACTTCAGGAAATGTCAGGAGAAAGAATTAAAAGGGATATCTTTAGTCTTCTATTCATAACTAAAAATATGCAGAACTGGATGCCTATTTAGCAATGCAAATCTATGGTTCTAAAAATAATTCCCTCTCCACCCACAATCTCCTTGAAAAGGTTGACAAGTTGCCCCAAGAGCTTACAACTTCTACATAGTATTACGTTTCTTTTGCTCTGTTTATAAACAAAGATTCCACATAATAGAAAAAATCATGGACTGAGTATAGCTTTAAGTAAGCTTTACTGCTCTGAAAACCTTCTAGGTTTTCAAAAAACCCAAGCAGTTGTCTATATATGAACGTGCAACAGGTACTTGATGATACTTTACAATCCATCAACCTCAGAATCCATTCCTGTTCTGTTAGAAAAATCTGCCCAATGACTATTTAGACCTATTTTACTCTGCCAATGATAGCTGTCCACTTAAGAGGGCTTCAGGATCTTCCCAAACAGCACTGGTGGGCATGCGAGGAGGGGGAAGAACTGCAGAGGCACCCAATAGGGAAAACAGTCCTGCACGCCAGAGGGAGGGCAATGCACCTTCGCAGGTGAGTGGAACGTCTCTCACTGACTTCTAAAAACAAGCAGCAGAGGCAGGTAAAACAATGGTGTTTTATTTCCCCCATTAACTATGTTTACTAGAAGGGTAGAAGTGAATTTGGATATAATCTCGGAATGCTCAGAACTTTGACACAATAAATTGCACTTCAGGGAGCATCATCTACAAATTCCCCAAAACAGATGAGTTATTTCAGCAAGCAGGAAACAACAAATCTTCGTTTCTACTAATTCTGTTATAATCGTCCCTTAGGCCTATACAGCTCATGTACTGTCCAATTTTAGCTGCATGCTTCCCTAGAAACATAATCTTTCTGAAACAGTGTCCTTTTCTGCCCTTCCTTTTTAACGTACAAATCTCATCCAGCGTTAAGGTAAACATTTAGAAGGGCTGAAATAGTAAATGCTTTAAACAGTCATAGCTTTTAATAAGTACTATTTAACAGAGAGCTCAATTTTAATCTCTATGGTAAGAGATAGTTCTGTTTTCTCATCAGTAATGAAACACGCGTTTTTACTCAAATGTAACAGGATGTTCAGCTCCCAGGATAATGACCAGGAGAAGAAGATCTTCTGCTTTATTCTGTAGACACCATACTTTGGTTTTTGTCCCTAGGAGCTGAAACCATGACAGAAGAGTTTTGTTAACAGTTTAAGAAAATAATCTTTTAAAAGTTTCCATACTATACAATTATATCCTAAAGCAATTTTGATACAACTTTCCTGTGGTCATAATCAACTTCATGGTTCATATAGTAGTCTTCTCATCTAGCCTTACAGTCTTGTAATCCCACACCCCTTCTATGCTAGAACACTAAATCAGCTTTGGAGGGGAATTCTGCATAAACGCAAACAAATAACTTCTGTTAATAGGCACAATACTACTTAAGTCTTCTAGTGCCTGTAGACAGCAGGCATCAAGGACACAATTTTGACCCCCAGGCAAGGCATCAGAGAAAAATCAAGAGAACAACTTTGAGGTTTATTTCTTAATTACAACGAGCTGTCTGCAAATTCAGGGCATGACAGCCTTGAATTGATCTCACCCATCCCCAGTGTAGGAAATGAGTATTTAAGTTGTTTCTGGGTATCGGTTTATATTAGATAAACAGATTTACTGGAGTGTGGCTCTATTTGACAAATCCCTCATTTCCACTTCTAATTTATTTCAAACTTTGTCACTTATAACATTCCTATTAATACATTTTTTTTCTGAGGACTACCATCATTTAGTCATGAACTTATGTTCCAAGTAATAATGCAGAAAGCTGGTAACAGATTTGCACTCCTCCTCCAGCCCCCTCATGCTCTTCATACGAAGACTTGCAGAGTAGGTCATAGCGCATTTAAAACAAACACAAACTCTGCACACACCAAACCATAGTTTCCCCTCAGAAATCACAGCAATCTCAGTGGTCATGGTTAGGATAGATAAGGTGTCCAGCGTACCTTCATAGTTTTCACTCTATCAGGATGCAACAAAGACCTGTGAAATCTTAAGCCTTATTCTACAGAAGACAACCTCAAGCACAGAGCACACAGGTGAGCCACCAGTGCCCTTTCTTTTCAGCCCAAGGAGATTGCTTTCCTTTCTGGTGGAAAACTGGAAATACTTTCCTTTCTACTTGTCAGATCTGACTTTATTAAGAGGTTTTTACAAAATACTTACACACACATGTACACCTACACTAACGAACTTCAAGTGAACAAAATAACCCTCCACTTTCCCTTTTGTCCTCAAGTTTCCTAGCATTTCTTGCAACTTTTTTTTTTTTTTTTTTTTAAACTACAAGAATTAGCAACATGTAAACACAAGTGGAAAATCCAAGACAAAGTGAAACCACCTACAAAAGAGAACAAAGACAAGCACAACTTCAGGCTGGAGCAATGCGCAGTTGATTTATCAATGGATATCACAATTCAATGCCAGAAAAGCTGTCAAGTTTAGGTTTTTGCTGACCCTGTTGCCATGAACCTTCCCATGAGGTTTCACATAAACAGAACATATACAAAAAGTTAATTATAGAGGACCACGCTGTAATCTAACACAAGCTCAGAGCTAGTGGAAGAACTTGTACATGTCACTACAAATATTTAAACAAGAAGTTCAGTGTTTGATTACATCAGTCAAGGCAAATTTGGAATTGCTCAGATCTGCCAAAAGCACTTTTCTACCAAGTGACATCAGGTTGCAGGCAGCACGTATCTGCCTGCTGCAGCCTTCCTGAAACACCACAGCAACCTCCCCCCTTGCCTTTTCTACTGCTCCACTCACGCACCTACATTCTCCTTTTCCTTCTGCACCCTTTTCATATCACCTTGAGTGTATCCAGTTTTGCACAGGCTTGCAAACGCAGCCGGTTTCCCCACATCTTCCCAAAATGATGCACAACCTGAAGTCTTGAACCCTCAGCTTTTCTGTGGTATCAGACTGTTACATTAAAAGAAACAGGTAGTGGTCTCCACGGACAAACAGTAACGCTCTTCTGAGAGCATTTTCCCTTTGATTGCGTTCCATGATTTTCACATTTTCACTCCTTCAATCTCACCTGTTATTTCCCTTGATTTTTTAAACTAGCTTACAAAACTCTTAGGAGAAAGGGACACAGTAGGTTTTTCATACTTCACTATAACTTGCAATAGAGGAGTATGACTTGGTTGAGATTTTTTCTTTTGAGGATATAGCCAGTTTTGGTTAACTTTTAGAGGTAGATAGTATCTCCTAAGCATTCACCCTTGATTTTAAACTCTCCCAGAAATGTATTGTCTTTTTTTAACACGTAGAATAGTACAGACATAGAATACAACTTAAAAACAAAAAACTAGATAGCTTAATAATTCAGTTTTATTTGGAAAGAAAGTCAACTACTAAGGGTACCCTAGTACCATAACCATGCCCTTTTGTACAAAAGATTGGGCTCTCAATAGCTTTATTTAGGAGTACAAGCCAGATCCTTAATATTATTTTAATGCAATATTTTTAACTGATATGGTGCTTATGCTTGCAGAATGATTTGATGTATTTACATTGCATTTGTGATTTAATCTACAGCTCTACCCTTATCCCTTAGGTGTGCAGTAATCCCCGCTGTTAAAAAGGCAAAGCAAAACAAAAAAGCTGAACGCACACTATTTAAGCAATCTATTTCAAACAGATGTCAGAGACATATTTTATTATTTCTAAATCGGGCAATTGATCAGCAAGATGATGAGCAAAGAAAAAGATCTGCTAACCTAAAATGTGTGACTCTTATTTACGCTGTATTTCCAATCAATAAGGTAAAAACATTACTAAAATACGAAGAGTTATGGTTTTGATTTACTGCTGCTTCTCATGTTCTGAGGTCCACCTTCACACCATACTAGAATTGTCTACACTTCGTAACACTATTACTTTTTCACTCTAACAGATTAATGCCACATTAGTTACATAGAAATGGTTCAAAATTTTTAAGCTCCAATAAAGGTGCTAGACATCTCTGGCTGACAGACACAGCTGTATTCTTGGTCATTATCCTCACATATTAGCTCATCCTGTAAATAAATTGCACATTGGCAGCAATTGTTATGGTGAAATAAAAGTTTGCAAACAGTTGCTCACAGCTTTTGTTTCTTTGTTTTTTAAGAACAGGTCCATGCTAGAAAGAGGTGATGTCTTTTACTTTTCTACAAACAGAAGCACATGTGAGAAGGAGCAGGCAATACATATTTCTCTTGTATAATTCCTGTATTTGACCTTGAGCAATTTCTTTTAAACATGAGAACTTAACTTGTCTCCATCTGATAACAATAGAGACAGTATATTTAGCTTCCAACTTGCTGTTTACTGAAATGCCAGCAGTTACTCATTAAGAACAGGACTGGAATGATTAACACTTCAAGAGCCCTATCTGTATTGGCTTGATGATTTATGGCATGCTAGTAATAAGTAATGATAAAATACAATACAATCTTGCGTCTGTGAAAAATTCTGGACACTGAAAACTTAGGACAAATTTTTAAATCAGCAACATAGACATCTACATTGTAGTATTCATCTTCTGAGTATTATGATATAAAAAAATGACTTTTAAATTAAATTTCTCAGACCTTGATTACCTTTATTAATTTGTGCATGTGGTCTAAGTTTAGTGTAACAGCATGTGCATACATATATATACACAAGACGACAACCAGTACCACTCAATCTCCATATATCTGGCATTTCTGGGTACAGTTAGAAGTCTGAAAGCACAAAGGGTTGCATGGCTAATATGTAATGGGACTCCAGAAGTTGCTCCAATCAAAACCCAATCAATCAAACTCAAGAAATCCACTGTGTAAATAAGGTATTCTCTGTTCTGAATATGGAACTAAGTCTTCTACATCTCAGTTCTCCAAAATAAATCCTATCCTCATTCCCAGCTGATGACTCTAACCATCATGTTAATTTCTGAGCTTCCTTTGGTTCAACAGAAAATGGAAACAAGCTCAGTTCACTATAGAAGCTTCAAGATCAAGCCACAGAACAAACAAAGCTTTAGTACTATCATAAGTGAAATGCTTCTGGCAGCATGGATGGAAAATAATTTCCTCTTTTTCAGTTTAACTGGAGCTTTTACAGAGAAACTTTGCAAATACCAGTTACATGCTGATACCTCATACTGGAGCAGCTCTCCTACGAAGACAGGCTGAGAGAGTTGGGGTTGTTCAGCCTGGGGAAGAGAAAGCTCTAGGCAGACCTTCTAGCAGCCTTCCAATACCAGAAGAGGCCTACAGGAGAGATGGGGAGGGACTCTTTATCAGGGAGTAAAGCGATAGGACGATAGGTAATGCTTTTAAAAGGAAAAAGGGGAGACTTCTATTAGCTATTTGGAAGAAATTCTTTACTGTGAGGGTGGTGAGACACTGGAACAGGTTGCCCAGAGAAGCTGTGGATGCCCCATCCCTGGAGGGGTTCAAGGCCAGGCTGGATGGGGCTTTGAGCAACCTGGTCTAGTGGGAGGTGTCCCTTCCCAGGGCAGGGGGGTTGGAACTAGATGATCTTCAAGGTCCCTTCCAACCCAAACCATTCTATGATACTGTGATACACAATCAGAACCCAGCTAGACTGGCAATAACAGCACTCAACTAATGTGCCCATTCTGTGGAAAAGTGCAGGTACATTCAAACATCCTTGGCTCAAGAAAATAAACAAAAGGAGTATCAAAACTTACTTCATGTAAGTAAATAAGGACTACTCAGCAACAGGAAGGTGAGAAATGTCTCATCTCCTTGCACACCACAATATTCTTCACAGTGTCATCTGTTTTTATTTTCCCCTTAGGGATTTTTTATGGAGATTAATTTTTATGCCTTGTTTCATTAATATTCAAGAAAGTGCTTTAGAGTTTCTGTTCAAATGTTACATCAACAGTTAAGTTACAAACTTCATTTTTGGATGCACTTTCCCCAACATTTTAGGACTCATTTCAGCTTTTAACACACCTTGAAATTACTCTCAACGTAGAAGTTACAAATAAAGGAGTTAGCATTTTCATCCTCTGGATGGTATTTTTTCCTGACATTCAATTAACCCTGTATCACTGATATTAATATTTCAATTTCCACTAAAGTTACATTTCTGGTGCTTTTTCTGTTGTTCAAACAGGTTTTTAAATTTATTAAAGGTACATTAAGGTAAAATCAATGCATTTAATATAGTGAATTAACTGAACAGGTAACACCTACAAGCTATTCAGAAAGCAGAGAAGCATCTAAATTACATCTCCTGTCAAGTATAAATGCCTGTGACATTGCTGTGTTACATGATGCTAACTGCAGCTATAATTTATGTACAAAGATTTCCACATTATATTATACCAAATGTTAAGACGGGTGAGGGCTTGCAAGCAAATACCTTTAAACAAACAGAAAACACTTAAAACATCAACAAATAAAAAAGATAGAGCTTTTCTAAAGTTAGATGGCAATGGCAGACATTAGTTTCATCCACATGAGCTGATTTTTAAGCCTACCAGTAAAGATTTTTTTTTTTTAAAGAATTAATATTTATGTAGTTTCAACTATAGACAAAGATGAACAAGGATGGAAATCTGTTCATTTAAGCATACTTGCCTCATCAGAAAATGCAATAGGAGATTCTCAAGAATGGGCTCATCCAAAGTGCCAAGATAAAAATATAACCAATATCTCCTTTTTACTTAAGCAGCATCAAAATCTTCCTTTCCTTTCAGTGGAAGTACCATTTAACATGATTTCCCTCTTATTTCATTCCTGTAGACCAACTTACACTTTGCACATTTATGTCTCTTTCTTAGCTAATTGCTTGAGTCATGAAAAGCAGAACTATAGTAAGATGCAACATGGTGGGTATTCATTTTGAGGAAGACAGACACCACTGACAATTCCATCATCGTTACTGAAACACGCTACAACTGTACTAGGGAATAATTCCATGTGTCTGTAAAAACTCAGTCAAATATTACTGGGCTGTACCCTTGGCCAAGAAATGATAAAAAGTTAGTAAGTTGTGGGGGAGAGGGGATCTAACTCATCTTAATAAGCTTTGAATACGCCACTTACCAGTGGCAGCAAGATGCTCAATCTTTCAGAATAAGTATCTACCTAGTAAAATGAAGACAAAGCTCTTGGTAAGCATCACAGAAACTGTGAAGATGTAAAAGCTCTCAACAGCATAGCGCTGGTCTGGCAGAGTTATCAGAAAGGTTAATATGGTGGTAGCTGGTTGATCAGCCTGTCACCACAGAGTCCTAGATGTGCACACCACCTAGCCTGAAGCTGGAATCACAGCTTTTTGTTTCTAGAGAAATCTCTGTTTAGTCACGTCAATTTCAAACTAGCACCATATTCACATAAACATAGCACTGGCAATGAATGGCAGCCTGGATGCTATAATTTTTCCATGTCAATACACCGTAAGACTAAATAAACCTCTATAAGGGAACAATAGCATAACTTTAATACACGGTCACCTAGGAATTCGTGTAACCTTACATAATAAAAATCAAATAAATTTTTTTCTAAACATGATATTTTATTTCTGAATCAAAGCCGTCACAAATCTTAGCTTCAACTTCATTTCCCCAAGCACAGTAAACATTCTAATTTGTGAAAAAAACCCTTTTTTTAAAAAAATTTATTCATTAGAGAGGACTGTAGTCAAACTCTGAAATCAACAATAGTGGATTAAATTCCCCATACTATTTTTACATCATTATATTAACTGAAAACTTCTGCATGGGTTAAGAGAGAACCTCCTTAGGAGGGGAACACAAAAATATTAGAAAATTTAAGTTTGTACACTGGATTTATAATTTAACTTTAAAGGCGAGCAAAGCAAAGGTGGAAAAACAAATGCTGCATCTCCTTATCTTAACCCACATAAAAGATGCAAAAGTATTACAGTGCTTCATGCATTTACCACTTTAAAACAGTAAAGAAGCTGAACAGAACTGTGACTACTATATGTAAAATTGCTTGCACCAATCTTTGCTAAACTAGTCTGACTTATCCTATTTTCACAAATTTCAAAGGCAGAAAATCCTGTAACTCAAATCAGTGGGATCAGGACCAGGCCTTTAGAGAAAAAGCAAAACTATATTAAAATATATTTGGTCTCATGAAAACAAACTGTTTTCAATTTTTCATTCTTTCAAGGGCAATACTTCAAAATAAAAATGTAGACTTAAAAAGAAACAAAACTCACTCTCGACAATTCAGTTGCACAGCAAAAATAAATGGTATCACACACAGAAGCACTGGCTTTTTCTTTTTTCCCTTTTTTTTTTTTTACTATAATGATCAGCAATTTCACAGTAATAACTAAGTCATTTAAAAATATTTTTAGGATTATAATATATCCAATTCCTAAGTCTTCTGTGATTGGCTTTAGTTAGTTAGGTCCTGAGAAGCTTAGAAATGTTTACTTGAGGATGACTCTTGTGATGCTGACTTAGAAGCCATAGCTTGATACAGTTCCATTAGATTACCACACATGGGTTACCACACATTAGATGTGGTAACAGCTTGTGTACATACATATAAAGGCAGTAAATACATTTTGTACTAAGAATAAAACACACATATTCATTTTAAAGCTGCATTGTGTGCTATCGCAAAATAGGGTAGGGAGTCTGATCCGGGCATCTTTTAGCTGAATAGTTTCATCACTAAATAATACTGTTTGGCATTGATAAAATAAAAAATGTGTAAATTTTGACCTAATTTGACAATTTTCTTCATTCTTTGTTCATGTCAAAACAATGTTTCTTCTTTAGAAACAGATTAAGGGAAATATTAAAAAAAAATGCTTTATAATTTTTTGGTTTACATCACTTAATCTAGTGTTTCTCAGCCACAATTTCTTCTTAATTTGCTCATGAAATGAACTTTACATTATTCCTGGTTTTGATCCCAATTCTAAGACAAAGAGACGGCATTGGACACAGGATGTGAAATCCACCTGTCTCTCTCTCCATAAGGTCTTTAAAGGTGGACCATATTGGATTCTACAGACAAAACATCAATAACAAAGTATACAAAACAAAACCAAACAAACAAAGAAAAGACGAGAGGAAATAAGGCAGCTTTCCCTAGTTTCACCATATAGAGTGAACAGTTATTTTTCTCTGACCTGAAGCTAAGTGCATAAGATGAGCCTTACTTGATTTCTAGCACTTATTTTTATGAAAAAAAAAAACACAACCAACCAAAAAAACCCAAAAAAACCACCCAACCAAACAAAACTCCATAAATCCAAAAAACCCTGAAGCTTCCATGTTTACCATTGGGAAAAAAAAAAGCAAATTGCCAAGCAAAAAACCCAACATAACTCAGTTGCTAATAGCACTGACCATGTTGATTTATTATCTAAACAAAGTCTCAAAATAGCCGTACAGCAATTTATGGTAATCTCTCATGTACAGGTTTGCATTTGGGAATGGTAACATCAACATATAGAATAATTTCTCATTGTCTGTAGCCGCTACTCTAGAAAGCTTACTATGAATTGCTTAGAGCAGTTCAATACAGCTCCTATATGCTTTGTGATCTCAAAATTCAATTTTTTAACTCGTAAACAACTACAAAAATATTATTAAATGAATATGAGCAACATTAAAATGCAATTTCTTCTTACTATTGACTACTTATCAACTGATAACCTAGTCTGTTGAAATTAAAACAATTGCTATATTTTATGGTGATTGCTAAAGCTGCCAAACTAAGTAAATTATTGTGCTTTATAAACTTACAAGTCTTTTAATCTAAGCAGCCAATTTAACCTAATATTTCTAAAGACAACATAGCTTTAAATAAAATGTGTTAATGAAACACTGAAAGGTTGAACAATTAAATTATAGTTGAATATATTCCTGTTATATCTTCCCTCCAGTATGTCAACCAAAAAAGTTGCTTACTACTAAAATTTACTCTTCTAAAGACATTTACTCTGTGGTGACTCTGATTTATTGAAACGTATGGAATTTTGGAAATCCACCATACAGCTAATGGGTTTACAAACCTCCAAATGTTATAATTACACTGTAATAGAGGTTAGCTCATGTTCTAGCAAACATGCATGAAAATGCATTGAGCAGGTAAGGAACGTCACCATTTGCAGACAACAAACTGGACAAGCGCAAGAGGCATCTTTTACGACAATGCACAGAATAAGTTTTGCAGGTAAGCTGTATCAAAGACAGTTCCAATATATTAGCCTAAAAACGTCAATGACCAAAATTCTATTTTGCACAAAAAACTAGGACATCTTTGCTGATAAAAGTCTACATGCTGTAAAAATCCATCTTGTTCCTTGGCTAGGCAAGATCCAAGTGCAAACTCTGACTAGGAGGTTTTTCTTTTGTTAACTACCTGCCTATGTTACAATGAGAAGAAGAAAGAAGAAACAATACCAGTCATTACACCTACAAACAGATCTCTGTCACTTAAAAACAATTAATAACACAAACTTAAACATCAAAAATATATTAAGACATGCATTTAAATGCTACATTACTAGTTGAGGGCATAGCGTGGGTTCTACATCAAAGAGAATGATCTGCACTTTATGGAGGTGAGAAAGAATTTGCTTGTAGCAGCCAAAGTGCTAATAAAAAGAACAGGGAAAGGGAAACAAAGACTGAAGTTTTCAAAACCATAGAGTTCTCAATTCAACACTAGTCTAATGTTAGAGAACCTAGTATGTTAAAAATGCAATAAGGGAGGAAAGAGCTGGTGGAGAAAGGCTTACCTCTGGGAGAGAGTGTAAGGGGAGGCTGGTGATGGGTAAGGTCAAGGTTGTGAAAAAGCAGCTGAAAGCAGAACTGCGTGGATTTCAATTCGCTGGACTTCACAAAACAGAAGGGCTCAACATGATGATACAGAGCTCTGCAGAAAAGCAGACAAAATTTAGGATGAATTAGGAGCTCTGAGGAAAGAGCTGGGGAAGAAACCGAGGAAAATGAAAAGAAATTGAAGTCAGTTCATAGGTGCATCTATCTATAACCTGGATGTGTAGAAGGTGAGGGGTATTTGGTTGTTCTGGTTTATGAAGCACATCAGGTGGTTATGAAAGAATGAGACTTGTAAGCATGGTTCTCAAATGTTGTGAGCAGGAAGGGCTAAGAACTGTGCAAAAGTGGGAGTAAGAGGAACATGAAAAGGAAAAACTGGTGAATGGGGCAGAGAATCAAGTCAGAAAAACACAGCAGTAGTTTGGTGCAAGAAATAATTTGGTGATAAAGGAGTACCAGATGTACCTGTCTATAGGAAAGCAGTAGGGCCTTCAAAGGTGGGGAAGGCTCTATGGTCAGTGGTACAGGTGTGGAAGACAGAATTTGAAAGTGAAAACTTGTATATGAGGAATAAAAGATATTGCTGTTGAGGATGGCTTATAGGGACAAGCAGGAAGGCTTTCAACCAGACCATCAGGAAGCCCACAACAAGCAATGCCTCTCCTGCATTAATTTATTTCCCAGTAACGTGTTCCTAGTCCAGTAGTCGGCTAGTGTCTCGTGTAAGAAATGAGCTCAGAAAAGAAATGGGCCACACAGCCAAATCAGAAAAATCATTTCACACATCAGACTAGCAGAAAAAGAAAGCATCTTCTGGAACAAAAACACGAGTTATGAGAAAAGTATTTACTTGCTTCCTTTTAAAAAAAGGTATCTGTGTTGTTTCAGATAAGCAACACAGGCTCCATGAATCCTTCTTACTCCACAAAAACAAAGTATGAAAGTCTCAATCCTCCAACCAGTATGTGAAAGCCCCATCATACTCCCTACTGTGCTGTTGGCTGCTACCCGCTTTTGGAACAACTTATCGATACGCTACTCAAAGCAAGGTCAAGGAAGTCACATTCATATAGGTTATCTAAGAATCTTTACCCCTAAATTACTCTGTTCTCACTAAGCTTCTGTAGTTAGTATTACCCAGCACAAAACTCTTTGGTAGATTAGATGAATATACCCACCACACATACAGCCACCAGTATTCCATTACTGACCACATAAGTCCCAAGGGACCTCTCTGTAGTAGGTGCTTCTTTAAAAGTTGCTTCGATATGAAGCACATTCCTTTGCAACTCCAACATCACGTAGCAGTCTATAGATGTTCATATGAACAAAATTATGCATAAACTAATTATCCCTTAGAGTAGAAAATGATACAAGAGCAACTGCATGAAAATGTCATCCAAAATAGCATTCCAAATCTATCTACAGTCCTGAAACAGTTACAGAAGGGACGACTTGCTTACAATCCTTCTCAGATCAAATTCCCAACGTTTCAATAACAGAAATATTAATTCTTTAAAATATGTCAATATGTTATTTAAGACTGAAGTCCACATAGATAGAGACGTAAAGGTAAGACACCCACACTGCACAGAAGCAGAACTTTATACCTAAAACCCCAAATGCCTTGCCAAAAAAAAAAAAATAATATTATGAACTCTTCGTGACCCTTAGCAAACATCTGTTTGCATTCAGGAAAACAAACAAACTAAAACACCAAAAATGCCAACAGCCAACACATTCAGGAAAACAAACAAACCAAAACACCAAAAATGCCAACAGCCTACAGGCAAACCAGAAAAATACATCTATAATTTGGAACAAGCAGTACTGTCTACTTAAAAGAGGCTCTGAACTGGAAGAGTGCAGTAATTGCTCATTAAGGCTACAGAAAATAAGCACTGCTGACTGAAGGCTTCCAAAGCAACAAGCCAGTGCTAAACCCAATTCAATACAGTAATTTTAATTTCGATATACTTACAGACAACACATTTAACCAAAAGCAATCCTTTTGCCTCCAATCTTACACTACTTGTTTTCTAAAACTCAGAAATAAGAATTCTGTACTAAAAAGTAGAAAAAAAAATACAATAATAGCCTCACACAGTAGCTTCAGCCAAGGCAATTGGTATCAAGTATATACGATTTCTGTTCTTTTAAATAGAGAAATTCAAATAAAACAGTTTACTGCAACAGAGTGAAAACAAAGCAGGAATACTTACTTTCACTAATAGACTGAATATATATTATACTGTAAAATATATAATATACAGTTACATATTAAATATATTTATATATTATACTGAAGCTCAAATTTGTAGTAAAGAAACAGAATTAAAAAACCAAAGTAGCTTAAGTATCAGCTTTCAGGGCATAATTATTCTGTTAAAACAATAAACACAGCAGGAAAGAAACTGACTTGTTTTCTAAATACAGGTTAGTCCACTGGATATTTTGTAAGTTTCTATAGAGTTGAGGGTTTTAGGTGTCCTCAGTATTTTATTGAAAGAAGTTTTAGAAAAAGACAGGTTCTCATTAGAAAAACCTACCTATACTTATGTTTCTAATGTATATATTTCTATAAGTCAAAAAAGATGGTCATAACGTATCCTGCTCTTAAGGCCTCTGAGACTCTGTTTAAGACAGAGAACACACCAAATCCACTGCGCACTTTCAGTTTTATTTGGTCCTAAATATATTGTCAAAGGATTGACAACACAGTAACACCTCAGGAGAATGTTATGTATTAGGAAGACGCAGCCAGTGCAATTGAACTCTCTTTGACTTGACGCTTTTTACAGTTATACAGTGTTGGACGTTAACTCAGTTGTGCTGAAACTGTGAAACGTAATCAACAGAGAAATCTAGATGCGCAAGTAGCAGATAAGAAATCAGATACTCCTGAATTTCAGACATAGCGCCACCACCAATTTAATATTTGGTCTCCAGAACATTTTAAACTCTAGTCCCACTATAGTCACTGTGAGATACTGCCAGCCATTGTGACTGAGGCAAAGAAAGGGCTCGCTGTTCTCCTAATCTGTAAAATGGAAACAAAAAACATTCCTGACCGAATGGAGAAGACTGTTTTTCCATAATCAAAGCCCTGAGATAATGATATATTAAGCAGCATTATTCTTCTTACGTTTTTCAGATTAAGACCATTTAAAAATTAAATTCATACCATTTAGACCTCATGAATCACATTGAGATAATGTCCTGCCTGCTCCAATTAACATCAATGCCAATTCTCAGAATTTCCTACCTCAATGAAAAGAAGAAAGTATACACTTACCTTTCCTAAGCCATTACTGCAGAGCAAAAATGTTGCTTATCTCCATACACACGTGACTACGGGCACATGTGTGAGCAACCATGTAATTTCTTCACTTTTAAAACCTATTATTTTAAATTGTGATGCCACAACAAATGAGTAATAATAGATTTCCTTTGCTACATCTATTCTCACACAACACTGCTTTTCTAGAACTCTGAACACATTTCAATTTCTTTTTTATACATAAGCCATCAATAGAATATGTTCACTCGCTTCCACATCTCACTAGTTGAGATGTTAAAAGTAGCAATTTGCATTCCCATATTCTTAAAAGTTGCTTTTAATAAGAATTTTCTATTTTTTGATTTATGTGTGTCATTTAAATATTTAAAATGTGGCAAATGGAAGGCACTTTTCTAAAGAGAAGATTTTTACTTAAGTATTTGAAATGTAGTTTTCTTGTTTCTTCTTAAAGATCAGATGTTCACAGAACAGAACCTATTGAGAATGTGTTATTCAGAAAACTTCTAATCATTCCTTGAAACAAAACTGTGATATAACAAAAAAAAGTCAACAACCACAGACTCCTAAATCCCCAAGCTGTTAAAAGATTTGTTCCTGAAACAAGCCAACACCCTCAAAATGCACAGCTGCATTTAAAATATATTAACAACTTCTGATGATTATATATTATCGATATATTCTGTCTATGGGGAAAACAGCAATTAGTTTATTATCAACCCTGTATTTCATCTGAGAAGTACTTTGAAATCAGCCCACAGCATTACAAGTCGTGCATAAAATGAGCTTTGAAAAGAAACTATGGACAGGAAAGAAGGAAAACTATTGGGCTGGGTCTCACCTTCTTATGGATATCTCTATCCCTACTACAGTGTATCTTGCTCTTTATGATTCACAAATTGTTCTCTATGCCACCAGGAATTCCATGCTTCAAATAGCAAATTGCTCCACATTACACTTCACAATTAACCGCCAAAACACTGGCACCAGGAGCCACGGGCTTTTGTTACTGCAAAAACACTTGGAGATCCAGTAGATGTTTGAGATGCTTGCCCCACCACACGGACAGCTGGTATTTATTTCCATAGTACAGTGTATCTGACTTGTTAATTATCACAGAAGCATCAGCACAATCAAGATGGGTATCTACAGCCTTTGGATATTACAAACACAATCAATGAAAGACTATCACTAAGATAGTTATTATACAGTCTGAGAAGGTAGTGTATATTTAGCCAAAGACGGAAGGGGCGGCGGGAGAAGTTCTTGCCTTCCATTTGGGAATCAGAACATGCAAACCCCACATCTACTAAGGTAAACACGTTGACGTGGAACACAGTAAGATCATACCGTTAATACTCAAGAAGCAGTGACCTCTCCGCGCACCACAATCATATCAATAGCCAGGCTAAGCAGTCATCAGCCCAGCCTAAAGCACCGGTCACGAGCTGCAGCTGTGAGGTATTTAGGGAAAAAACAGTTGAAAGCAGCAGAGCAGCGTAACGACGGCATAACACGCCTTGCCCGAAACTAGATGAACAGACCCCACAGACAGCAGGAGCAAAATATCCTAAATGTGCCTTTAGCAGATTATGCCCGAGAATCGGACAGAAGCGCGGCAGCCCCCTCCGCCCGCGGGGAGCGAGCGCGGAGCCGCTGCCCCGACCGAGCACCTCACCCCTGCGCGCACCGGGGATGCGGCTCCGCACTTCAGCGGCCCCGGCGCTCCCGCAACGCAGAGCGCGGAGCCGGAGCCCGGCGCCCCGCCTTTCCCCCTCCGCCGCACCCCGCGGAGAGCCGCGCACACCACCCACCGCCTCCGGGCGCGGCGAGCGGCTGCCTCCCGGGGCAACAGCATCCCCCGGCCGGGCGGGCAGAGCCCCGCGCCGCCCCGACCCACCCCGTCCGCTCGCCGCAACCGCGGGCGAAGGAGACCCCCTATAGGCGTGAGGCGAGCGGACGCCTCAGCCCTGTGCGCGGCTACCTACGCGGCATCACTGCTGGGCGACGGCAGCGGGCTCCCGCAGCGGCACAGCCAGCCCGCCCGGTGCCCGCACACCGCGTCTGCCCGCACCCTCCGCCCGCAGGGCTCCCCCGCCTCACCGCACACCGGCAGCCGCACGTCCACACCCAGCGGCATCCACAAAAAAAACCCAAAACACCCACCTCTGAGAGCGCCCGGTGGCTCCCACTCCGGCGGGGCAGGGCACCCCGGGCAGTGCCGGGCTCCCCCCTCGCTGCCACCGCCCCCCGCGAAAGGCGAAGTTCGAGGCGCCCGCGGCGCCGCTCCCGTCACCCCGGCAAACTTACCGAGCGCGGCCACCGGCTGAACTTTCAGCAGCGCCCTGGCTCAGCCCCGCCGACGGCTTCTCCCATCGCCTCTAGGTGCGGTGCCCGCGCCCCGCTCCCCGGCGGCTGCGGCGCCGGTCGGTATAAATCCACATCGCCGCTGCCGGCGCCTGCCGGTTCCCCCGCAGCCCGCCCCGGCCCCTCCGCCCCGCTGAAGGGGACGGCTCCGGCTCCTGCCACCGCCGCTCGACCCGCAGCTCGCAGCGGCGGCGCGTCAGGCGGTGAGCAGCCCAGGCGCGAAGGGAAGCGGCGCCGGGCTCGGCGTAGCGCCGCTGCTGCCGGTGCCGCTCCTCTCCGGCGGGTGTAGTGTCAGCGGTGCCGCTCGTTCTCAGGGTGGGTTTTTTTTTTTTTTTTTTTCTTTTTTTTTTTTTTTTTTTATGAGCATGCCCGGGAGATCTGCGCAGGCGCGTTACCGGCCGCCGCGCCTCAAGTCGCCTCGCACCGGCCGCCGCCGCGGGCTGTGAGGGGAGAGGCTGAGGGGGACGCGGAGCCGGGGCGAGGCGGGCAGGGAAGACCCCCGGGCCCACCGGAGGGAGCGGAGAGAGGGTGGCGGAGACTGCGTTGTGGGCCGGGGGGGTTTCGGCAGAGAAGTAGCCGGGGCGGTGAGGCGGCTGCCCCCGCCGGAGGGAGAGGAGCTGCCCCGGCCCCGCGGGGACGGGCCCTCGGCGCCTTCTCCGGGCGCGGGGCAGGGGAAGCCCACCGGCCCTCCTCTGCGCTTGGAAATCACGCAAAATGCCTCCCTCTGAGTCATTTACCTTGCCGAGGAAGTAAGACTGGCAGTGGAATCAAGGCTTAGGAGACAGCTGTTGATTTATAGGTCGTACTTCAACCACTCTCCTTATTAACGTGGAGATCTCCCATGGCCGCCTCCGTTAACAGGCCCGGGTTTTGGTGAAGGGGAACTTCATCTTCTGGTGACGATCTCTATAATTTCATCATTTACACGCTGTGTATCCTCAAGAGGACATACAAAGGCGTGAGGGTGATTACAACCTGCTTTTTCGTGAGGGCTAAATCTGCATCTGCAGTTATTTGTAAAGATCATACTGTGCTAAAGAAACCCAGGGCGTGGAAGAGGTGCAAATCAGTCTGTCTCCATCCTCCTTTCAGTTTATGTGCATACTGCAAACGTATATCTATATCTATCCCTTCCTTAAAATTACTGTGGTTATTTACATTATTTTGCCTGTGCATTCACCAATAAGAACACACTGGAGAAAAAAAAATATGTGTAATTCACAATTCCTGTTCTTTCTTTGTGAGTGTCTGCATAGACCACCAAGAATTTCTCTTTTTACTCTGTACAATTCCCCAGGACGTGTTTCATTTGGACAGTTATGTACACAGCATAAACTAAGTATTTGGGAAAAAGCACATCTTGAAGAAATGAAAAAGAAAAAAATCTAAAGACCTGGCTCTTAAGAGAAATTACAGATTTGCCTATGTAATGTCTTGCAGTGCATAAATAAAAAAAAGAATAAATTAGGTAAGGCCATCTGTGATTCTAATATACTGCTGCTAATACATAACTTCCCTGTCATGTTTAACATTTGCTCTCTGAGATGACCCTGCCCTGAGCTTACTCTATCAGAAATAAAATTCAGATGCCCGTGAGAAATCTGAGTAATTTTTTCTTGGTTCTTCAGGCAAAAACACTTACAGATAGGGCTTAGATATTAAAAATTATTTCCTGCCAATGTGATCAGTTTGTAGGGAGCAAAGGAAAAAAAAAAGAATTCTCACTGAACAGCATTGCAAAGGTGATGAAGGAACTGTCCCAAAATTCAACTCCTTTTCCAAAATGAGTACATTAGTATCTATATAAATACGAAGCAAGGAAGATGTGTCTCCCTAGTTTATATAGGCTGCAACCCAATTCTGAACAAAGTTGTGAGGTTTTAGTAATTCCAAAGACAGCCTCTTCAAAAAACGTAGGATGGGAAGATGAGCAGAAGGGCTCAGAAACCAGAAAGATAATGAAGTTTTCAAATCTAGCATCAAAGTTGCTCCTTACATGAATGACAAAGTACTGAGTTTGTATCTTTCTAGACCTTAGGTATTTATTTCTTTCTATTCTACAGATTCCTAAAGACACAAATTTAAGATGAAGACCTTGATCTAGTTCTTCAGAATGAAATCTCCTTTCAGCAGTGCTCCAGAAATCTGGATTTGCCTCTCCCTAAAGAAAGCACAGTTGTAGAAATCCTGAGGAAACTATAGAGTCCTTTAGGAAGTCCATTCTATCTTTGTTGGATTAAATGCATCCCATGCAGCAGAAAGAAAGTCTTGAACTACTGGCTATACATTACTTTCTTAGGAAGGCAGAAGTAACAAACCAGAGCCATTTCTCATGAATCTTAAAACCATTAAACTAACTTCACCATGAACTGAATCTAAAAATCAATTCTTTTAAGTCAGAACAGTCCGCTCCCAAAAGTTTGTCTCAAATGTCTGTGACTTAGTTCTGGTAGGTAGAATAATTCTTCAGCAGTATAGATCAGTCATGAGCTATTCTGAGCCTAGAGTAAAGAGTAAATGTTCCTTCCCAGGAGACACAGTTGTTTTGGTTTCTTCTCTCTCTGGATAGACTTTAACATTTGCTTTTCATTAACACAAAAATTAGATAGCACAGGTTGAACATGGAAATAGTTCAAAACAAAAAAAAAAAAAAAAAAAAGAAAAAGGTGTAGAATCAAGTTGGTATGTTAACCACAGAAACATAAACCAAGATAGCTGAGACCAGTCTTGATTCCCAGGTTTTAAGATACTATCGTAGTCAAGTAAATATTGCCCTGCTATGACAGTGTCTATGACAAAGATCACACACTGTTATTAATGCTTCTGCTTGGAATACTATGGAATTGCCTATTGTAGTCATTAGCATATAGTAGTCATAAAAGGATGGCAGCCTTACCCAAGGAAGACATGAAAAGATAACCAGTGGAGATGGACATTCAATCCTACCTTTGTCTCTTCAGCCACCACTGAAATAAATGAGGTAAAGTTAATAAACTCAGCAGTGGAGAATTGTTGGCAGATATTAAGTGGAGTATCTGGTATATATGGTAATTTTAGATACCCATGGGATGCTCCCTAGTGAGTTGGTTAGAGAAACCAAAAAGGTCTGCTTGGAGTACTATGCAGGTAATAATGTTAATCCATGAGAAAGATACATTGGAAGGTGTGAAACTTCAGGTATCTTATAGTCATACTCAACACAACTAGGAACAGATTCCGATGTGAGACAAGACCCACTGGATAATTTTAGAGGATCTACCCCAGTAGAAGGAACACATACAGATTTTTCCATGAACCAGAACAAAGATTTTTATAACTGGCAACAAGAGTCCCTAAGCACATCAAACCTAAGTGTACCAAATATCGTAAGCACATTAAGCAAAAAAAATTCTGACCCTCAGATTTCTCAACCAAGTATGCTAAACTGGCTTAGAAGAAAGCTATAGGTAAAATATTGCTAGATACGCTGATGCCAAATGGAATTTTCTTGAGTAAAAACACATGCAGATTTATATAGTATTGCAGTATTCCCTGCACTAAAGATTTTCTCTGCAAGAAGCAGAGTGTCTCTAGTGCATAGTTGCAATACTCGTCAATGCAGTACTGGTACCAAGGACTTCCTTGACACCTTTTGGCTGGCTCAAGCCTCCTGAGCAAATCACTGCCTTCTCTTTAACTGGTAACTGAGTTATGCTGAAGCGATGGTTTTAAATTATCCTCATGCCTCCTGTGGGAATAGAGATCATTGCCTGCTTTGCAGCAATCTCTGGTGAGACCTGAGACACAGCTGCTGGTCTCACTGCTGAGTAGGGTCTTTTCAACCCACCTGGGGTAGGATATCACCACACTCACCGGAATTTTGTCAGCCTGTGCTTCCGAGAATGATGCTGAAACTTTCCTTTTTTGCCTCTTATTCTTTGGATCAGACGAAGTCCTCAAAAACTTATCTGAAATTTTAAGAAATATTCCTAGTTTACAAGACTGCTGGGCAACTGTAAGGTAAGGTAAGATAAGTCAAGTCCCTAAATAACTGAAGTGGTTGGTTTACGTGCCATTTATGGAAATTACTCCTTCATACAGTTAACAGGCTTCAAAACACAGAGGCAGGAAATCAGCCAATGCAGACTATGCTTTCTAACATTGTTTGAAATACAAGGCGAGGGTTGACTTGTTCGCATTGGTCTTTTCAACAGGCTAAGAGAAAAGTATTTCAAAAAGGAGATTAAATATTTACAGTAAGTCCCTTAATAATGGTAGGAAACTACCCAAATATGAAGGGCACTGAGATCCCAGCTGTCTGCCAGACAATGACAGAAGGGACTGCATAGCAGTAATAACATTGCCCTGCCCCTCACGTAACAGGCAAAAAAGTCATAAGGACATTTGAGACATTGTCAAACTCCAAAAGCACACTGTTGAGGAAGTTTTTCTTGTTTACCATAATCCAAAGGTTGAATTATTTTTTAAATCCAGTTATTTATACTTGATAAAATTAATGAGACCGATCCATCATTCAGAGTTCTGCATAGTGGTTTTTGAATGTTGTTCGTTAAAATGATACCTTAGATCTGTCTGATGTAGGTGCATATGACTGTAAAACATGATCAAAACATAACAACAAAAGTCTAGCAGTACCCAATGCGTATTCACATTGACAAGGCACAGATTGTTACACAAACTGAAACGTAAAGGAGAATAAGGATAATTTTTTCAAAGTTATGAGCAAAGCATATATTTTTCTAGTTATGTTTCTACTAAATAGAAAATTGATACATTCCACAAAATTGACACACAGGCACAGTCTTACCCATAGTCTGGGAATATTCAAATATGTAAAAGATTAGAAAGGAGAAAGTGAGGTATGAAACACAAGTCAGAAGTTTTTAATTTCTGGACCAAAAAGAAGGGTCCAGAAAGTTGGGAAAGTTGATCTTCTATTTACGTCTTACTGAGAAGAGAAACCAGAAATAGATTTGTTTACAAAACAGTTTCTACCATACAAAAGACGGAAGTAAGCAAGTCTGCCTTGTGTCATGTTTACATGCTATGAAAAAATAATAGAAACATACAATATTGACTCTTTTCAAGGCTTTCCATCATTGCATAATGCCTGTCTCCTTTGCTTACTTTTTAAAATTTCAAAGAAAAGACTTTCATAGTTTTTACAGCACCATCTCTTGCTTTCTGAAAGAGCTCCTGTAAATAACTGCAAATCTTCTTTCAAAATTCACCTCTTCACTGTCTTGTTTCAAGATGCCTACCAGAAACCTGACAAAGCTGTTGGTGTGTTGTGACCGCTGCCTAGCACACTGACCAGAACTGCAAACTTGTACCCTGTATCTGGATGGCTCCATTATTCTAAGCTTACAGCGCCGAGAAAATATGCACCTTTTCCACAAATATGGCTCCACTTGTTAATACGCAGTAGAGGGAACGGAGAAGAGTTGCAGTTTCAATGGCTGGAGAGGGGTCTTTCTTATTTCCTATCACATGAACACAAGGTGGTGCTAATGCTCCTGTCACCACCGACTCTGCACTTCCCCAGTAAGTCTTACTTGGGTGATGGTAGCTGATGTGTAGCTGGGTGTACCAAATACTTCATTTTCCTTAATTATGAGAAATAACATTCATTAAGATAAGAAATTTTGTTTAAAATTAAACTCGTTTTTGTTTTGATAAACTGAAAAAAATCCATTTGCAATTGACATAGAGAAGTATTTTCTTCATTGTTTTGGTTTGGACCCCAGAACCCTCCAAACAAAGGGTTGTATTCTAGTTGTATTCCTAGCTTCCCTTCAAGACCCGAATAAAAATGAATTCTAGGTCAGGAAAGAAAAGAAAAAAAAGCCTTAAGAACGTCTATATTTTTTCCATTCTTAAGAAAGAATTAAAAAAAAACAACAAAAAAACCCACATTAAATGAACATGTGAAATATATAAATAAGTATACTCCCAGATAATTGAAAAGAGCTGGAGATGGGAAAAGATCAGTTTAAATGCTTTCCTGCTCTTAGAGGAAAGTCCTTTGGTACTGCAGAAAGGTGCATCTAAACTAGAAAATTTAAAAAACCTTTTACTAAGAAAGATGACTATTAAAAACCATTGTTGAAAAATATTCAATGAAAATGTTTATTCCTGAATATGAATACATGCTAAAAGAGGCTTGAGTCTATCAGCTTGCCCATTAGAGTGGAACTAAGGTATAGCACTTTTGAAGATATTAAACTTCCAAATAGCAGGGATCATTTCTTTCCTAAATAAAATAACAATAAAGCCTCTCATTGCATTGAAAGCTGACACTGAAGAAGATAAAGAACATAAAAAACAAAGGCAAGTTTCATAGAGTATTTTGAATCCATTGTTTCACCAACCTCATAGTTAGCCTAAAGTGTAATTTATTGCATGGGAAGGAAATCCTAATAAGGATCTTTTTTTCAAATATGGTGTATAAAGTCATAAAGTCCCTTCTTCCATATTTCTATTCAGGTTCATCTGATAATTACGTAATGATTGTGTTAGAGAGAAATTCTGACTTACAGTGTGGTGCAACATTTTTTGAGGCATTTGAAAATGAAGGTACTTTATGAAGGATCATCTGCCCAACCTGCTTCTCCCTTTTCCTGTTCCCTTTTATTACATAATACTCCCCTGTGTTCCTGCTGCC
The DNA here is from genome assembly GCF_001431845.1 of Calidris pugnax. Classification (NCBI taxonomy): domain Eukaryota; kingdom Metazoa; phylum Chordata; class Aves; order Charadriiformes; family Scolopacidae; genus Calidris; species Calidris pugnax. The sequence continues at coordinate 10,333,603 of NW_015090995.1, forward strand.
TTTCTTCTTTCTTGTATTTTTGCTGACCTCAGTTGCTCATGTATTTACTTTTCCCTTAGGAAAATATACAAAAACAAGACCTAAATATCTTAATCTCTTCAGCTTAATTAGACATGAAAGTAACTCTGGCCTCATTAAAAAATGTCCTAAAGCAACAGGTAAAATGGAATCAGAGGAGTTTGAAATCTCATCCAGAGATCAGCTTGTCAGACAGTCCTAGTTGTTAAAGAAGCTTGGGATATAGCTACTGTAGAGAAGAGAAAAACTAAATGCTTAGTATAAATCTCAGTGGAAGAGATGACTAATTAGAGATAATTATACACAGATTTCTTGCATTAAAAGTGCTTTAAAACATAAACATTCAAATTTTACTTAGGCTCCCAAGTGCTTCCTAGGAGGCAAGCTTGCAAAAAATGTCTTTTAAATGATGTCAAACGCTTTTAAACCAAATTATTTTTAAGAGGTATCTCACTGAAAATTGTGATGCCTTGAATTTTCTTGTTCACCTTCAGTTTAATAAGAAACTGCAATAAAATTTATGACCTAAGTTTGTATCCTAATTGCCCTATAACAAAGGTAATCAGAGTCATGCAGTACTGATTTGCTACCATTCATGACCAACTTCAAAACCTGTACCCAAAAATCTTCATAGGAGGACACTCAACTGTCCTCAGAACTGAGGTCAAAACTGTCAGAACATTGATAAGGGACATAAAAAAGGATGCTGTGCTAAAAATATATGAGATTAAAAAAAAAACAAAACAACAAAACACACAAAAACCAAACCCCCCACCAACAAAAATTTAGGACACAATCTGTAAAAGGGCAAATTTCTCAAATATTTATGGAAAATTCTGAAAGTCATTGCAGAAAATTGTCTTAGATATCTTCATCCCGTAGTACTACTTACACTGGAGCAAACAAAGAATTTAAAATTTTAGAATGGAACTCCATTTTTCTTTCAGTTTTGTATTTGTTATCAAAATCTGTCATGACCCACAACCTCTTCAGGTCAATAATATACTGTGAAACTAGATAATGTACTTTTTTTGACCTAGTAACTTAAGACACCACAATTCAAAGCATAGACATTTTTAAGGTTTTGCATAGGTATCATGCAGGTATTCAGGAAAATCTGTACATACATATTTATTCAAGATTCATTGAGAAGAAGTGCCAATTTTTATCTTTTAAAATACTGTCAATTCATACAGTTCGTTTTGGAAAAACAGGAACACACAGCATTCATCCATTCATCCATGTAGTTACATGTCAGATCCTTTAGCTTATTGCACATTCACGTCCAGAACATTTAGTGTCTTTATTAACAACCTGAACATTGAGTAAGAATGCACACTCAGCAAATCTGTGGATAATATCAAGTTGTGGTGAGTGGTCCATTTACAGACCAGGGCTCACTAGAGCCTTATGAAGTTCAAAAAAGAATAACAAAAAGTCCTCGTGTGCAAATACAATGGTGTCACACACCTGTACAGTCCAGGGGCAAGGCAGAGAAAGCAGCAAGCACCTGGGGATCCTGATGAACAAACTGAACGAGAGTTAGCAAAGTGCCCCTGCAGCAAAGGACAAGAGCAGGCCAGACTGTGTCCAGCAGGTAGAGGAAACTCCTCCTGTGTCTCTCTGCAGTGCTTCTAAGACTGTATCTGACATATGGTTTTGAGCTCCCCAGTACGAGAAAGATGTCGATTTTATGGTGTGAGTTCAGCAAGATGAGACAGGAGAGGAGGAAACAGACACACATTGGAACATGAGAAATTCCAACTAGATATTAGGAGAAATGTTCTCACTGTGGGGTCATCAAATATTAGAACTGGATGCCTGAAGAGATTATGGGATCTCCATCTTTGGGAATATTCAAACTTGAAAGGACCAGGATCCAACTGGGGGTTATACCAAAAATTACTTGAAATCCCTTCCAACTTAAATTATGTTACGATTCTATGATTGATCACTTTTTTTTCCATTACACCAAAAGAAAACAAAGTAAAAATACTTGTATATAAGACCTTCAAAATCACTACCTTTATAACAAACTATTGTGGCCAATTTAAAAAAATAAGCAAAATCTCCCAATTAATTCAACCCATTCTTCCAATGAGATAATAGTCCTGAATAGCCTCAGAAAATTAAAAGAAAAATTTCAGCACTTCACTTGAGCTTCAAAAAGTGGAGTTTATATCATCATTACCCTTCCAGTGAATTACTGTTTTCTAATTAGGGTCATTGCTATCAACATATATTGAAGGAGATCAGCCATTCTGAGTAAATAAAGAATTAACAAATAGTCATAACAATAATGAACATTTAATCACTGTGACAAGTTCAAAAGAAGCTGTTCCTTAAGTATTCAAATTTCAGTTTTTATAACTGGAATTGGTAATTTGGTACAAGCCATGTCAATAGTTTGAAGTTAATAATAGTGCATGTACAAGGTTAATATTCTTACTATTTATCATATTTTCACTTGCTTACTATCAGAACATACTTGCAGTGGTGGTGTGGATAGAGAATTAACTGAAGCAAAGAGTGTGGACACCCATGATCATAGAAAACACAAAATGAGAATAAATGCTACAGGGGGCTATACGAATGTCAGGAAAAATCAATGAATTTACAAGATTTCTCATGCCTGTAAAAAGCAAAGTAAGAAGAATATTGTGGCCGCATTTGTTCTATAACTTTTTTTTAAGCAGAATCTTTTTAGAGGCAGTCTTCAAGATAGAACAGAATTATACAGCTATTGTTCATCAGACAGACAATATTAATCTGCAATTGGAAGGTGTCCGTGCCTTACAGTGTTATAGCATATAGAAAATCACAGAAATAGTCTGACAATTATTAATTTAGTTGGGGGTGCCAGGTGCAGAAGACTGGCTCCCCCATTCCTTAGTACATTTTTAACTAAAAGTAATGTGATGGAAGTGTTAGTATTCAAGGCTGCTGGTTCTTCTCTGCTAATTTACATTTATATTCTTAATGCCTAGATTGAGCCTAGGGAAATTTAAAACTCTATTTCATTAATGCTAACTTCTACAGAAATCCCAATATGCACAGAAGTTCCTAGATTGCAAGGCTAGTTAGATGAGAATGTAGGAGCTAAACATAATTGCTGGGTGGTTATGATAGTTAAATATGTACTGTCAGTTTTGACTTTTGAAATCCCTATGGGCAGAAACCCACTGTTCTAAAAGTTAAAAATATGAAGTAACAGAGTAATGGATTAAAATATCTTTAAAACAAGTGTTTTGAATTTAAACTCCTGTTTGCAGATATGTTTTAAACTGCAACAGCATAACAACATTGTGTTTGGCTTTTTCAGGAGAAGTTTCTGTGAAGTGTTAGATAATTTAATCTCTCTTCTTTTTTTTTTTGGCTTTTGAACGGACAGCAAATTACAAATAGATGTGCAGCCATTTTAGCAGTCCAGATTGGGTTATGTTCTGGCAGGCGTTTGTGAAGTGCTGCAGTTTTACAATGCTAATGCAGCATTAATGTGCACCCATTTACTAGCTGTCATCAGCTCTGTGCAGAAGGTTCTGATGCAACTTCTTCTTTAAAATAACTCATTTAGAGATCTAGATGTAGAAATCTTGGTCACCTGCAGAAATTCCTGCACGCAGAAATATATATATATATATATATGCATGCCTCTCAGTGCCTGAGGTTTGTCTAAACTGGCTGTGTAACTTTTTTCCTTAACATCATCTATTTCTATACCAATCAAAATAAGGCACAGAAAACAGAGTGAGGGCATACCGAATCTACACATCTAATTGAGCAATAATTGGCTCGGGATGAATAAGACCTTTTAATTTTGTTATAGAGATTTAGTGCCTTAAGTCCACCTGCAATTTCTGCCAGGCACATTATGCCAAAACTTAAGTCCTGACCTGCCCCAACCCTATGGACCCTATGTAATGCATATTCATTCAAAAATAAATAAAGCATGTTTGCTTTAAGTGATCAGAAAGTTCTGCTTTGGTCTAGTTCATATCTGTCTCGCACAGGTAAGACTGCACCAGTCCGAGACTGTAAGGAATCAGACCCAGAATAAATAAATTAAGTGATGATAAAATATGCATGGTGCATTTATGTAAAACCATATTTTCTGCAAGGTAATCTCTTATGGAATTTATAGTACAGTATATCATCAAAGAGAGAAACTGGAGAAAAGGTTAATAGCCGGACTAATTATAAATCCAGATATATATAATTCAGCCTCCTAAACAGCATCATGCCCTTGCGGTTTAAGTAAGTTGTAAGGGAAATACTCTTTTGGAACCTATTGGTCTTTTCTGTAATATTTATGAGTATACTAGCATTTAATTCATTATTTATAGCTTTCTGACACACATCTCATTTGTTTGATATATAATTTTTATCAGTAGTACTTTGTAGACAAGCCAGTACTTCAAGAAAGAAGAATATAACATAAATCTGCAATAGCATTTGGGAAAATGCATTAAGTATGTAAACCTGACTAAATAATGGTTAGAGATATGGGACAGTAGGCTAAACTTACAATTTTGCTAGAACTGAGGTAAATTTTAATGTTTGTGTTATTCATTTTAACTGCAAAGTCCTTAACTTTAATTTTCACTATACAGCAATGGATAAGAAATACAATCCTTTTCGTGCAAATGAGAACTAAAGGGCCATAGAGCAACCTCATGCTCCTTTAACCTAAGGCTGCTTTATGTTGTTTGTATAATGGATGGGAAGAGGAAAATCAGTTTGAAACAATCCAGTGTAGTACTTGGTATAAAACTAACGACTGGCTGAAAGGTCTGCTTATAAATGACTGAATTATGTGCAATTTAGCCATTTGCAAACTGATAAGCACACATATATATACACAATAGGAAGCTGTAATATACTGTAGAATTATTAGTACGCATCTTGTGGTCTACAAATGGAATGTACATACAGTAAAGCAGCTCTGATAGCTTTGAGTTGTAGAATTTGGGATGATGGGGCCTTAAGCCTATATACTATTTTAAAGAGACCAATATCTGCCTGTGGAAATGCATAGGATAAGTCTCTGGTGTGAGAATAAATCAGATATGTCAATCTAAGTAGAAAAATGTAGAAATACTATGAGTTATGAGTAGAAATAATAATGAGATATAGGCCCAGTTGAAAGATAAATGGAAAACTGCAGTAATACTCCTTGAAACTGTGCTTTGCAATACAACACAGCTAAACAGCATGTATCTGACCAGATTTTTTACAGCTGAAGGTTACATTTTGGGAGTTTACATGAGTTATTTTTTTTTCCCTGTTTCACAGATCTTGCATTGCTATAACTGCCACAATTCTCAATTATTTGATAATTTCACATAAGTTGTCACAAAAAAGGTACTAAACTTTTTTGAAGACCTTATTAGAGATAAGTATCCTTTTGGTAGTGTAAAAGGATAATTTGTGGTAAAACAGAAACAACTTTTTGTTTGGTAATTTTACTTCTTAGCTAAGCCCCTTCTAACTCTCTGAAATTAAAAGCATATTGTGCAGAAAACTGTTTGTTCTCAGAGCAGTAAGACCTGTGTTTATAGTCAATGCCAAGGATCAGTATGCAGAGATGCTCTTGCTTATACTTATTGCTACAACAACCAAAGTCAGTTAACTTCATTATTTCACCCATTGGAGGGTCGGAAGCAGAAAAACAGGGGAGGAGCGGACAGGACAGGTGGCCCAAAACTGGCCATCAGGGTATTCCATCTCATTTGCCCCATGCTCACTATAAAAGCTGAGGCATCAAAGGGTCAGCCCTCTTTCTTCAACGGCTGATGTCCCAGGAAGACCCTGTCATCTGTCATTGGCCAGTCTGGCCTAAACCACGACAGGTAGATACCCTATCAAATGCACAATGAGCTTCTGTCCCATAAAACTCTCAGTGATCATGGAGAATAAAGAATTACAGGCATTTATTTGTTCTTAAAACTAGTAAAAGTGAAAACTATTCGAGCCTCTTAGCAACTGCAACTAAACGCAATGGCTTTCAACATTTTTGGAGCAAGAGTCACTGCTGACCTTCTTCCTGAATCCATTTCCCTCAGTCCTTGCTGGAGATAAAGGGCAGGAGGACCAGAACTGTTTGGGATGCAAGCTGCAAGGATCAAGGGAATTACTGCAGTGAGTTGGGAATCAACCTTGGCAAAGGGAAAATAGAAAAAAAGTCTGAACTGCCCTACAGCTGCCACTTTCTTCCCAAATGATGATGTAGGAATAATGCAAAAGTAAGCGAAGCTGCATATGTCGTTGTTTGGGAATCACTAACCTAGGAAACAAGCACCAAGTTAGGTCTCTGCAAATTAGGTTCTACTCCCAGTTTGGCAACTAGACCATATTCCAGACCTCATTTTTTCATGTGCTAGAACAACACTGACCTTTACATGGAACATTAGTCTCTGTTTATGAAAAGTACTTTCTAAGAGTGAGACAAGGCTCTATTGTCATTGTGTGGAAGATCAGAAGAGAAAAAAGCAAAAATAATTAATCATTTTGCCAATTCAGAAAATAACATTTTTGATATTTAGCTGTATGAGGATGTGTATATAATGTTTACTGGGCAGATTCTTTTGATCAATATACTTTTTATAAGCAATTGACAGCAATATATTTTCAATAAATTTAAATCTTTTGTTTCAAACGTGACTGGAAAAAACATCCAAAAACAATCAAACAAAAACAAGCTTTGCCCCAGCTGATAATATCACACAGGCCTCCCATAAACAGAAGCACTAAATCTTTAACTCATTACCTCTTTCCTTGTTAGAGGCTAAATGATACTTCTTTCCCTTTTAAGAGGAATGAAGAGTATGCATTTTCTGAGCTGCTGAAGCTTGTTATTGAAATTAAGCTTTATGACACTGCTGTTTTCCATACTTGGACCCAGTCTATTGGATTTGTGTGGCTGCTTCCAGAAATAAGAAGGGCAAATGTCAATGCGTTTTCAAAAGCAAAGGCAAGGAACAGGTTGTTAAATGGGCTGAGTTAAGCAATCTCCTAGAAAGGACACCTACTAAAAGTAGTCTGCGGAAGAGCTTGTCCTAATGTGCTCCTCCGTTTCTGTGACAGTACAGTCCAAACTCAACAATGTCCTTTCCTTTTACATTTAATACCCTTGCATCTCTGTGGTTTTCAGTAAGATTGATTCTTTTAAAAAGGCTGGATGGCAAGGAACATATCAACCCCTTCGCTCATCTTTTAATAAAAGCATGTGTACTTCAGTGTTTATGAAGTAGTGAGGAAGTACTGCTTCTATTTTCCAAAGAATTCTTGTCAATTTTCCTTTCCACATGGTATAAACCATATTGATGTGAATGCCTTCTGAAGCTACTCAGTCAAAAAAGTAATTCATTTCAGTAGAACGATTTCTGAGGCACATCACTGCCTTGTACACTTTCATCAGATTCCTTTCTGATTTCATGAAAAATGAGTACATTTCTATACTGCAATTTTAAATATTGAATAAGGCTACTGATATCAGTAAGTTTGATTATTCAAGACATGAGCTTACAAAATGTTGAACACTATTATTACCAAGGTACAAAGCAAGAGTGTGCAGCCTTTTCTGTGCAACATGCTGCACTTTGTAGGATTGGACCCTAAAGAAAGAGGATTAACAGTTTACAGGAATTAACGTAGAGTCGGAAGCCAAGATATTACATAAGGCTAATATCTGGCCTTTTAGATTATTTAGATATCTAAATTTAGAAGTATATATTTAATTTATATTAAAAATGCATTCAAGCGTAGATCAATAGACTTTTTTCAATTTAGTCTTGTATCGCATCTATTTCATAGTGTTCACATTCCCTTGGATAAAGGAGTTGGCACCTCTGGATATTTAACACTTCATTAGCACACAGTATTAGCGTATAATAACAACAGGTTATACTGATAACAGTATGCACTTTGTAATTTGAAAACATTCATTTAGAATTAGCGACAGAGAGTGGGCTAGGAAGTAATTATATTAAAATAGCATGGCAGTAAAAAACAGGGGTTTTTTTGTACTTTATTAATAATTTAATGTATATACTTTAAGGTCCTGAAGAGCTGACATGTTAGCCTCTTGTATTCATGTGACTGCAATGGAAGTAGAAGACAACTGAAATTAGATATATAATTACAACCCTAGGTGTCTCTGCAGTTTGTCAGTATTTTACTGTGTGCTAATTCTAGAGAAAAAAAAAAACAGTTTACTTCTACATCCAGTCAGTTTTCCAGTCAAGTTTTTCTCTTTGGAAGTCAAGTGATATTCTGATGGGGAATGGGCACAAATTTATCTTTCTGCTGTATATATATCATCTTGGAGCATTAATACTTCCACTATAAATACACCATATTTGTTGAGCACTTTGATAATTGACAAGTGCACTTGTTTGTGAGTTAGGATTTCTGTTCTCTAAGTTGAATATAACATACTTAATTTGTGCTTTGATTCTTACAGCTCTTTATCTTGCTTCTTGATTTTGGTAGAGTTTTCTTCTTCAAGGAGTACATGCTTTCAGATGGACGATTTGCTGTTTTGCCTAGGGTATTCTGATTCATCTTATTCTAGTGTGTTTTCCTATTCAGCTAGTTGTCATGAATCAAAAATTTATTTTCTTTTCATCAAGAGCTTTCTCTTTCCATGAGGTATAAAATTATTTACTTTTTCCCTTTGCTTTTGTCCTTTCTTTCTGGTTCTTTTTGATAATTCATTTAAAGGAAGCAACATTTTATTTAATGCCGTTGTAAACCACCACTGAATATATTACTACAGTGTAAATTATTCCTTTTTCATGAAACACTAGAATTGTAATCATACAAATTCTGTAAAGTCAATAGAATAACTTGATTGAATGAGAGAAAACAATATCCTCTCATTTCACTAATCTAAATCCTACAAATTAGATAACACCACATCAGTCAGCACTGATGACCCCAGTTTGCAGGTGAGTAATTAAGGGCCAATAGAGAGCAGGTAAATCTCTGGAAACCTCATCATAAATTGTTTACCCAGGATTTTTCTGCCGGCCTATATTTGGAGCAAGATGTTCCAAGGATTACAGTTAACATTGGTTCTAGTAAATCTCACTTCCTCTCTGCTGTCCTGCAGAGTCTTTTGCATTACAATTTCCAGATACTTAACAGAAATCAGCAGCTGCTTTGCTGAGCTTCGAAGCCTGACATTTGAAGTATAAGATCAAAATACATTTTATGACAGAGTAGAAAACTCAAAACTGTTTTTCCTCTGAGGTGGTATTAGTGTTGCAGCCTTTAATCAGCAGCATCTCAGCCCATTATTCTTTCTTCTGTAATTTGTAATATAAAATGTATTATTCGCACATATGCTTCATCTCTAAAGAATTATTTTCCACACTGATAGGATAACAAAGAAAGAAATGTTCCACATAAATGATAAAATTCCCAAATTACATTGAAAAATACACTAGTTCAAAATCTAGCGTGTTGGGGAGAGGTAAAAGATTAGAGTTATCTTCCTCCAGTCCCAGGCAGAATGTATAGTCTTTTCCCAAGCTGCACCAGCGAGCCTAAGGGAGTCATTCATAACTGCTCTATACAGAAAAAAACTAATTGATGAAGTTGAGAAAAGGAGAAAAACTCTATTGTTAAATAAAGGATTAATGTATTTGCATGATAACTCTACTTTAAGATTGTAAAATGCAAACAGAAAACCTTGATTTGCATTTCAGATCAGTAACGTCAGATGCAGCTTTAAAATCAGTTGATGATATATATGTATTTTTAATGAAAAAATTCTGGAAAAAGATACAGAAAACTTAATGAGCAGAATAACAGAAAAGATTAAATTCAAGCAAAATTTTCTTTGGCCCCTTTTACCTCTACACTACCACACACATACAACCTGAGAGATGAAAATTCCAAGAGATCAAATCTAAAAATGGGAGGACTACACCTTACAAAATGAGGATATATTGTAAAAAGATAATGGGAAATAAGGCCATTCACAATGAATACTAGAACCACAAAGGATAAAATATAACTAACAAAAAATACACTTATAATAAGTGTTTTAAAAATGGAATCTGTAAAGGGATGGCAAAATAACTATTCAACTAAGAATAGCGGTCTTCAAGGTCAGTGATGGAAGAGTAGTTACAGACACACTTTTGAATGAGCATCCAGCTTTCACCAGCCTTGGAAGACAGGACACTTGCAAGTGTGACAGCTACTACACTTTACAGCACATTAAGACTAATTAATTAGAAAGAACAATTAAGACCATTTTTTCCTTATACATTGTTAGAAGTACAGCATTCTCAAGTTAAAAGTGCGTAAATATACATGACACAGACCCTAAATAAGAATTTTATTTCTTATAAAGCCACTCTGAAAAATGGTTCTTTAAATAATACTGTGGCATTTTGTATCTTGCCACAGTGATTCCAGATTACACTCTGTTTATCAGGGCCAAAATTAATTTTGAGGTCCAAAGATCAAGCTCTCAAAACATCATAATCTAGTCAAAGATCGTCAAGTAAGAAAATGACATCATTTATTCTTTTCATTCTTTTGTAATCTCACTGTTTTAAGATTATATCACCAATTTAATCTACCCTTAAGGAACGTTATTAAGAAGGAAATATTTAATAATGAAACAGTTTAAAATAGGGTCTGGGTTTCTATGTTGCTGATGTGAGAGGTATTAAGGCTTTTACTTCAGCAGCAGGCTGCAGAACTGCAAATGAAGGCCTAAATTTTGAGAAGAGATTACAGAAACATCTTCATATCTTGGATTTTCATCCTTTGAGTTTCTGCATGTTGCATAGAATTCTGGCCTTTGTATAACTATTCAGCCATGAATTAACTGTAATTGGAAATAATTCATCAAGAATCAGCAATTATATTTCTGATGCAATATCCAGGGTAAAACTCAGTTCAATCTTTTCACATTTTTGTTGGCCTAACTGGGAGAAATATGGCAAGACTATTGTTTTTGTCACTGAAATATGCACAGAAAGCAGTATCACTGAGTAAGGAAACATCACATTTGTAATGACCTGCATGTGCTTCTAGAAGGCACAATGAAGTGTATAGCTCACCAAAACAATGATTACTATTTAAGTGGCATTCTTTCACATATCACAGTTTCCCTTTAGCTTCTGAACAAAGGTTTGACTTTCCTCTTGGAAAATACTGCTGATTTGCAACATCTCCAGAACTGCTACATTTAACCTATGTGTTCATGCTGTTTGCAATTCTACTGCCACCTAAGATCTACAAGAGCTCAGTCAAGTTCTCTGCTAGTCTGAGTATTTACATTATATTTTCAAAGGGTTTCTCTTATCTGATATGATTTACGAAAGAAAAGGCGTAACAGACAAGGAAAGGTTTATACTGGCAGCTATCCATCTGAAAATATATGCTGTTTATTCTTTAACTTTCTACAGAAGTTGATCTGCTTATTGCAAGATTTCCTACTATCATTCTCTGATAGCTGTCTAAAGAAGATATCCACAAGCTATTACAAATTCATTTCCATGTAGAATGATACTCTCAGTAGTGTGGATTTAGACTACATCAGAATAAGAATCAGTATAAAAAAGGAAGCCCCTTCTTCCTAAGAACTGGTGAACATTGATTCTCATCTCAGATCGTGAGAACATCTTTCAGTTTATGGTTGGGAGACAGGATCATTTTCTTCCAGTACTGATAGAAGCCATCCATCTCTGCTCTGGGAGCCGCACATCTGCACCCTCAGACAGAATGTTCTGTCAATTGGTTAAAGCAGCTGTGATGAAAATTTTTATCCAGAGGACATTTCAAATACAGAGAAGCAGCACCATGCTGACATCAGACATAAGTGCGACTGAAGCCATGCAGCTGGCATAAACAATGTGCTTTCCTACTACCTCTAGCTGTGACATGCCACCAGCTCAGATAACAGTCCTGTACATAAAAGCTGCTTCTCAGCGTTGAAATGGACTGGTATTTACATTCCTGTTATACAGCGTGGTAGAAAGAGAAACTGAGCAATAGATTAAAAGTTTATATTGTACCGTGCAAAGAAAATTAGGGATTCTTGTCAATGGTCTTCAGCAATAGTAAAAAGACACATAATTCTCACTGCAACTACTCCTGCTGACCTCATCCAATTGCCTCATGGCAATGCTTGGTGATGTAGGTATCCACATCATTAACAGCATAGAAACTACTATTAAGTGAAGGCTTCATTAGCAGTTTTGAGAAAGAGGCAAGGATATAAAAGGGGACAGTGTGAAACTTTATCCTGTTTTTTAAATAATGACACTTGAAGGTCATGGCATGGTAGTGTTGATAAAACTCCAATGCTGCAGCCTATGCTATGTCTGCGCTTCAAGAAAACATGCCTTCCAGTGCTATGAATATAGACTTCTCATAGTACTAAAATTTACTTTTTGAAGATTACTATATCATCTGAAATATGCTTCGATCTATAAATATAAATAAGTCTTTTAGCTTCATATGGCACCGATGAATATTGAGAAGTGAATTTCTTTCCATTATTATACTCAGTTTATTCCTTTTTGTTATCTAAGAATTCTGATCTGTATTCCTTTGCCTTTGCTGAATGGATGTTTCAGTATTCAGAGCATTTTGATAACTCCTGTTTTAAAATCTGTTATATACATTGCTCCCCCCACCTAAATTTGTCATCCGCCTAGAAGATATTACACACAACCCTGAGTTAAAAAGGACGCACATACTGAGTAGCTGTTTTGCAGCAATATATGTGCATAGCTTTATCTGTGGTTGGCCTGTGAGTCATCCCAAATTAAGGCCCCATTTTGCTATGCACTGAGCGCAGTAGAAGAGTATCTTGGGGCATAAGAATCTTGAGCAAACCCTGCATACATGTATGAGATGTACAGCTAACAAACCACTTGCTATCTTGGTTTTTATTTATTATTTTAGAGAGATGAATCTCTGTGGATAGACATGAAAATCATACGACTGACAAGATTCAGAATAGGACTCATACAGTGGAATCTCCTCCTCCTCCACTTCTAGCTCTCCACCTATACCTCCAGGCTCTCTCTCACGGTGCTTTCTTCACCTCTCGCCTATCCCAGCATCCCACACAAAGCATGAAGCCAACTGAGAATTCACTAATATGGCAGCAAGATGAAAATATCCTCACACACCTAAAGACGGCCTGAAGGAAAGATGGAGAGTGACTCTTTATCAGAGAGTGTAGTGACAGGATGAGGGATAACGGTTTTAAACTGAAAGAGGGTAGATTTACACTAGCTATTAGGAAGAAATTTTTTACAGTGAGGGTGGTGAGACACTGGTACAGGTTGCCCAGGGAAGTTGTGGATGCCCCATCCCTGGAGGTGTTCAAGACCAGGCTGGATGGGGCTTAGAGCAGCCTCATCTTGTAGGAGGTGTCCCTACCCATGGCAGGGGGATTGAAACTAGGTGATCTTTAAGATCACTTCCAACCTGAACAACTATGTGATTCTACATCTCAACATTATTTTATTTTATCCTTAGTTGACTTTGTATTTTTTTGTGTCATGTCTGTTTTCAGGTTTTCATGCTCGCTGTTAATGGAGAATTTTTTCAACAGTTTTATACAGTATTTCCATTTTAGTGGTAATGCTACTGACCTAAGAGTTTCCATCATGCACTAAAAAGTATTACTGGTATAGAACTCTGATTCTTTATAAAAAGATTCATCATCGTCCGTGCCAAAAATTCTCACAGCCATGGAAAAATTACAGGACTGGGTTTCCCATCACAGAAGAGAAAGCCATTCTAGAAGTGCTAAAGTAACATGCGTTATTTGAACTCTTATTAAAATATTACTGAATTATTAGTACAAGCATTTAAAAAGACTGAAAGCAGCTATTTTAGGGAATAACTAAGGGATATTTTTAGATACCCAGCCTTCTGAGCTGGAGTTTTAAGAACTCATATCAAATAAAGTTAATATTCTTGTACTATAAAATCTCCTAATAATTGTGAGAAACAGGAAATGGGGAAGGAGTGTATGTTCTTTCCATTTAATCCAAATAGTCCGAAAGTGAATTTTACATTATTTTTACGAAACTTATCTAGCATTTAAACTAGACGCAGAATTACCAATGTAAACTTATATGCCACTGCAGAATAAATACAATCCAAGACGTATATACGCTTGGTTTGAATCCAGTTGTACCAGTAACACCTATTAAAATTTGTATTAGGTAAATATCAGAGATGTTTTAATGGAGACAAAACTAAAATGTGAATTTTCCTTAAAGTTCCACCATAGAAATATACAGTGGTGTTGTGCCTATTCTTAACCTCTGAGGATATTACTAAGGTTTGGCCACTATCTGGGAAACACAACAGTGTACCACACAGGAATCAGCAGATGCCAGAGGCTCTTTATTGTGTACGAATAAACCTACCACCCTTTCCACAAATCCTATTTCAAAAAGAATAAGAAAGAAAATCAATGAGTGGAAACACAGATTTTCCGACTTTTTATGCTGAAAAACCACACATAGAGATCTAATGCAGCTCTGAGTGTCAGGCTTAACTTTGAATGACCTGATTTTGGCCAAATGTGTCACAGCTTTAATGTTATTTAAATGCAGGGGGTTTTGTCTGTGAATATTAGCAAAGTCCTTGCTGCTTTAGATAAGCAGATGACATTCCATTCCTCTTCACTTCCCTCATTAAAGCAAAGAAGTTGAATATTAATGAGTGTGGAGAATTATGTTGTCATGCATGTTAGTCTAGAAAATATAAATTCATCTCATAAAAAAGTCAAAGGATCAAAGAAGGTTTTTACTGTTAATTGGAAACAAAGTGTCAACGGTGTCCTGATTTAAAGGGCACTCAAGGATGATAAGAGAGGGTTGTTGTTTTTTTTTTTTTTCCAAAAAGGCGATATAATTAAGGTAGAAGTGAAGTTATTATTAGTACTTATTTACTAAAATCCTTTTCATTGCCTCTGGCATTCAATATGGCATTTCCAATGTTCAAGATAATTTTAAAAATAAAAAACATATTCTTGCGAACATACCTCAAAATTACTAAAAGTAATATTTTTATAGCTAAAAGCACTTTAAACATTATGGTTGAAAGTATTTTAAATATGGTAGTTTCACACGCTTCTTTAAATCTACAGAAGTAATGCAACTAGTACATTTTCATTGTTCTTTTGGTAAGTACACTTAAAAGCAATACATTTAGCTCATGGCTAACTAATAGAAAAATGGGAGGATCACCTCCCCATTTTGGACTTCTGCGCTCAGCCCTAATTGCAGCAGTAAAAATTAAACCTGTGCTTGCTGAGCAAGCCTAGAAACACTAGATTTCTTGCACACACACACTCCAGAAAAACAGACTTTTTATGCTAGCATGGAGTATACTCTTAGTATTTCCTTCAGTTATGAGCAATATTATACTCAAGATAAACTCGAAACAGCAGTATTACAAGCATATATTAATTGTTTAGACTTCACTAAGTGACTCACAATAAATGTTTTTCACAGGTCAGAATACAGACTGTCACAGAAGTACAGACAGGAAACAATTTTACTTTAATGTTCTTTGTATTTAAATACACAAACTCTAAACTCTACAGGATAGATCTCTCACTTTTCTGATGAGATAATCTCTGTGCTTTTATAAAATGTAAGGTCATTTTTGTGGTTTACTTCAACATTCTTTAATTGCACAAGTCTTCAGATACGGCTTGCAAAGGCTCTTATTGTTTACTGTAGCAACTGTAGATGTTAATTCTTACTTCCATATGAACAGAAATTTGTTGAAAAAAGTGAAAACCTATTATTTATGTTAACCCTAAAAGACAATGCTAACGTCAAGTGAATACTGACAATAGTATCTGAACCTTTCTTGGTCTTTTTGTATGATCTCTAAGGTAAAGCTTAAAAGGTTACAAAGTCATATAGTTTGGACAATCAATTGAAATAGTCTAAAATGTATTTATTAACAAGGCAAAATTCAAACAAAAATATTCTATATGCTCCTCCACGTGCACCAACCAAAATACTATAAGTTAATGCCATTTTATCACTATTACATTTTATTGGAATACTTGTAAATAACACCAACAAATAATTAAAATTTAATTGAGAGATAATATTATAAATCATTACTGCTTAGAAAAGAGTTGTGTGAATTTTTTTCCAGCAGTAATAGAATTTACATGATTACAAGTGCAGTAGGCGTAATTAAAATTTTGCTATTTGCCACCTTTTATCATTGTAATTCTGCATATATTCAGGGCCAGTGAATTTGGAGGTCTTAAAGCACCTGCTGCATATATGCAAGTTGCAAATTATATTTCATTAAAGGATAATTTGAATGTTCTGTTGATAGGATTATTCAAGTATCTGAACTTGCTTTGAACATAGGCCCTCTGGGCAATGTCAACCCAATGGACTATTGGACTACATTAATATTGTACAAAGCACAGGAACTTGCTTTTAATTTTGAAGTTTCAAGTCCACTCCTTTCAGCTTGTAAAATGGCAAGTCAGTGAATAAAGTCCCCTCTTAAAAACATGCATGCGTGGGGGACATTTTAGGCTATGTATGAGCAATCATCTAATAGGTATGCTGAAGACATGAGTTAATTGCTCAGGTCTCAGAAACAGGACTTCTGCCTACATGTTTGGGTGGGGAATACCCCTGTGCCTATAAAGCTGTTCAGCAATAGTCATAAATTCCAGCATGACATGAAGTAAAATTTAATGTGGTTTCAGACTGGTGAGAAATGAATCATTTTTTTGTCCTCAACACTTGAGACAGAATCATAGAAACATTTAGATTGGAAAAGACCCTTAAGGTCATCAAGTTCACCCATAAAATATGAAAGGCAAATCCAAATTGCAGGAGTCACTGTCTGGCCATGGAGGAAGCAGGGTGGCTCACTGGGCTCAGGCTGAGTGAGGGCAAAGCCAGTGAGACATAGCTGCTCAAACATAATCAATCTGGCTGAGCAACCTGCATTGTCATATAAGAAAGGAGACAGAAACACCAGCTTTCTGCATGAACTGGCATGTATTCTTCAGGTACACCTACATATGTTAGAATCCCTGTAGGCCTACCTGTCTAGGTGGTAACAAAGGCTTCAGCACTAATGTCTAATACTACTGGGACATCCAAATGCTCTGACTTCTCCGGGAGGGAACTGTTAATGCCTTCCAAAAGGACCAGCCTAGCTATAGTCCTCTACTGAAAAGACATCAAAAGTTTAGACTTCAAAATGGCATAAATATAATTTTCTATTAAGCTCCAGAGAAAAGATTAACAAAAGAAGATAGTTGTTCACAAGATTTAACTTCTTCAATTACTGCTTTCATATGTTTGCTTAGATTTAAATATATAATTCATAGGATCAGTGTAGTTAGAAATGTAAAAGACATTAGGTCACCTAGTCCATCTTTGCCAGCACAGCATTATTTTCATCACTGCATTGTCCATTTTTTATTTTTTTTAAACCTTGATAATCTGTAAATCATGTAGGGTTTATAAACTGAGTGCTTAGCAGAAATGTTATCTGTGGATGATAGCCATAAGCCAAGAAAAACCAACATTGTAATACACACTAAATTTATGGATTTGGTTTTGTCCATTGCAAAATGGCTCCAGCTATTGGTACCGTGATATCAGCGAAGTACCACACAATACACCACTCATGGTTTTTATGTGTTTTGTCTGCAATATGTTGCACAGAAATGTGTTTACTATTTGAATCTGACCTAGGAAAACAAATTCATGATGGTGCACTGAACAGCAGAATCATGCTGTCATGAAATGTCTTTAAAAATACATATCCTAGAACTCCCCAGCACTTTGCTATAGAAACACAGTTCTGGATATATGCGCACACGTGTGCACAAGCACTCAAAGACACAAAGGAAGGCTATTTTTGGAGGTACTTATTAACAACAGAGGGAGCCTCTACAACCAACTATGGCTACCTGTCGTTTACATATTAAAATTGGAGAAAGTGAATACAGCATTCACTTTGTTGTTGTTGTTGTTTGAAATGACTGTAAATATAGGAATCCCCAAATCTGCAACTGAACCTCAAAGAAGCAACATTTGTGGTACAGCTGAGGAAGACAAGACCCCTGGAAATATGCTGAGAGCTGCTACTTAGACTGAAAATACCTATGCCTTGCAAAAAATCAAAACTGCCTCCAAACAACTCCTAACTCCTACCACAGGCTTAAAGGGGTGAGACGTGACTCAGGAAACCCTAAATTTTTATATTTTTAAAAAAAGATTCATGTGTGCATGTATATGCAGATAAAAGTGCATATATATTTAAATGGCTTTTCTTACTGCAAAAGAAATATTCAGTTTGGAAACCAATGTTAACAGATTATTTTTTGTCAAGTCTGAAAAGTCTGAATCAAATGCCTCAGAGCTTTCCACACTTTGTTAATGCAGCAAAGACTTTGGAGCTTAATGAGAACAATTAAAACATCAATATTGTCAATAATTGTACTTCACAGCTTTTTCACAAAGACCTCTGACTACTGAAATTGTCTTCAGTCTGACAGTGACAAGTTCTAGAGTGAGGAAGAGCAGAAAATGTGCTATCTGAAAAAGACTGCTGGGAAAAGTAGGCTGTGTAAAATTTAAAGTTCAGACAATTCAGTCACTAAAGCCTCTACCTTAACGAAAGTGAAGGAAGGGAAACCTTTCCCAACATTTTTGAATGCTCCAAAAACCTCCCTGGCCAGAGCTAGTTGTCTTTAGACTCTAGCCAGCTGTCAAAGTCTCTAGCTACAAATTTTCAGCTTTTATCTATCTTTTTGGAAACAAAGAACTCCCCAGTTCTCTATGGAGTACTCTAATTAATGAAAGCTCATGCATTTATTCTCCGTAGTATATAAACCTACTTACAAAACAAAGCAGAACAAGGTTCATCACATCACTCAGCCTGAATTTTCCATCACTGGGAAGCAGGAAGGGTAAGATCAGTTGACAGATTCAGGGCATGGAATTGACAGTCAAGGAGTGGAAGAGGGGCCCAGAGAGCTCCTGCAGTTTCTGGCCTTGGAGGTTTTCAAAACCCCACGAGAGAGCCCTGAGCTGCCTGGCTGGACCTTAAAACTGACCCTGCTTCAGCAGCAAGTTGGACAGTATGACCTCCTGAGCTCTCTTTGAACTTGATCTATCCCACAGTCCTTTGACTTTTTGTCTCCATATTCAAACTGGTTGTAAAACGAGAACCACCCATACAGCAAAGAATAATTAAGATGAGTGATAAGTAGACTCAGTTATCAAGGTTTACTAGAACTTCGATATTACCTGAATACCCTCTTGAACGGCTTTGATCACTCTCCTATTTCTAGGAGTCTCTTCACTTTATAATCATAAAATCCTTAAAGATGAAAAGCACTCCATGAATGGCATGTATATTAATTTTTCCTGTATTTTTTAACCTACTTGAGGGATCAACAAAGACACAGTTTACTTTCATGACAGTCACCTGTTAATTTTGTTCTGCCTTGTGGAAACATGCGACTAATTTGAATGCACTGAGGTGATTTATTTTCTTGTTTTATCATGTCAGCCAACTCTCTCCTATTAATTCAGGACATTAAAATCTATGACAGCATGCAAGGGATTCAGAAATATGCCACTATTTATTTCATGTGTAAATCTACAATCTGAGGTTAAACTAAACAACCAGAGCACAAAGACTCCGTGGTACAGAATTAGTGTGCAGCAACCAGGTCTGTAAGCAGGATTATGACCAGAGAAGGTGAGGATTCTAAAAAACATATAAAAATGCAGAATTTCCTCCAGTGAATCTTACATAAATACTAGTACAATCTCATTTATTTTAAATTTATACTATCATTTTTCTTTTAGTTTATGAAGAAGAAAACATTTTGGAAGATGCATTTTCTTCTCCACCAGTTTTTATTTGATTTATTAATGTATTAAATTTATCAGGATCAATTGTCTTAATACTTAGGGAACAATTTGAGGCATTACACAATGAATGCAACAGAGAGATTGCTTCCTAAACAGCACAAAATTTCCCTTCTGAAAATATGCCTCATTCCTATTGACAAACTGTATCTACACTTGGGTATCTCATCAAAAAGGCTAAATTTGTAAATTCGATAAAAATTCAAAATTCTTTTCCCCCCACTTCCTTCAGTACTACTAGGTACTAGATGAAATACACCCAACAGTATAGGGGTTCCATGACAACACAATACTCTATTTGATGGAAACAGCAAGGAAAACTAAGTTGTGCATATTGGAATTTGAACATATCTAGCTTAACGTAGCTTTAGTAGCGAAAAGTTTCACCTGATCTGAAACTTGCTGACTGCATTTGTTGAGAATCTCAGCTCTTACCCTGCCCAAGCCCTCTGCCCTGGAGGCAAGACACACATCTTAGAGAAACTTTCTTTTCTCCTTAGTCTGTTTGTGTAAAATTACATTTTTCAGCCTGTCTGTCTGAAGTGGGAAAAGGGGAACTGTAACAGAGTGAAGGAAAGGAGAAGATTGCCTACATGTAAACCAATTTTTCTCCCAAGATCCTTGCAGTAGCAGAAATAATTGCTTAGTTTTATGAAATCCAGGAAAACCTCCAAGTAACAGTTTATCCCTGGCCTCACAGCAATACCTGAGAAGCATAGGTGGAGGCTGAGCCAACTCCCTTGTAAATTCATCTCCTGATGTTCCAGCCCTGAATCTTGAAATGACTTCAAATTAGTTTCTCTTCAATCAAATACTAAACTAACTCACACACTGTGAAATCACATGAGACTTCCAGGTCAGGATGGCAAGTCTGCAAGACTTACTCAGATATGTTCTTCTACATTTCTTGTTTCAGGAGACCTCCTGACACCCAATCCAAAACTGAAACTTCTTTTACAGAGAGTGAAGTATTAGTAAAAATATGCAAATAGTCCATTTCTCACTCGTTAGGTTTTAGTTGAGAGCAAGAAGCAGTTACAGTTTTTTACTAATTAAATTAGTTACCAATTTTTAAGTTTGTGTGGTACAGTCAGGCTATGACTTATTACCTCTGGGTAGCTAACTTGGCGTGAGCTAACTTGTTCTAAGAACTCACTTGTTCTAATGCAAACAACACATTAGAAAACAAGCTTTAGCAAGGTATTTGTTTGATAATTATGTACTTCATGAAAATACATAGATACATTAATACACACAGATTGTTTTAAGTATAAACAATGCAACGTTGAATGTATCATATATAACATAGAGGTGACTTATTTCACTTCCACCTCACAAGCATTAGAGAGAATTAGCTCCTTAAAATCCTGTTGCCCTTTAGTATAGAGGGTGATCCAACTTAAATTGGGATGCTGATGAGACCTGTTCCTCTGTCAGGCAACATCAAAATACGTTTCTTGGAAAGGCTTCCTCCAGGCCTTCCATTTTGGCCACTTATATGACAGTAACTCAAGGGCAGAAGAGACATCCAAAGACAGCAAAGCCAGGTAACAAGACTATCACCCTGTAAGTACAGGCTTGAATATTTTCTGAAACGGAGGTTGTACCCAAGTTTTCTCCTGAAGTACACTAGGAGAGTTGCTCTGTAGGCTAGAGGACACCAATGACAGATAAGGAACGGTGAGCTAATGTGGCTTTGAGCACAGGCTCGAACTAGTTGCTGTATCACTCTAAAAATGTCGCTCCTGAACTTGTTCCTGTAGAAATATTTTGCATGCCATCCATGTGCAAACTTATTACTGATGTGCTTGGGAATCATAAGCAGAACAAACATACACTCTGTCCCTTAGATTTGACAATCTGTATAAGAAAAATTAGGTTTAACTAGGAATGTATGTGTTTCTGACAAGAGAATGATGGATAGGGCCACTTTATTTACCCTGACAGAAATATCTTTGTTGATGAGCTTTGTGTTTTGCAAAAGAAAAGCAACAGTGAGTATCTAGATTTATATATGCGAGGTGAAATATTGCATTTTTGACTGGAATGTATAATTTCATAGATTATGAGTTTTGTTTAATGACTGACTGCAAAACTGATATTTCAGGGTTTAGCATTTCAATGATTTATGGTCTTGTCAGTGAATTTTTAATATGCTTTATGTGCACAGATGTTTCTGCAATTGTGACATGCTGCAAGAATTCACAGTGGTCAATTGCCCTCCAGTGCTTTTCATGTCAAGGCTGTGGCAGAAAAGTCAGAGGACTGCATAGTGGAGCTGCAATGAATAGCAGGTAAGGGGTCGTTTAGTCATTAACTTGTGAAGTTTCTTGTTGTTTACCAGTGCTTACAGTCAGCTGTGCTTTCAAAAGTGTTGAGAATGGAAAGATTATTTGAAATAAAAGAAGAAAGAAAATTCAACTGAAAACACTGAAACAATTGCACCTTTACAAAGAAATAAATAATATGTACGGACCTGACTTCTTCATGCCTACTTTTGGGCTAAATTGCTCCAGCTGATAGAAACGACCTTAGAAACAAATTCCCCCAATGTCTCTTCAAAATTATTTTCTCAGTAAAAATATCTGACTCCTCAAAACAAGCGAGCAGGATTGGCTGGAATAAGCTAATTTTACGAGATTCATGATAATTTTGTAGTATGGTCCTGACACTAAGGTCTTGCCCTCCAACTCGTTTGGGGTCCATCCAGATGTGGAAAAACCAGCACCCACAGCAGTGCTGCTTAATAAAGAAATATCTGTACAATCTCTTGACACACATTTCTGCAAGACCTGAATAAATTTAAACTTCAAAGCACGTTCTGTTCTCAAAAGCAGCATTCAATAGATCCCAAGACTCCTATTCTGAAAGCAAAAGATCTGGTCCTTATTTCTTTGTTTGTTTTAAGATTTATTTTTATCCTTCTATTCCATTCATATAATTTTCAAAGTTGTGTTCACTACCTGTGATTCTGGTTTTGTTGGAATACTTTTGTCTCATCCTGGGCCTATGAAAGCAGCAGAGAACTGTGATATTACATTGGGAAACAAACTGTTTCTCAGTCAGTCATTGGTTTCATGTTTTGTTTGACAGACCTATTTTCAGTCTAACTGATCTCATTGAATTGCAAAGGAAACTAATGAGTATGAGCATTACAACACTCCCACATAGATTGGCTCTTCCAACTGGATGCCTAACTGCCACGCAAAACCCTCGCACAACTCGTACCAGATTTGTTGAGCAACAGTGATGTATCAGAACAACAATAAATTGCTTAAATAAAGCTCTTCTGTCATATATATATATATGAGAATACAAGTAAACAAAGCTACATTTTAAAAGTTGAGAATTATTCTTAGAGACTGTTTGGGAAATGAAGTCAACGTACATTTAAAATTGGTATGTCTGCTATAATCTGCTGTTAGTGTAGCAGCTAGGGAGCAAACAAAAGAAGACAAGAATTGCTCCTTTCCACCTCCCCTACTGATTTGACTGATTTATCCAATATAGCAACATTAAAAAGGACATTCCACACACACCCCCCCCCAAAAAAAAAAAAAAGAAAAAAAGAAAAAATAAAAAAAAAAGAAAAAGAGAAGAGTTTCATTGT
>NW_015090995.1:10357438-10553041 GCF_001431845.1 Calidris pugnax
TATTTCTGTTTTTGGAAACTCCATTCCTTATTTCGGCTTTTTTGGTCCCCCCTGTGTAGCATGCACTGCCCCCCCCCCCCCAAAAAAAAAAAAAAGAGAAAAAGACAAAATAAAAAGAAAAGAGAAAGAGATGAGTTTCATTGTGATCCTAGCACATACCTCTTCTTCCACAACATGGAACATCAGCAGGTCTGACTCTTGTATTGCTGTAAATTTCCTATACCTTAAAGAATTCCACATTTCTCCATGCATCCCTGCATGCCTCTCCACAAAGCTCTGCCAGGTCAAAGGACATGTAAGAAATCAAGCTGTTTATCTCAAGAGTATGAAAATCAGGGGCCCTGTGTTATTTCAAGTATGGCCACATCTGGCCATGCCTGCTTTATAATTAGCTGAACGTACATTAACAGTGGAGTTCAGTAAGAATAATTATTCCTGCTTCTAAAATAGTTTTTAGAACTTGTTATTTAAGAACTTAATTACAAAGAAGCAATATTGCAGTTACTAACTTCTCTGTTCTTTACTGTCCTATCATTACATCTGACTTCATAATTTATCTTTTGTAAAAAGAAAACCAATAAATTTAGCTTAAATTTAGCTGTGAAAAACAGACAAGACTTAAAAAAATACTATGAGTAGTCAAACACATGGCAACAGATTTTAGCTCAACTAGAATATGAACAAACTCCCATATGGTAGCATGAGCAATCATGACCAAAACAAGACTATATATCTTGTACAAGGAATAGCAAACAACTATGTTTTAACAAAAAAAAATTCACTGTTTTATTTGCACTGAAAAAATAACTATGTTTTTCTGAAAGTTTAACTACAGAAATTGTGGATTATTAAACATAAAATGTCCTTTACCAAGCTGATTCCAGAAGTAACAGATGATCATAAACAGCTTATATTCTTATTTTCTGCAGAAAACTGTTCATTAAAACAGCATAACAGAAAATTTATTTATGTATTTCAGTTGGTGCAGATATAGAAAATGTTCCTAAGTTGGGATCCAGAGAAAATAAACTGGGCTGTGGGTGAAAAGGGGTATAAATCAACACATATCTGGATATTCTCCCTGAATAAGTATATTAAATATTCCTGTAGAAGTCCAGACAGTGAATGATAAATGCTGCTTCTGCTTACAGTTTAACTCTCTGGGTCCTGTGCAATAGCTGTCCAACCATTGCAGGGCTGTGAAGCAGAGAGCTACAGTGCAATAAACTCTGAGCAGAATACTTGCTTGCTCGCCAAAGGTTTAAGTTTCTGGACAGCCCTAGATAAGATAACTTCTTTTTGTGTATGCAAAAGAGGGATAGGATGGCTATCTGACCATTACGGAAAAGCTCTTTTACCTAGGAAGCCTTTACAGATTTCGGTACAAGTGCATTTATGCTCTAACATTAAGCTTATTGCACTGAAAATGAGATGTGAATGAATATTTTTTTCTTTTTTTTTAATGAATGTTAACTATCCTGATTTAAATATTATAGCAAATAAACACTCCTGTAATGTAAAATAAAGGTCAAGAAAGCAAAAGTGCTTCTCTGATACCCTATCCCCATTAGATGAATTCCCTGCAATTTTTGGTATATTTTCCCAACAAATTTCTACATCACTTGCCAAGTGGCATGTCTGACCTCAAAAATCTCTTTCCAAACAGTCTGCTGTTACTAACGCAGTAGAAATTCAAATCATTTGTTCTAGAGAAACAGGTTGAATCAACAATCAGACTAAGTGCAACACCTATATTTGTTCAATATTAATTACACTTCTGCCTAGTTCAGTACTGCACATCTGGCTCAAAGCCATCAAGAATGAAGTCAATTGTAAAGGGAATATCACCATGCTAATTAACAATGTATGTAGACCAACAGTGTGAGCCACTGTGTCAATCTCCTACCTCTCACAAGCATCACGCGTAATCTATCTCCCTTTCTAGCATAAGGTAAGTTCATAGAATTATCCAGCCAAAAATGTTAAGTTGCTTAAAAATTATCTCACAGTATGTTCATACATTCATCAAGATGTTAAAAATAGCTAACTCCATACTTTTTCTATGTTCTGCATTATTCTTATACCATATGAGACATCGTAGAGAATTTCTAAAGTGCACACAATAAATAGAAAACCATATCCTTAATTTGCTCTGGAATTTGCTACATGCTTATGAATTCATTATCAGGAACTGCATCCCCTCACTGAATAATGGTAACAGCATCTGCTAGGTAATATTTGGAGGTTTTCATTTCCGTATCTCAAAGAAATTTGAGATGAGTATCAGTATCTCCACTTTCCAGCTGAGACACAGAGAGGTCCCTTGAGTCCTGATACAGTGTTCTGTCCATTACCTTCCATGGACACTACCCAAACATAACTGGGGACCAGACAACAGAACTTGCCTTCCAAGGAAATAGATACTGTGCATTTTATGGACTAGAAATGACAGCTTTGAGAAAGCCAGAGATTTCATAGTGTACATGATGTTCCCATTGTAGATCTCTGAGTAAGAGCTGCATGAGGTTGAGTGGCCTCTGCACAGGCAGTTAACGTTTGTAGCCCCACAAGGTATCTGTGTTTTCCAGTGGGGCTCTTATCGTGATAAGCATTTTCTGACTGTACAGTATCAGAACGATAATTATGCCAAGAAAGGAATGAAAATACTATCAGAGTGCTGGCCAAACTCCCTCTTTATCCTACAAACTCCATTTGAATTGTTGGCAATTATTACTAAGATCAAGAAATGACCCACGCTGAGAATTCATGCCAACCGTAAAGGCCACACTGAAAAAGTGGATTCGTAATAACCATAGAATCTCCTCCTTTGATTTGTGTGACCAGTATTTCTTGGAGTTGAAAACAGGAAGCTTACATGCATAGTTTTTCATCTCCCACCCTTTTTACTACTATAAAGGTCATTTAAAATAACTATTGTAATTATATAGAGCCTCCTATGGGAGATTTACAAAACATACATTTTTTTCTTTACACCTGCTACAAACTGCTGTATATTAAATGCAATTTAGACAAATCGGGCTGTTTGCCAGTAATGAACTGAAAAGAACATCTGGACACGTGCAACACATGCAAATTCACCTCTACCAAATCAGTCTGGTGGTGTTGCATCTTAGTTTGCTTCTAGCTATTTTTTGATTTGTGGCCAATCACTCTTAACCTCTAAAAAAAGATTAAAACATTCCTATACTTGTAACTTTTTAGATATGCACTTCTTGTTTACTCTGTAATATCAGATTTTAATATAGTCTTTCACTATTCATGAGATACATAGATAGTTCCACTAGTTTCATACATTTCATCTATAAATACAGATATTCATCACTCACAATATATTAACACATACCTGATGTTCACAAATCAGTAGAGATACTTAATTTTAGAAACTTTGCTAACAAAAAACTTAAGTCTCTGGAGCTCATGGCTCCTTTTGGAAATCACACAATTTATCTGACAAAGTGGCCAGATTCATCCCAACTATCACTGTCCTGAAGTCAGTGGTGTCAAAACTGTACTGAAATATCAAGTTGCACCAGGGAGGCATTTAACTCCATTGGGATTTCACATTAATCTTAAAGGGGTTTTGAGGAGTACCATATGAGGAGTCCTAATGAAAGCACTCATGCAGCATGCAGCAGAAGCATTCAGCCTATTACAGACTGAACCTTATGAGTTTTATGGGAAGTGGACACCTTAGGTATAGGATCATTTTGTCTGATGTTACTTTTTCTGTATGTTTATATCCTTTCCTAAAACTTGAAACTAAACTACAAAAGAAATAAGTCAACATGTAACGAGTCTGGGGTTTTGTTTGTGTAGCTTACATGTGATTTAGTGCTCACAGGTCAACAGGCAAAGAAGCATCATGCTATCCTGTGACACTTAACATATACACTAATAATATGAATGTTTCTCAGGCAGAATTATAAAATACAAAGATTTAAATCTAATTAAAAGAAGAACTCCATGCATATGGACCCACTCAGCATTTTCTTATGGGATATTTTGTATGAATAACAGCAATAAAATTATAAACCCGAAAAAGATGATATCTTAATCTATAGAATTAGCACCACTAAGATTACAGATTTTTTAAAATCGGCAATATTATACAATTCTGTAAAAAATACTAGGAGATAATAGAGACTTTGATCAATCTTAAGACTTCTTATTTTTGCTTATAAGAGATAGCATTTGTGGTATTCCCCATAGAGAACACTATGCTTAAGAGTATTGGGAAACTGTTCTCCAAACTGTTTCCATGTCTTAAAAAAAAAAAAAAAAATCCAAACCCAAATCATGTTCCTAGTTGTCAGAGGCCTAACACACCTGAAATCTGTACTAACTGATAGACACAGTGATGCCCTCCTGGGTTGGTCTTCATTTCAATGCATCTTAAAGCAGATGCTAAAGTTAAATTATCAACATGTGTATGCATTTTGCTGCACTTGCACAATCCTTCAGGCTAGAGGGAATGTGAGATTTTATTTTTTGAAATGGGCTTTTTATAAATTTAGAAAAATTGTGCAGCCTAGTAGGGTAAGAACATATAAAGCAACATGAAATATCTTAAACATGTCCATGGTTCTCCACTATAGATTCAATTGCGCAGGAAAAACACGAGATTTTTAGACTGTCCAAGATGTGCCTAACATTAACCTGAAATTCCAACAACTCGCCAGAGACAGAGGTATCTATCAGTGTTCACTAACCTAATTTCTTTTAAAACACTTTCAGATCAGTAAGAAAATAATGCAGGCACATGCCTTTGATGTGTCAATGCCGAGATCAGGATGAGCTGAGAGTATTTCCTAGCAGATAATTTCCTAGTATAATTTTCAACACAACTGCAAATTTTCCATGTCAGAACTGGAAAAGCTGCTTCTCCGTTGCATCAGAGCAAAAATAAGGTTGTACTTCTGGTTCATGTGCTATGTAAGCAGCAGGGCAAATCACCAAATTTGTAACAAGTCAAAAGCAATTGTTATACCAGTAATATTTTCCCCATGATACAGAACGGTAATACTGCCATTAAAAAATTGACATTGGAAGTCACAGTAACAATTACTGTCTGATGTGGGAGAAGTTCAGGTCTGTTCTTATATTAGGTCTAAACACTCAGGTAAAACTGGAATTTTCTTAAAAGCAGAAAATTGAGGAAATGCAAAAATAGTTTGGCTTGTCTGTATAAGTAACTTTGAGAATGCACTTTTTCTGCCTTACATAGTATAAGTAACTAGATAGATGAAATAAGAGGTTTGCATAAAATTAAGCTTTGAAGAGCTTCTCACAGCATGCAATAGGCTGCAAAAGTATATTCTTGGTATCAGGAAAGTGTATCAGTTTGAGCTTATTTTTTTTCCTGGTCATTATCTGTCTACTTCCCAAGAGAATATTTCAGAGATTAGCGTATAATTATAATCAACAGTTATTTTATGAGGCCTACAAGACCTTCCTGAACTAAATGACTTTTCCTTTTCAGTCACAAGCCTTTCTATAGCACTAGTAATTTCTTTAAGTGGTCAATCATACAAATTCAAATAATGAATAGCAATCTTTATTAATACTGGGTTCAGCTGCTTTATCAGTTGATGAACATATCTTCCTAATACATTTTTTCATATTTTTATGTGCTTCTATTTCTCTATTTCTGTTATTTTTTATCTGAAGTAGAAGTTTGTCTCTGATAGTAAGACATGTTGACCAGTACTGTAGCTGTATCTCAAAAAAAAAAAAAGAAAGAAAGAAAAAAGCATTGATATCTTTTCTTACTTCTGTGATCATTGTATCTCCCTTTTCATTATTTCCCTTGTAATTTTAAGGCTGCCAGGAAATTCACTACTATGTAATGGCCAACTAGAAGGAATATTTTCAAAGGAATTTTCAAAGTCATTTATACTTACTGCAAATCAGAGTTCTGTTAAAAGAAGTACTAACAAGGGAGGACTCCACTCACAGCCTGAATTTCCTTTTACAATAGCTCACATTTTTCTGCTTTAAACCTCTGGTAGAATATAATAAAGAAAACTAAAATACTGTGAAGAAGGGGTACTTCAAATATTTCAAGAAAAGATGTAATTTATAACGGCAATCACAAGTGTATGTTATATCCTATTGTACATACCTGCTTTTCATTGTGAAAATGTGATTTACAAGTTTCATTGATCGTGATTACACTTCAAAAACCAGAAAAGAAGTTAGTAATTCCCAATGGAAAACCCATAACAACTATTATTTTTTTATTTCCACTTGGGGAAGACTCTAAGGGCCAGCATTCTGCATATTACACAAAATGCAGCAGATGGTCATAGGAAAAATGAGGCCAGAATAGTAGGCAATGGGTTTAGAGTACCAGGAGCCAAAGCACTGACAATTTTTTGGGGGCTGAACAAAAGAGAGAAGTGTGGATCTGAGGCAGAATAACAACATGGCTTAGACAGATATTTACAGAAAAAGCTCCTCCCTAAATTCAATAGTGAGCATGAAAGAAAGCACACAGCTGAGCAGCCCTCGCCAGTTGGAGGCAGAAGTTGACATACTAGTGGCTGATGAAAGATTATAAACAAAGGGGATAAGTAGTGCAGGATCATAAAAAAGAAGATAAAATTTTATATCTGATGAAGAAAAGCCAAAAAAAAAAGGAGAGGCAGAGAGGATCGATACAGTCAGAACCAGAGGCTGGGAGGATGAGCTCTGCAGCAGAGTCTTCTGGATAAGCCATCTCTGTCACAGTTAAACAAAAGGGTGGTGCAGCTGTAAGAGGGAAATGAGATGCCACTCCTGAAGGTGTTATTTGCAACACCTTCAGGGGCTGTTAAGTAGAAGGTGAATGGAGAAACAAAAAGTTCTCTGAGCATTTCTAGAGCTGAATTTCATCAGAGTAAGTGAAGACAGGTAAAGCTGTGCCCCAGAGTCTCACAGCAACCCAGGAGTAGACCTAGTTCTTCCACTTTGCAGGCCCTGTTTTTGCAGTAACCCTGAGGTGATGCCAGCTTCCAACAACATAGCACTTGCTGCCTTTTTCCCTTCTATTTTCCTTACATAAATGTAAAGATAAATTTACAGATATACTGTACGATTGCAGTCCCCTCAGGAGAGAACAGTTTCTTTAATTTGGTATATCTAAACATACTTAAGTACCACCATATCCCAAACCCAAATATTAATGAAGCAGTGTAAGCATAGATGTTAAAAAAATAATTAGATTATTTGGAAAAGGTAGTTAGAAGAAGTCACTAGAAAAAGTCAATGAGCTAAGTAAAAGCAGTGTGTTACATACAGTACCTTCCCTATAGAAGCACAATGCAGCTGGTGAGATTTGCTCACACAGTGAGCATTCCTGCCAAGCTTCTATGATTATCTCTAATTAAGAAACATTTCTTTTTAAATTAAAAGATTCCCATGGTCACATTATTTACCTTCTTTAGTTTGCTCTGCACACACAAAAGCTGTTGGACTGGAAACATCCATCATTTACTTAAAGAAAAAAACCCACAAGGTGTGTGTTAAAATGAAATAACACATGCCCCACTGGCCTCAAATGATCCAATAAAAGGACTATCTTACAATACCACTCTTGGAAATGTCTTACTGTGGTAGTGAAATGGCACCAAAGTTCATTTTGTTATAGAAAAAGCTGCGTTCCTCCACATACTATGAGTATTTTTATGTGATGTCAAGCAAAACTATCCAACCTTCCTGTTATTCTGAGGTACAGCAGAGAAACATCCACTGAATTATTTAATATATTAACTGTGTAATATAACAATATGTGATAGTTAAAAAAAGCATTTTTTATTTATATGTTGATCAACATCACAACATTTTAGTGGCCTAGAAAGAGGTTGATTGCTCTGTGAGTTTCCAGTAAAATTCTGGAGAGGAGACTGCCGCTCTTTCTGTACTAATAATACTGCTAATACTATGGAAGAGAGAAAAAAAAAAAGTGTCAGTATTTATTTATAGGTCCATTTTTTTTCCCCTTAGATCTTATCTTTTTACTGTTACTACTGAGTTCTTTCTACTGGACAATTATCAACAGTAGTGATACTAAATTTTCTCATCTTGTGTAGGGCTCTGTAATTAATACTTACAGACAACCAAAATACATTTTCTGTCTGGACGATTGTAACTAAGAAACCTGGAAAGCAATGAATTGCTGGAAGACAGGAAGAAGTGATGACATTTATGATCCTGCATATTTCCAGCCATAAATCAGAGTACATACCAAGGGCACTTGTCTGTACAGTGACGTTGGAACCAGCTGGTAAAGACTCCTTCTATTTCTCCCAGCAGAAGGGGATATTTAAAAGCAGCAGCAGAAGCAAAAGTCTACTACAAAAGCCTACTTCTCCTTTTCCTTTCTTCTCTGGCAGGTGGCTAAAATCGAGAGACTAATGTTCTAGTCCAATTCTGTCACCACTGCTATAGATTACTTCTTAAATCTTTGTTTCAGTTTCACAATGAAGTGAGAAAAATAATTTTTCAGTTTTGTAAAATGTTTTTCTCCCAATGAAATCCTAGAAAGAAAAATGCTTAAATGCCTAAGCTTCTACCTTGGCAGTAAAAAATTTTAAGGTACTTTGAAGACTCAACAAAGGCCATCTTCAGCTCCTGCCCTTCAAATTGAGAAAGGCTAAGAATAAACCCAGAAAAATAGGTCAGAAGAAAAAAAAAAAAAAGTATTTCTGAACCCACTCCAGTGTTACATTTGAAACTGAAGAAAGAAACAGTGAACAATGGCCAGGAATTTTCTTCATCAATTCTCCCCCACCCCCTCTCTCCTGCCTTCATATCTGACATACATAGTCATTAGGGGTAATGTTAGTTCTTTATTTTAACTGTGAGTATTAAGGTAATGGAAGAAATTGGCTAGTCAGTTGTGAAATACTGTAGCAATAAAAGTCTTTGATAGAAGATGAATCTTCTTCAAAATAGTAAGAGGGTGTCAATAAATGAAGAGTAATGTGAAGATCACTTATTTATTGAGACTGCAGCATTTGTCAAAGTCATCAACGTTTAATTGGAGTGAATATACTTGCTAGCTTTTTATTTCTACTGTACAAGTTCGTTCATATATTTAGGGATAAAGTGCTAGAGATACTAGGTTTTATTTTAATTCTTTTTGGCTTTTATCCTCTATCTGTAAATCAATATGTATTCGGATTACTCCTGTAGCATTCCTTTTGTAGGACAGCTGGGCTACTTTTTAAATGCATTAGCACTTCCCATAGTGGACCTGCATGTTAACAAAACCTCGTATGTCTTAGAAGCAATTCAAGTAAAAACTAGGAATTTTGGAATTCAAAGTCAATAAAAATTCTTTATCTTATGGACCATTGCTTTATGTTTATGAAAGAATTAGAGGATTACTATATTAGCTTGAGATGCGATTCCATTCATGGAGTCTTTCGTCCAGGCATGAATCTGAGAGTTGTTTGAATTTGGGAATAAATCTAAATATCTCGGCTATCCCAAGCACTGCCCTCACTGATGTCTTGGAACCTGAGACAGAAAGAAGAGGACAGTGGAGATGTCAGGATCTGAAAGCATCTCACAGATCAGGCCCCCTTCTCTTTCAGGGGATGAACGAACTACTAGAGAAATGGGAATTCACACTTTGCATTTGTTGGCATTTATCTCTTAACATCATACTCAGCTGGTACTGTAGGTTACAGCTATATCCACTGGGCAGATGACACCTGCTCACCCTCTTTTCCTTGAGGCTCTCAGGAGCTAGTCACCCAAGAGTAGTTGTAGCAGCCCCTGGCCATCTTCCCTCATTCCCTACAGCTGATATGATGCCATGTGACAAGGACACATCCAGCTGTACAGGGGGCAAGGGACTGAGGCAACCAGGCCTCGCAGGAAATTTGGGAAGAATACTCTGTGTTTGTTCCAGCTGTGGCAGCCATCCTCTTCCTTTGAGTTTCTCTCGCTAGTTGGTGAGCTAGGCTGGAGGGAGGAAGGGTGTCACCTCGGTAGAGGCGATGTAGTTGCATGTGAGTAGGAGAGCCAGGGCTGCTGGGAGGAACAAGACTTCCGAGCAGCACAGCGGGGCTGCCTTCCACATGCACAGGGAGCCAGGAGCTTTCCGGAGCGGCTCTGCAGGAGGCCCGGCTGTGACAACCCCAGCATGGCAAATCTGTGTGGCCCACAGCTGGCAGGGCACAGTTGCCAGTGTACACCAAATACACGAACAAACTATTTGTGAGAAGAAATTACAGAAAGATGACTCGGTGATTGTATTTTACTGGAATCCGCAGACCTATTGGGACGCTTACATTATTGATTTTTTTTTCCATTGATAGATTCCTTTACAGAATGTAAAGAGAGCAATCAGGCATTAATGTATGCATGCAGATTTCATGAGGCTTTCTAACCAGCTGCTCATGAAATAGTAATGTCATTTTTGAATAAGGGAAATAGTGAATCTAGTGGTCATTTTAACTGCTGTCAAATTGCTTGACAAAAGGTACCTACGTGATACAATGTAAGATGACTTTTTACTGCAGTTCATATTTCAAGCCTGAATTTGCAGTAGTTGGAGCATGATTCCTAAGAAATCCTCAGATGCACTGTAAGCTGTAAATTCCTACTATACTGTAAACAGGATGTGTGGTTTACAGCTGTTTAGATCCACTAAATATTTGTGGATTTGCTTCCTCAGCTATAGCAGGAACTTACTGATCATAACTCCCTGCCTTGTTCAATAACTTCCAGTAATTATCAGGAAGAAAATGCAATAAATTTATGTAATAGACTGCCCCTTTGCTATAATATACAATGAGAAGCAATCAATGCTCCTTACAATAAGGCGAAGAAATACAACTGTGTTTTATTTTATAGCTTTGGTAATACAGCTTTGGAAACCACCAGAGGGAGTCGAGTGAAACTCCAGTGGTCAAATTCCAGCCCCGTAAAACACAGCCCGGGGCTGACATTTTACAAAGTGGCAACACAACACCAGGTTGCGTACTTCTTAGTAGACTATTTTATTTGTTCATCCATCCAGCAAATACAACGTCCCCATGAATTGCTGCTCTTATTTCATATGCTTAGAAACAGGGAAGCTATGTGAATCTCATAAATAACCCTCAAACTTAACCTTTGGCAAAATAATTACAAAAAAGGAGATGTAAGAAGATGAGAGCAAAATATCTGCTTTTGCAGTTACCAACAATAATCTTGGAAAACAAGATAGCTATATTTAATCATGGTTTTAATATATAGTTTTACTGTAACTTAAATCAAAGGGCATTTCTGAGGCCGTCCTAGTTATGCTTAAAGCATAATTACACGCTACATATCTTGGAAAGTAAATGAAAGCCTTTTCTTGGTGATTTGTTATACATTTCTTTTTTGCCTCTGGCTAAGTGAAGGCCAGGCCTCTGAAGAGTTTCAAGTATAATGCACAGTGAATATAAAACAGTCCATTAATTGGGATAATAGGTCCTGGCATGTAATTGCATTGCTAAGGTACTATGGATAGCTGCTGAGTGAAATGGTATTTATTCAAGGTTGTTAGTCACCCGTGGATAACTTTATTTGTCCACTGATGCTTAAATAAATGCATCATCCATCAGTAAGAATACTTATGAAAAAATTTATAGCAAAAATCATTATCATGTCTCAAATTATAAAAGGAAACAGTATATAAAAATTGCTGAACAGTGGTACAATAAAGCCATGCTGGGGTTTGCTTGTTTTTCTGCCAGTGGACAGTAAAATATGGTTAAAATATCAAGGCTGAAAAGAAAGTTTACATGCTTATGGTATTCACCCTAGCCACTGAATATACTAGCTATCTTTAAAAAAAAAAAAATAAATTTTTCCTAACAGTTCATTCTTGAAAGCATTGTAGAAATTAGCATTGTCTAAATAGGAGAAATACATTCAATAATACATGCACCACCAACTGCAAAAAAAAAGGTAATAAATTAGCAGCACGTTTAAGCCATGTATATGAGTAAGGCAGCATGTTTTGTTCATGTCATCCTTTTGTTGTTATTTTGTGATGATCACTAATCCCTGAGAAAATAGTAAGACACAAGTATTGCTTGATTACAGACAATCTTAAATAAAGCTTAAGTAAGACAGAAAAGACCTACAAAGAATTCCCATTGATACTGCCAACAGCTCAGCTCAAAACACCTTCGTATCTCATACAGATAAAGAAATTATTATTAAGGATCTGATTTTCAGATAGAGTGCATCCACATCCTCTTTTATCTTCAGCTGCATATGCAAACACTCATTATTTTGACAATCCTACCCTCAAGATCTTATCTCATCATATGTTCCTCCTGAATAGAACTGAGTAATATCTAATACACAAGGGATGCAGGTTTCCAAACAAGGTTTATAAGAAAATACATACATTAATTGAAATAATGATGCCTGTAGCTGCAGAAAATGTCTTATGAATCATATTTATAATTTCTAAGTAATTGTCAGCATAATATGACTGGGATCATGATGCTTTTTCTGTTGGGTCCACAAGTATATCCTTTTTGAAAGGGTCAGTGCCAGCTTTTTAGATAGACAAAAAGAGAAAACAGCCTCTTTTGCATTTAAAAGCATAGCATAAGCCATATTTGCCATTCACAGCACTAAATCACAGGTCAGCTTTGGCCATGTTTGATGTCCACACCTCCCACCAACTGCAGGGCCACTGGCCACCTCCCCACCTGCATGGGAGGCTGGACCAGCACCTCAGTCAAAGTCATACTGTTTGTCAAGCGGTTGAACCTGCCAGATTCATCCATCTCATGTGGGTATAAAGGCCAGCAAATGGAATAGTTTGATGAGAAAGAAGCCCATTTTAAAAACAGATTCCATTTTTAACAGTGCAAAAAAGAGCAGACACAGAACAGTCACTCCTGACTTCCTAATAGACACATCACATTTCAAGAGGCAAGAAAATTCCACCCAACTCACAGAAGGCGTTATTAGTTACATCTAAATATAAAACTGATCAGTGAAGCCTGATCCAGCAAATGCATATGCATACTATTAACTTCAGATATATAGTGTTGCCACAATCTTAGTGAGGCAGCTCATGCGTTAAATTAACCACATATATATTATGGGGATTAGAACATAGCTGCAAAGTCTTCTCCTTGAGATTCACTTTTGAGGACTTATGGAAGGTGTCAAGTTTTAAAATATCAAATAACATAATATGATTGAACAGTAAGCAGAAAAAAACCCTCCAGTCTCTCAAAGACCCTCTATCCTCAAAGCAGGATTTATAGCTTTTCCTCCACGTTCTATGGTCCAAACAGGGGCTCTCAACCTCTCTGTATATTACTTTATTTCCACCTCTCTAGGTGAAATTATTCCCAGATTTATCAACTTCACTGAACCTGCTTCTTCATTCTATTCCCTGATATGATTTCTTTGTTTACAAATTATAGGAGTTAAACAGGGAAATATGGCCTAATGGTTATTCTGTATGAACTGGTTTATAAAAAAAGTTTAATTTCATATTAAAAGTCCATTTGGACACATTAGCCTTTATTGCTGCTACACAATGAAGTAAGAATTTTACATTGAATCTGTCAATAAGCAGGCGTTGAACATCTCTTCCTGACTATCACCTAATTCAATGTCTAGTTTAGCTATGAACAACTTGTGTAATACTCCAACCCAGGAGCATAACTTAACGCTTAGATCTATTGCATTTAAATTGAATGAACAGAACAAGGGGTGGAAAATTATCAGAAATTACACTGTAAAGCAACTACAACCATCTGCCATTTAAACTCTCTCTTTACTTTGGTACCACCTAAAATATTTATTGCCTTACATGTTTTAAACTAAATCAATAACTAAAATATTAAAGAGAATGATTCCAATGAAGAAAGCAAAAGGATTCTACTCTTAAACAATCCACCAAAATGCACTATCCGTGCCTCGCTATTCTGGTTACTTATCAGTATTAAAAAAATCTTAAGCATCCACTCCATGCTCAGAGAGGTTATAAAAAAATGTGTTGTATGAAACTTTGGTAAAAAGAAAAAGCTTTGTTGAAATGGAGAAGTACTAAATCTTGCATTTTCTCTTCTTTCATTCACTTGTACAGAAGTAATCTTATTTGCTTAACATGATTCACCTTTCAGAAATCCTTGTTTACTCATGTCCTTTAAGTTATAATTTTCTAAGTGTATCCTTTTGGCAACCGTGAATTAGCATCCTCTGCTAACATACTGAAAATATTACACTTAACAGGACTAATTTTCAACCTTTTATGTATGCTTTCATTTTAAGAACAGTAACTAAATCCACAGTTTTCATTCTCCTGGAGACTTTTGTATCAAGTACGCATTAAAAATAATAACAGTATCAACAGTTTATTTCCATTGTCACATATAAAGCATATGAGTAGTCTACTTCCTATACTTCACCTAATTTCATTCGCCTTAATATTTGCTTACTAGCACTTTTTCAAATCTTTGACTTAATACTTTCCTACATTAGCAATGTTTCACGAAACATTAAAAAAACCTAAAAAACCTCACTCCCTGCAACTCCTCCCCATACCTGAGAGAACACTAAAAGAGAACATTTATTAACACAGCTATCATTATTAATATTTGCGATAGTCTTTTCAATGTGACACATTCCTCTGGCTTACACAGGCTGTACCAGGTGAGATGGAGCCCTGACCTGGGCTGCTACCTGGAAATAAGGGGAAGAACCAAGAACACCTGTAGCAATTTTTTTCCAGGCTATCATCCAAAAAATGCTATTGAAGGACTCCTGACACTTCCATTTTGCATTAATTCATGACAGTTTTTAAGCACTTATCTGAGTGTCAGCAACACCATCTTCTCCTGTCTTGTGCTTAACCCTTCGCTTTATTTATAAAGATGGATCGTGTGCTTCTGTCTTCATTTTCCTGGGCTAAACAAGTAGGTCTTATTATATAACACACTTTAATGTCTTCTCATATGATAGATTCACTGTTCGCTTAATCATCGTAATTGCACTTCTTTCCATCTGTTCTCATTTAAATTCATTTTTCTTGAACAAGGATGACCAGATTGTACCTACTATTCTGAATAAGATTAATGCCTTCAGTGGCTCTCCTTCTTCTCTATTTCTTTTGGA
Organism: Calidris pugnax; assembly: GCF_001431845.1. Taxonomy (NCBI): domain Eukaryota; kingdom Metazoa; phylum Chordata; class Aves; order Charadriiformes; family Scolopacidae; genus Calidris; species Calidris pugnax. Next base: position 10,372,571 of record NW_015090995.1, read on the forward strand.
AATACTTTACATGATCTTAATGGACTGCCCTCTTTTTTTTTTTCCCTTACACGTATCGTACAGCTACAGAACTGAATTACCAGAGTAACTCAGTACTGTTTACAATTGAAAATCTACCAACATTTTAATATCAAGGTCTACTCATAAAAATTGTTACTTGTGGATTTTGAACTTAATATGAGATGTCCTCTGATATAATCACATATTAGTGTTACACTGGTTACCAAGCATCAACTTACACCTGAATTTTAAATCTTAAGTATTACAGACTTTACAATGTTCAGCAAAACTTATCTCCTTTCAGAATTTTACTCTTAAAACCATGAAATTTGAAATCCATCATGAAAATAAGGGGAAAAATGACCTTCATAGCAGAATTTGGGATCATTCTCTCCACGTGACCCACCAATTTACAATAATTTTCTTCACTTTTTCCCCAATATCCTGCAACAATACTATCAGAAAACTAAAGACAAAGCAGTACAGCTGTTACTGCTACATGCACTCGGAGACATTTCATCATGTCAGAGACCAAGTCAAAGGTAGTGACATATTCTACTTTTTTCTCTTGTTTATTACTATTTTTACAAACTAATTACTAACACAAGTACCATCAACTGCAAAGTGAGAAGAACAGATGAAGAGCTGCCATTAGAAACCACTGATGTTTAATATATGATACGGACATAGAAGAAAGGAAAACCACATGCTAAAAGCTTCTTTATTTGCTTCAGTCAATGAAGCAAATAGAAATTTTGGGCAAAAATATTTTTTGAAAAACCTATGCCCAGATGCAGGGCCTTAAAATGGTGAAATTCGAAAAGAAAAATATACAAACATTCATTATAAGAGCCATCTATATTTTAGCAATGAAGTAAAACATTCTAAGCCCCGCTGAATAAATTAGGTTTTTAAAGGAATCTTCAGAAGTGAAACCACATGGTAAAGAGGAATCATTCTCTCTATAGGGTATTATACCCATATCTTAAAATCTTGGCACTTCTAATTATTTGCCATCTACTTTTATACTAAGAAATTATTGAAAGATCACAAACACATTTCAGGTCCTGAAGGTCCTGTTGTATGAAACTGTAATCCATTATGGTCCACTACCTCTGAAGAATTTCCTATTTAGCCTAAGATATATGAAATTAAAATACTAGGGGTGTAAAAGAACACAAGTATACTTTCGTATAGCACCATTAAGTTACTCAACTTGGCTATTTCTAGAACAGAATAACATAAAGCAACTGGTATTATTTTTTCTATTTTTTTCTGCAATAGAGAACGTACTGAATACACATTGCTAAAACCCACTGGATTGTTTCATGTTATAAGAAAGCTTTATCACAAAATAATTAAGTGTCTAATCAAAAATATCACTTGGAAATCACGCATCACTTCTATTCTAGCAAAGCCTGGTTCATAGCTCTAGGACTGCATGATCTTTTGGCTGATCTGTAATTTACATAAACACAAAACCCGTAAAACTGCTCCAACTACTTTTCCAAATACATATCTGAACAATTGACATCAGAAATCACAAAGGCAGAAAAGGCTAAAGTAAAAGCCAGTGATATGTTCAATCAGGAAGATAATTTTCATTCATTTGCATATAATTTTCACATTTTATGTTCTACAACAGAGTTCACCTTTTGATAGTGTAAAATCACTTTTTTTTTTTTTTTTGCAACCTGAAAACCTGACAAGGAAATAACTCAAAGGAAACCTTTTTCTATAGCATTTCATCAAGCAATGCAGTTCTAGAATTCAAATACATGACAATGCCTCGCATCCCCTGATTTTCATGTTTGCTAATTTTGGCAGGGTTTTCCATATCTGCACAGGAAAAACAAGTAGCTCAGAATTTCTAGGTTGCCTATGAGATGTTAAAATTCAGCTACAGAAATCAATAAAACCTAATCTTACACCTTAGACTAACATCTTAGAAATATTGCCTTTCCTACCTCTATCCTGCTCCAAATTTCATACTTTCATATTACAGCTTTTTAACTACAAAGAGAATAATTCAATTTAGGATTCCGTAGCATCAAGTTTAAATCCAGCTATTAGCAAAGGGAAGCACTTGCATAGCACACTTAACAAGATTGAAAACCACCTATTTCTGAATATAGAAATCACAACTTTATGAGACTTATCAAGCTAAAATTTGTTTCACTCACAGGGAATCAGGTCCAGCTTCTGCTTCCTCTGCTATTAACTGGAAGCAGTGAGATAGTTCTGGTATGCAAAACATGAAACATCTTCTCCTAGAACATATATAGATCAATGTAAAGGAACCTCAACTGACTTTGCTCAGGCACTTCTCATCACTTAATGATGATTTGCAGTCATTCAGCACAGCTGATCTCTTCAGGAAGTCAGCAGCATCTCTTCCACAGAAGACTGCTCCAAATACAAAATATTTCTGAGCTTGGGATTTGCTTTTATCATGTAGTAACATTTTTTTTTATGAGAGTTTGTTAGATGCACAAGCAATAACAGATTTATTTTTTTGGGTAGATGTGAAATACTAAGAGGCAGGATCTCTTGTTTCAAACAAAATTTCCTCTATTTGACAAGACAGCAAAATAATTTCACTGTAAAAAACCCCTAAGTATATGGAACCATTTTAGTTTAATAAATCCATCACACATCAATAGAATTAGCATACACACATCATCCTATATAAAAGTCACTATCAAGTGACACATTACAGATTTCAAAATACATTTTTTTAGTTTAACATCAGTGCAACTGAATGCCAGTGTACAGTTTTAGAAGCGTTCATACATGCATGAGGTACAAACCCAGAACCCTGCACACACACACACATTGTAACATATGCACAGTGGGTATAAACTGCCTTTGGGGATTCGTGCTATCTCTGACTTTCTCTTGGCTAATGAGTAAAATAGTAAAATCTGTCCCTTAGATTTATTATTTGACTTTGTGGGGTTTTTTTATAATTATTGATTTCTAGTCTTTGATGGTGCGAGGATACCTGTTTTCTCAGGACACATAATTATAATAGCACCAAAAAAACCAGTGAAGAGTGTACTGTCCTGCCTTGTGCATAATAAAAAAGCCTATTTTAAACAGCACTGAAGCCTGTAAAGAAACTTATTGTTAGTAGCAATATTAGCAGTCACTGGAATGCATAATCTGTTTTAACAGTTAACTAAAAATCACAAGCATTCTAAAAATCAAAACCACAGTTTGTTCAATTAAACTCTACACATAAAAAATATCCATCAGCTGTCGACAGCATGAATTTAGACTGGAAGCAGAATAAATGCAGTATTTCAGATGCTGGCAGGCAGTTCTTTGTACACATGAGGGCAAGCAGCACAGTAAAAAGTATTTCAATTTTAGCTACTAGATTTGAGTGAAACCCAAGTAGCTGAGGGAATCTGTTACACATGAATAGGCCCATTGCAGTCCAGGAGAAGTCAATGACACATGTACTCCCGAGTCACTAGGAGAGTAACTTTGATGAGGACAGATAACAGGAAGGTTGGGTTCTGTATAGGAAACTGAAATAACACACTGTCCTGTCCTTTGATACATGGAGACAGAAGCACACGACAGCTTTTTGGTTTAAAAGAAGAAAAAAAAAAAAAGACAAAAAAAATCTTGTTTTGTTTCTGTGCATTTTTACATCACTAAAAAAATGGACATGAGAGCATGGCATTAAGAGGCTTAAAGTCAGACTTTTGTTTCTGTGCATTTTTATATCACTAAAAAAATGGACATGAGAGCATGGCATTAAGAGGCTTAAAGTCAGACTCTGGAATGCAAACTAGGACCTCTCACAAACTCAAAGTATATGGGTATGTTTTCATACGATCTCATAATTAGGTCTATGAACGACACATGCAAAGTCCTTTAATTAAGTTACTGTCTCCCTGTCCCCAGGCTCTGGTATTTCTCATGGCATTTTGAAACAGAGCTCAACAAACTCTCTTTGCTTCACAGGTGTAATAGCAGAGCTGAGCAAAATTAAAATACACAGTATTTAAAATAAATAAATAAATAAAATAAAATACAATAGTAAGGTGTAGTATCAGACAACTATTAGAAAATGATCTGTTTGTGCTCTGTTACATATAATGAATGGTCACTAAAAGTGAATGCAGGATTTATTATGTTTTATTTTTTTATTGTCAGAAAAAGAGAGACAGGAACCTGACATAAAAGCCCATTGTATATTTTCTGTCATAGCAAACAGTCTGGCCAGCTTTCTTAAGTGTTTCTTAGTTAGCTACTGGTTAGCTGATACAGTCACCTGCTGGCTAAATTTGAATTTAGATAAATGTGTTTAATATATTTTAGATGATTAAGGAGCTGCCTGGATGACACAAATGGATTTTGGTTAGCACAGTACTAGTTGCTGACTACATTTTAGAACTAGCATAAACAATATAAAGCATAGGTTCTGTCTGATGAAAGATTTATTCCTCTTGCTTTTTTTTTTTTTCCCCAATTGGCTGGAAAAGAAATCAGAGGAGAGGTCTATGGTACATCACACGCTTGATGCAAGTACTCGAGGTTTTATTTTCACAGAAAGCTGGTGACAGATTAGGAATAAAGTAAATTTTACGTCTAAATTTAGTTTTCTAATTGCGGATAATTAAACAAGATTTTAATTTAAAAAAAAACAACCACATTCTTTTTTAATGAAAGGTAAATTATTTCTCTGGCCCTTTCCTGTGCTGTTGTAGTAGAAGGAGCTGTATCTACTTCTCTAAAAACACTTGATAAGTTTATTCCAATTTCAGTGATAATTCACCAGCAACTTTGTTCTTTCTTTCCGTGTCTGCAGAAACTTCTTCAAAAGTCTGAGTAGCCCTCTTAGCCCAGTAGCATAATTATGGCATTGTTCCTTGCCATGATATATTCTATGTTCTTTTAATAGTAGAACTAGAATATGCACTTAAACAAGTTGATTGTAAAAATGCTGTCACTTTTATTATAGAACATCTTTCACATGATTATGAAAGGGTTGATTATTTCTGTTTTTTATCCAAAGACCTGTCTGGTGCCTTTTATGTAAGAATATAAATATATTTAATGTATTTAATCTAAGAGTAGTCCTCAAGGTAACAAAGATTTAACTCTATTTCATGTACAGCAAGCTGAAGTGCAGAAAGGATAACATCAGTTTGGTCCAGGTTCCCACAGAAAACCAATGGCATGGTAGGGACCTGAACTCAGTCTCGCAAAGACCTATCCTAATGCACTGGCCACATTTTTGCCTTTCGAACGCCAGAATAACAAAAAGGCATTATAAAGAAAGCAACTTAAATTGTTTTATAAAGTTCTTTCAGGAAAAGCATATTCTATTTTGAAGGAGGATGTGGTTTACTACTTTTCTTATAAAGGTGACACTTTTAAATTTTCTTCAGTTGTTCATATTATTTTTAAAAGGTATTATTATCAGTTAAAGAGCATGTCACTTTTGGTTACACTGATTTCACCATCGAAAAATTGCTAGAAACTTTCAAGATTGTCTTTAATTTTCTTGACTTTTTTCAGCCCCTCTGTCAACACAGCCAACTGTAATACGTGTGCTATGGGTCCCACGAAGGACCATCTTCCCTCCCTGCCCCAGCCCTGCAAGAGTATATTCTTGGTGTGTCAGTCTTTCAGCACCCTGGATTCATGGGGCAGAGAAGAAGAAAATCATCAAGCCAGCCAGTTATGAAATACATGCATGAGCTGCCTTTCTCTTACTTTTTGAGCAGCTCTTAAGACAGCATTATGAGTTCAACAGCATGTTGCTGTTGAGAGCAACAGCTCTGAGGTGAGGTACTGCCAACAGCTCAATGGCAAGTGGAACTGGGCAGTGTAAGGCAGCAGAAGTTGCCCACACCAATGGAGAGTGATGCTTTTGAGCCCTATATTTCCTTTTCACATCCAGCAAATCTCTTCTGAGCACGTGCAAAAACTTTTCAAAGGCTTAGCATTTCACCAAGTACAGATGGATTTTCATAGAAATAGCAAAACACGTATTTCTGACACAAAGATTTCCCTCCTCCTGCCAAATTTCAAGCCTCTCCTTTGTAAAATGTAAATCAAAGTGGAGTCAGACCCTCCATTTTCAGAATCTCTTTGAATTTTCCTTGACAGTTTCCTACTCTTTAATGAAATAAAAATGAATCATCTGAGAACTCATGACCTATTCTGCAACTTTGTTTTGGTTATTAGCTGTTTTTAAGATAACTGGGTTTTGTTTTCTCCATGCAGCCAGTCTGTCAAAATTAAGACACCATTTTCCTAGTTGCATTACTGAAAATATTTCTTGCAGAAGAACATTTAGAAAGAGCAAAAAAGAAACGTTTCTACAGCTTTTGTGACAGGCTGCTTTCACAATACATTTTTGAGCAAAGTAAAAGTCAAATCTTTAAGAAAAACATCTTCATTTACAAAAAGGCGTATTTATGAAAGCATAGACACTCTAAGAAGATTTAATCAAGTATTAATTCATTATTGATAAAGAAAATCTGCCCATACATAAACTGAGAAATTCATTCAGAAGTCAACAGAAAGGGACAGAATGCAAAGTTCTTGCCTTTGAAATCAAACATTTGGCAGGAATGGGATAAAAATGGAAAGGGAATGTAGGGGGAAAAGCATGCAAGAAATATTAACAAGTGGAAATATACAAATAGATAAATAACAACTGAATAGATATAGGTACTGAAACCTTTACTGAGATGTTCACTCAAGGGACAAAATTTTTTCTTTGGGATAGAAAATAGCAAAATAATTTTCTGTGTTTTTATTTTGTATCAGAATTAATTCACATGAATTAAAAGCACTACTAAAAGGGAACAGTTAATTGAATAAACTAATGCTATTTATTTCCATTTCACATTATAGCAGCATGGTCTCTTTGGCTGTAGGAAAAATATTGAAGAGTCCAACTTTCTTCTAGGTTTGGGAATATGATTAAATGATAAACAAGTATTCTTCTAGCACTTTATGCTTTTCAAACCCCTGAACAACATTAATATTTAATGTATGAAATGGATAAACATTGCTGAGGATCCAAAACAAGTAGAAGTTATGTTATTTGCTATTTGCCATGTAGTAATTTAGAGGCAAATCTAAGCTGCAAATTTGTATATTCTTATGTCCTTAGTTTGTTTTGTTTTGTTTCTTTTTCTAAATTTTAGTTTATTTTAAATTATTATTATTATTTGTATATTTTAAATTAAGTTTTATAATTTAGTTCTTGGGGTGGATCCACTAATTTTCACTTGGCCTTTAATGTAAATCTACTATAGATGTGAAGAAATTTTCTACTAGACATCAACATGACACTGTTGAATCTTACTTTTCCTGTCATGTATCATGCTTCAGCATAAATCTCAACTTCCTGGCTATTCCTTCTATACTTCCATTTTTCTCTCTTCCATTTCAAAACCAGGAATGATAATTGAAAATACTTTATTTTCTTTTCCTCCTCCTTTTCATACCAATTTATTTACACTGTCGATGTCTTTCTACACTGTGTTTTCTTCCATAATAATAATAATTTCATTCTTTTATCCTACTATAGTGGAATCCTTTTGAGGCTAATCGAGCTCCTATTAAAGTTAATGGATGGCTTGCCATTAACTTAGATGGAGGAAAGATTAACCTCTAACCTCTTACCCTGTTTAGTTCTTTCAGGAGAGAATTCAATTCTTAACTCCTTATTTCGTATTTATATAGCTTATGTATAAGTATATAATAATATAGATTTAATATATTAATATAAATTAATATATTCTTATTTATATAGCTATTACATACATATACTATATTACCTCTATTTCCTTTCCAAGTGTCTACTCATTTCTTTCTCCATATTGACTCTTTCTATTTTTTAATATTTTTTTTTGTATTTCAAAATATGTATGTGAAAACACATAAATATGTTCATGCCACAATTGTTCATTTCTCTGTGGTCACATTTGGACATAGAGAAACTTCTCTGCTAATGCAAGACAGCTCTATTAACTTCTAGGGAATTTCACAGGTACAAACAAGGGCAAAACTTTAGGCTTAAGCAGAGCTGGAAGCCACAATAGAGTAGTTTATTGCAAATATAGCGTAATAACAGATAACATTACAGTACAGCTTCCCTATCTCTTATTGTATGTGTCCATAGCAATTAATATCAGAGCTGTCAGATAAAATTGAGCTGGATAAATAATTTTCCCTAATCAATAATCATAGTGGCCTGTTAATGCTGCTTTACTCTGTCAGTATATCTTACATACATAAACTTCTTCTAGCAGGTACTTTAGGGACAGTCTTAACAATGTGCCAAAGATACCAGGGCTAATCTTGCTGATGTGTAGCACTGACTGCCATGGCCTGAGTTCACCTAAGCCAAGTCAGTTGAGCACGTGCTTGGAAGACCTGGCACTAAAGGTGCTTTCAACATACTAGTAGAGTAAATCAAAACGAAAAACATTATAAGAAAAGAATAGATTACAATAGGATCAGTCATGTATGTAAATACATTTTTGCAGCTGTAGGATTTATTATTTCCAGGTGTAGAGGAGATATACTGACCACTGAGCAGAACTAGACATAAATAATACTAAGACTATTTAAAAAATGCACCAAAGCAAGATGGGATGTTCAAGTGTAAGACTTGTTTTCTTAATGCACTACTGGGATTTCACTGAGAATTTACACAATGGTTATCTGCTATACTGAGCATGTCATGTGTGATGCAGTATCTACTCTAGCAGTAGCAGTAGGGTTTCTAACTGAACACTCAGGTTTCTTATCACTTTTATCGTTTTATAGAATTGAAATATCCATAGCTATTCAACAAATTAAAATTAATTTTTCTTCACTTTAAGAAAACAATAACAATCAGGAAATTTTTTGCCATATAACAAGTATTACATTTTGTTTATGTGAGCAGGAGTGAAGTTAAAATATTTACAATTTGCTATTGCCTCTGTTCCCTTCTACCTGTTGGCATGTCTACATCATAGAACCCATTTTGAAGATGTGTGAATTAGCTTGGCCTATGCCTGGCCCTGTTTCCCAACCAATGCGCACCAGTGCAATACCATACAGATACATTCTGGGAGTCTGAAAAGACACAGCCACTTAGTTCAGGAGCCATGCCACTTTAATTCCAATTCCAGAGCTGCCTGAGATGCTGACAGGTCAGGCACTTTTGCATGATGATGATATGGAGGATATATTTGTGTCATTCATAACACAAGAAAATTCTGAAAGTTAAAATTTAATCTCATATTCATATCACTTTTAATCTGGACTCCCCTATTCTGGAATATAAAAGTCCATACGGAAATTTACATTATGAAGTTAAAACAGAGTGAACTACTGGGTGAGCTGGCTGGTGAGTGAAATAAGGTTGAGGAGGGAGGAAGGCAGGCCTGGCATTACCTCCTGGATGAGCCAGGACTTTTGCAAATACACAGCTGAAGAAACCAAGAAACCAAAATTTGAGCATCATAGCCAACCCCAAGTAATCCACCATGAAAAACAGCTAGACCTCTGTAATACTGTTTAAAGTGGTCTGCAGATGTCCCTCTGTTGCAAGACAGTTGCAAGTCTTTGCCTTCAGTCTTCAACTAGATGTCATTTCCTTGGAAAATTAGTAGCAGAAGAATCATCCATCTCTTTCTGTTGAACAGGTCTATTTATAATTACAAACTCACGGCCTTTTCTGGATGAAATATTAATGTAAACTCAACTGCCAAGCTGCACTTATGGCATAGTAAACTACAAAACATTATCATATTAAAAGCAATTGAGCAACATGCTTCATGCCAACTTAATAAAAACGTCATTTTAAATATCATTTAGGAGCACTAGTCTATTTTACAATGCAGGATCTCACAACGTATTCAGGAGACAGTATATCTTGAGAAAATGAAATAAGAGGCAAAGAGTTCAACCCAGGTAAATAATTTCCAGGTACTAGCAATGTGTTTTATTTAGTGAAAAGTGTCTATCTTTTCCAGTGGTATCCTAAGACCTACTACAGATATCCTACATTTTTGTATGCTAGGCAAACTTATAACTAGTCATGAGACATATGAAGTAAATAAAAATAACTGAAGACTATTTAGATAGCACTTGAAATGAGATGCTTATAATACTATTTGCAAATTTATATGTATGTATACCAACTTTAAAGATTTGTAAAGGCTATAGAAATCTTTTGGATCTAGTAATTATTCAAACTGAAAAACATTGAGTATTTTTAAGTAAAGAAGTAATATGTAAAATTAAACAAGTACTTATGTGACAATAAAGATAATCTGCATGGTGCAAAGGGATTCAAGGATTTATATAGTCACATATCAGGCTTCAATAATGCAATGTTCAGAAGTAGCTTCTTATATTTACTCCTATTCTGAGCAGAATTAGTGCAGAAAATATTATTTTCTTATACAGTAAAATTTCAGTAGTAAAGCCTTACATCAGCAATTAGTATCTTTATCTTAGGATGAAAAAAAAGATGGAGTTATTCGTTGTTTATCATTTAAAAATTAAGAGTTTCCATCACTTCGAAGGGTTCAAAAGGATTTAAGAGGCAATTATGGCTGGATGCTTTTTTGAGTTTCATACAATTTTCAAGAATAATTTTAACATGAATCTTACTTCTTTTCTTGTTTTCTTGGGTCTTTGGTTTGTTTTTTTTGGACACTACAAAAATAAGTATTGCAACTGTAGATACCTGTTCACCAGAGTAGAATATTTTGGCAAATAAGCTCCTGAAACTCATCAGCCTCCTGACTTTCCCACAGAAAGCTCACATTTTACCTGGGGGCTGACTGCATGATGCAGACTAAGTCTAACATAATGATAAGAATAAATCTAAATAGCGCCTTCCAAATCACTAGGCCTTTGGGAAATTCACACTTCTTGTGTGAAAAAGACAACAGACCCACTCAATGTAATACTGCTTTACCGAGAATACCAGTAAGTTGTTAAATTCTCTTTCCAGACATGACTCACAAGAGAAAGTCACTTGTCTACATACAGATAGAGTATCATACTCCCCTCTGTTGTTACTGCTTGACTACAATAAAGTCATAACAGAGAATAGTGTCTTCCTGCTGAAAATTGATCTGTTTCTAATTTTAGTTGTTTTTTTCTTCCATAAGTGAGAAAAAAATCTGGTGACGATGTTAAAGTTGCTGTACTGCCTACTAAGGTTTTATAAGGCTTGTGTGTCCATATCATCATCCAATAAATTTGCTTTCTAAAGTCTTAAAAGATTTGCTTCTATGTGTGGTAAAAGTAACAGCTTAAATACATAAAATATATATAATGATTACGTGCTCCAGAACGTCAGATGAATCGAAGGTATTCCTCTTCTAGAAATAAACTGCTCAAATTACTCTAAGTTTCAGAATTAGGCACCTAAAATTAGGAAACATCATGATTCAAATGGGCTCCTTTCATATACCCAATTCAGTTCATAGTCTCCTTATGAAAAAACCCCAAATGAATATTTCTGCAGAAAAAATGCCCTCAATCAGTGCACAAGATGGGAATAAATCACTTGGTGACGCTTATTCAATATTATGCTTTTATCCCCACTGTTTACTGTATAGTGTCATGCCTTATTTATTGTACACTATTCAAACCCCGTAGACTAAATGATTAATTTCTACAGAGCCTTTCTGTGACACTCATCAATGCAGTATTTAGGTCCTTCACAACACATTCATAACAGCTATCTGAGATAAGTGTATATTGTTATTCCTATTCTAAAGATAGCAGATGCAATGCCAGAAATCTAAAATCTGATTTAGTGTTATATTGTGCTTTATATATCCAAGGCAGAGCAATTTACTTCAGTTGCAGCCGTGAGGTCTCAGCACTGGTATATATTACAGTCCCAGGTCAGATGTCCAGAATATACACAGCTAAGGTAAACCCCTTATCAAGTGTGGGTTTAGCAACCAGCATAGCATTACTGTGTGTCAGGAGCATGAAGAAAACCATTTCTCCAGGTCACTAACCATGAGGACATCTTTTTTTCTTCCTGCAACACCCTGCCTCATTCACTGAATTCTATTCAGCTGCTGAAATAAGTGAGACAGGGATCTAAACGGTTTTATTTCTACTGAAGTCACTGAGCCACAAACTACTAGAGAATTGGAGAGTTTTCTAGATGAGCATCACTACATTCTCCTGTTCTGCTTTTGCCTAAGCATACCCTGTAGGTAGTTACCTGTCACAGGATTCTGGGATAGATCAGCCTTCTGCTTTGACCCAGAATGTATTTTCTTTTATTATTTTTTTCTTCAACAACCCCCCCTTAAATTCTGTTATTACATACCATCTCTTTAAAACCATATACTTCCTTACAAGTGTTGGGATCCATCACATGAGTCCAAGTGCTGCAAACTTCTTTGTAACCAGTTCTGGAAAAGGATCCAAAACTTCCACACTGTGTTTCAGATATTTACTGACAGCAGAAGAATAAGAAAAAAGCTATTTCATGCACTCCGCTTAGGGGCCAGGGAGGACACGGGAGGCAGAGTTTTCCTGCACATGTGATCTAACTCTCTCCTGGCAAAAACCGCACAATCAAAAGTTGCAGTTGCAGGAAAAGTCTTGTTTGGCTCCAGGGCTGGATCATACCCACTGCGAATAAAACTTCTACAAAGTTTGCTGCAAAAATAAAATCTGAGAAAACTGAATTTACCACAAGGTTTTAAGGTGGATTTAATTTTCAGAGATTCATATTAAATATTCAAGAATAATAACCTGGATATAACAGCTACTCTTCCTCCTACCTACTTCTAGGAATATTTGAGAATGAGATTATGGAGTTTTAGATCATCTTTTTGTTGAGCAAACCAATATATTTTCTGCTTCTCTCATTCTGGACAGGTATAGTATTTTTGTTGACATTTTTCAAAGTACATTCGGACTGAGGGAGACAGTTTTCACATACAAATTCAGTGTAAGAAGTTAAAGAGTGATACGGACATGTGAAAACCAGGTCTTATGATGAAGCTATTTAATGTTGATTTTGGGTGGTGCTTCCTGCTCCACTTACAGAATAAGGATGCCCATTCATTTGTCCATGTGTTTGGCATCTCAGATTGTCACTAAATTATATTAAAGTCATTATTTTAATTATTGTATATCAATATCTAAACAGCTTTGCAGAGATTTGAAGAAAAAAAAATATATAGCAAGTACCAGTTGAAAAGTAAGCTTAAGAAAAAAACTGTAATACCAACAAATCTGAAAAATAATAACATTTTACTTAAAAATAAAAGCTGACTATTTCAGAATAATTGCTGTAATGAATCAAAATTGGAAGGAGGCTATCAGAATATCAAAGGAGAATATATATACACAAAAGTACAATATGTGAAATTGGAGTTCCTAAATTGCAGAGGAAAGAACAGAGGGGAAAAAAGAGGAAAAGGTTATTTTCAGGTTGGTTTGTTATTTAAAAAAAAGCTATTTTTTCTTGTCCCCTCATTAATATGTATTTAATGATTTATAATTGAGTTGATAGAATCTATTTTTTTCTTTTTTGTGTGTTTTTTTTCTGCTTGCTTTTAAACGGAGCTTTAAGTTAGGAACACTTTTGATTTAATTGATCTTGGGATATAAGAGTGAACTGGAAGATCTCTAGAGATCACTCCCAGGTCTATCATCTATGATGAGTACCCAGAGACATCTGTAACCTGATGCATCTTATCAATCATAAAATAAAAAAACCGTGCAGACTGCATAGACATCATTATAGCACTATTTCTCGGCACACAATGATTCTAGTACTGGTAGGTATGTTATTAATTGTAATGTGATCCTCACTATAAAAGAAAAATGACACTCAGATGCTTGAACTTTTTAAAGTGCAGGGATAATCTAGGAGTCTCTTACTTCTGAAGCTTATTGCTTACTATTGCAATATTCCCACTACAGGCATCAGAGCACTAAATGTTTGAAGGACTGAGATTTCAATAAGTCACCGTATGCCCAAATAAAGCATATAAGAAAAGCATATAAGAAAGACAATAAATCCTAAGTCTTACAACAAGCAGTAAACAACAGAATTTATGTAAAGACTGGTGTGGTGGCGAGAAAACTCATTCATTCTTTTTTATACTTCCATGCATTTCCTCACACATTTCACGTTTCCTGTTGACACAAAGCATAGTATTATTTTATCTCCTTGTCTACCCATTCTTTCATGATATAAAGCTTTCCCTACTTCAGTAATACCAGCTCAACCTACCACTTCACCCTAATGCTCTCATCAAAATCAGGCAGTCTCACTCCATTTCTCATTTACAGTATGTCACTGATTCATGCATCTTAAAATTCCTTCATTGCTCAGGGAGTGTTTCTATACCTGAGGAGGATTTTAGTCCCTTCAGTCGTTACACAGAAGAGCAATGCCCACCTCGCAGATGCCAAACGGTGTGCCACTGATCTCCCATTGACCTCACTTGCTTACTTTCCTCTTACTTTCTTTACTGACTTTCTGTACATGTCTCTGCAACATATTCCATACTCTGCTTTCATAACCCTATTAATTAAGGCAAGCCCAGCTTTAAGTACCCACTATATATCCAGAAACAGCAAAAGGTATGTGTGAAACCTGAAAAGAAAATATTGAGGAATATGTTTCAATAAACCCCGGAAATTCACATTGATAGCAAACACTTACTCACCTATCCCCACTTTTGGGAAACTGAAATGAATTTTCATGCACACATAGTTTTCAGAGCAAGGAAAAACATAGCACTTAAGAAATGTGTGTCCAATTAACAGCAACTAACAGCTAATTACAAACAATAAACATTAGATGAAGAGAATAAGACTGCAAAAAGAAGTGGAGGATGCCAATTTGATCACATAAATCCTTGATCAAATACTTAAGGGCAGCTAACACTAACAGCAGCAAATTAACTATTTGCTGCAAAGTTTTCTCAGGTCTATAGAGCTTTCTTTCCTACAGCAGCATTTCACCCTATCCCTGCATCTTACAAAGTAAGCAGACATAAGAAAAAAAAAAGTTGGTCATTTAGGAATAAAGGTTCTGCTTGTACCAAAATATCTATATGACAAACAAAAAGATGAAATAACTGGAAAAAATTGAACACACCTGAAACTTAAAAAACTAATATTGTTATAGATCTTACTATGGTGTGCTGAAGTCTCTCTGAGTCTCTTCCTTTTTGAGTGTTTCTTAGTATTTCCCAGAATACTCTAGAGGGATTCTCCAGGCTACTTTTCTTTCAGGGCATCTGAAAACTGCTTCTTTTCCCTTAAGACAGCTGTGAAATAGCACACTTTAAACCTTATCCAAAAGTTTTGGAAGACTGAGCAGGTCACAAAGCAATGTTTCATTTTCATTTTGTCTTAGTCCATTAAGAGATTGTTAAGGCAGTAAGCTACATGTAGCCAAATTGCTGGGGGGGCTGTGTGTCCAATTAAATTCAAATTTTACCTCTTTTTGTTACTTGTTGTAAATGTCCTGTCTAACATTTAACAGTTAATAAGAATCTCAGACAAAGCAAATGAAGAAATAAAGAAATGGTCAACACATTGCCTGACTCAAGACCAGAAAAATCCTTGAGCCAAAATGCTCTTTAACACAATATTTGCAAATCATGACTATGTGCTATTCCAGTATTCCTATATTTTTACCATGAGATAAATATTTCATATCTGTTAGCTAATGTGCTTAACTTGATACATTAAAGTACCATTAAAGTACCCAGTACTTGAAAGAGGGAGAACTCAACTTTGTCATGTGTTGAAATGAAAAACTGATAATGAAATACCAATTATTTCAAATGCAGTCAAATCTTAGACATTTATGGTGTGTAAATGCTGGTGGTAGTTACAGAGTATACTAGATACATAACAATAGAGATGATGCCCACAGCAATTCAGATATTTATAGAAAAAAAATAGCAAGCCAGCTTGGCACATATAAATGGACATGCTTTCAGCAGCTGAAAACCATAAACATTGCTGGAAGTAGCATCCCATGAGACTTTAAATAGCTGTTAAGCTATTACTACAGGTCAAACACAAAGACAATCAATTTGGAAGCTCTTTTGTAAGACTGTTCTGCTCAAGGTTTGGGATCTCAAACAAGGAGCTGCACATTCCCCTCTGCCACTATGGCAGTTTTGCAATTGCCTGGTGGTGCATCTCTGCTGGGCGCTTTGTGCTGGTGTGTCTGCAGGGCTCCCGAGTCAGGGGCCACTTTTGTTTTATGGGGAAAATGTGCATATTTGTGTGTAGGTATCACACACACACACACTCCCACCCCCCACCAGGTGCAACTGAGTGGGACATAGTATTTCACGGTTGTGTTTTTAATGCTCTGTGGCCCACAACTTCATGTCGTCTCCTAATAATTACTATGTTACATATTCTAGAGATAGCTCATATTAAAAATGTTTTATAACGTGTTTATAAATTATTTACACAATTCTTATTTCCTTTACCTGTCCTGTGCCTATGTATGCACTCCTCCACAGAAGAAAAAAAGAACAACAATTTTAAAATTAAAAGCATCCATGTGTTATGTTAAATAGCAATTTTTAAAACATGCAGCATCTATTTCAAGTTAATTGTTTACAGAATTGCTCAGGAGGAGATGAATTATTTGGCAGATTGAATTTAAGACTGTCAAAACTGCACAATAAGTGTAGTTTATCAGATAGATGTCAATACTGGATGCATTGTGAAAACTGGAAAATTTTGGAAGTGTAAATTTCTATTTTATATCCACCATTAACTTTCGAAGGCACAACTATCCCACTGTACCCCCGTCCCCGGGATCTCCTTACGTCCTGCTTCATTTCAGCAGCAAACTGAAACCAGATCAAAGTTGAATGCTAAATATAACTATTTTACATTTGAGTAAAATATCGAAACATAACTCAAAGATAATCAAACTGTACAATATTAACAGTAATTTTCTCCTAAATTCTGCTTAAGTATATACGTAAATACACAATGGGTGCACAGAAAGTTCATTTATGAATATTTGACTGCTCATGTATTAATTACATATATGCTCAATCCCTTCTTATTAAATAAGAAACTTGACAAAAAGAATCAGAAAAAAATCCTAGTGTCCTAGATTTGCTAGACTGCTCTTTGGTTGCTGTGCATTGCACAAAGCCACTGTATGTGCACCACAGAATTACAGACGATACGTGCAGTGCCGTAAGGCACCCAGCAATCAATTTCAGAGACGTGTAAAAATCTTGCCCTTCTGATGCTATTGACACATCCTGACCTTATTTGCTAATTCTTAAGCTGTTTTAAAAAGGTTGCAGTAAAGAATGGCGTGCAAGCTAGATGGCATGGAGATGACAAGCTACTCAAGTAAACTGACAGCATGGGAACCAAAATACAGAGGTCAAAATCCTAAACTATTTCTTGAAAAATATCTACTCTTTTGTTCGTGTTAAATACAACCCTAAAGGTCTGTTTAACAAAATACAGCAAAGATTATTTTAGCTTGGAATGCAAAAATGTCAACACTCTCCTGTGTTCATGTTTTTACTTCATCTAAGGTTAGGCTTAGAGTGCTATTATTGGTAGCATTACTGCTTTTCACATGTGTATTTAGTGAAAAGATAAAAAATCTGCACAACAACCAGAAGCCGCTAACGATATATGTTAAATATTACTGAACTGCATAGCTCTTGGACTAGGTTTCAAATGAAGACCGACTTAAATGAACTTGCCGCTGGTTACAGAAAGTATTGCACAGTAATTCCTGAGCAAGCAGAGCAAAGACAAGCTGCAGCAACACAACACCCCGAGCAGAGCTTTTATTCCCCCTGAGCAGCAAATGGGTATGCAGCCTGCGTGGCACAGAGCACCGTGCCTCTCCGAGAAAGTCTCATCTGCAATTTAATACTCTAAGTATCACGGGAACCTGTATGTTATTAGACAGTAGTTACTATAATATTTAAATTAATTCATAGAACAGTACAAGTTCCTGTGAGTGTAATTACATGCGTGTGGACAGTGCTTAGATGAACGAGTCCCATACCTGTCCACAACACCACAGTGAATATTGCAGAGATCACGGGGAGTTGCACATTAGAAGGCAGATGGCTTACCCACTCCCACCAACGCACCACTAAAGCCTTTTACCTTCCTGCTCCTCCACGCCAGCTAAAGCTCTCAAAGATGTTTCCTGGAAGTGAGCAGCCACAAACAACTCTGAAGGCTGTGCTGTGGTCTTAACAACAAGCCCTAATCCTGCCTGGCAGCCTCTGATAAATTATTGTTAGAAGCCATTGGAAGCTGGATCAGAAACATCACCCCAAAGAAACATGCAGAGATATTTTGCAAAGCAGGAAACTGCTGAGTGAGAAATGGTATTGTCAGTGTGTTACAGCATCCAAGCAGCTGCACCCAGGCCTTGGCAACACCAGTGACATGTCAATAGAGTTACTCCAAATGTTTCAAAGACTTTTAGTATTGCAAAAATAACTATGAATACTACCATCTAAAAATAAAAAGTAATTCATGCTTGTTCCCCTTTCCTCCCCCTGCCCTGGGCTCCTCACATTGCATCTACACTTTCAGTTTGTATTTTACCATTTAGGGTGCCAGTTGAAACTTCACTATGAAACGTTAATAACCCTGTGTTCACAGGATACTTATCTGTCCTTGTACAATTAATTGTATAGCTCAATTTGTTGAAAAAATGAAAATTACAAGACTGCTATTTAGACTATAGAGCACGCAATATGGACAAATCCTACAGATTTTTCTTCCACTGTGTACACCCTGGATCATATCACAAAGCACATGCGCCACTTAGTTATCTTAAATTTGCTGGCTTTATACTGGCTGGTGGTAGAATAAAAACCGTAAAGAATAAGGAAACTATTCGCTTAGAAAAACTGTGAACTGAAGTGCAGGGCTCTGAGTCTTTTTAAAACAAGAAAAAAATCACGGTCAAGTGATCACATAAATGAACTAAAGATTGAATGATGTGAAAATCTTTGAAAATTGAATGATGTGAAGATCTTATATCACCCCAAGCTTCCAAGTTTTGCTTAGAAATAAAACAGTGGAAGAAAAAAAAAAGGTAAAAAGTGAGATCAAAGGTTTTGTATCAACACATGAATATTTTTCATATGTCATGCATTCCTTCATTAAGATAGATTTCAAAATCCATCTACTTTCAGGTCTTTTCTTGATAACTGGAACATTTTCAAGAATTCTGAATTACACTGAAAATACCCTACACAGCTCTAACCAGAATACTCATGAGTTCTGATTCTGTCTCTCCTATGACAGTTACTCCCTCTATAGCTTTTGGCAAGTGACTAAGGATGAAACTTTGTCTGGTAAAGTCAAAGGGTATTTCAGTGCTGCTTTAAATGAGGCCAACATTTACTAATCTGATCATTCCCATCTACAGTAAGATAATCAGAAAAGTCTGAAGTGTTAGATCTTGTAACATCTTTTATAATTGACATATTAAATCATATTCTAAAATGCAATATTTTCAGCCCTAAACTCTGGCTGCTCTAGTAAATGGCTACTTCATGATCATCAGAGATCACCAGTATTGTTTTTCTTAATTACATTTGCAAGTAATTAATGCCATTGCTGCATTCCTGGATTCGTAATATTCCCTAGATATTCCTATACTGAGTAAAAGGGGAATACTGTGATAACGTAATCTAATTGCAAAGTCAAATTGTAAAGATCTTTAATAGCAACCACTCTATAGCACTTTTAATTTTCTGTCTGCTACATGAGCATTAAATAATTATTTCTCACATTACCCATGTGAGTAGATTACACCACTTCTGTCTCTAAGCTTGGAAGCGTATATTCTCACTCTACCGTAATGCTGAACATGTTACGCTTGAGAGGCACGTATTTCAGACGCTGAGGCTGACTACCAGTGTTTCAAATGGGTCCTGGTACTGAGTTGTAGAGCATCTTTCTACCATTGTCCATGGAAATTTGTTACATGATCTAGCTGCATAACTGAATCCGATTTCTGTATGCAGAGAAGGTTTGAATGAAGACCTTTTCAAATTAGCAGATGAAAATTTAGGAGATAATCTGATGCCATCTGCTTTACTCTCTTTAAACTTTAGCATTTCATATTCTAAATACCTCCTATCAAATGCATATTTTATAATGTTATTGCTAGAAGCCAAATTAAGGTCAAATTTGATGCCACAAGAAGAAAGAAATGTTGTAAGTACATACATGAAATAATTGTCACTATATGAAGAAGGACAAGCCTTCTTGCACTCCACTTGAAACATATTCCTTACAGGAAAGTACAATGTTCTTTTCCAAACCAAGTGAGGGAGGATAAGTCTTTAATCCTTCACAAGCCAATGACAATTTTATTAGCAAAGGGAGCTATGCAAGACTACCTGCTTTCTCTTGGAGTAAAACCTTTTTGAACCATATACTACTATGTGAACTTCATAACAATTTGCCATGACAAGGGCAGATTAACAGACTACCACTAGCTGCCCTGAACCCAAATAAATACATGGGTTCTAGCAGTTCAATTTATGTGTGGGAAGGTGGGGGACTCAGAGAATGGATTATCTCCAGAAAGGTTTTCTTCAGCGCAGCTCAAATTTTCCTGAGAAATGTCTCATAAACAACTAAATGTTTCCTTTGGAGGTCTACCTATTTTGGTTCTGATATAACTACCATTTGCCTAATTCTTTTTATTTAAAAATCTTTGGTACAGTTTCTAAAATGACAGATTTTAAAGAAAGGGAGCCACTGTAATATATTCAGCTTTAACGTAGCCTAAAGGACCTAAAAATGATGGAAGATGTACCCCACGCATGCAAGTTTGGGTACAAAATATTTCATAAATTGCTTATAACTTACATTGGTAAAATTCAAATCAAGAGGGGGTAGATGGTTAATGGAACAAGAGAATGCTTTTGATTGAGGTTAGTAGGTTTTCCTTACAATATTTAAGTTAATCTTACAATATTTAAGTATATTTTACAGCATTGATAATTTGCCTTTTTAAATGCTAAAAACATTCAGTCTTTACAATTGGCTTGGGAGTCCTTTGTTTCTGTTCATCAAAAGAAATTTTCTTTCTGACTGTCACCTGGACAGAAGCCTAGTGAGCCTAGCCAGGTGAAACTTGAATTTTTTTGTCTATTTAGAAACCCACCCCAGTCATCTTTCAACAGATTCTGCCCTATTAGGTTCAATCAAAAATAGATGAATCAAGTTTAGAGGATGAGTTAAGAAAAATCAAAATGAAACAAGATTTACAATGCATTCTAGTCCTATCAAAGAGAGAGGCTTGAAAAAGGAATTTGAGGAAACTGTTATAAAGAGGTTAATGTGTTTGTCAGACTCTTAAATCATATTGCCGGTAGACTCAATGAAATGATAAATTGGACTATAAAGAAACATACAAGAAATAATTCTTTAAGCTAAGCATTGAATAACCAGTTCTCATCAGTTTCTCCAGTATTTTTGTAGACTTGAAAGGTTCCAATACAGACTCTGGGTCACCTCTATCCTGTGGAAGTTTAATAAAAGAAAGGATTTCCTTCCCAACTTTTTAGTGCTTGTCTGAGACAACTGTCTGAGCTCTGACACTCACCAGCCATTCCAATTTTATCTATCCATCACATTTATTTTCCCAAAAATGATCAATATTAAAGATATAAGAGATATTTTTTTTGAAATTAAATCAGAGGAATGCAGGAGGAAGGAGGGAATAAAATTTCAAACTAAACCATTCTTACCTTAAACAAATACAGAGATAATTTCTCACATGCGTGAGATATGCAGGGCCTAACTGTATGAAACGTTACACAATCGGAAACTTTTAAGTGTATTATACTTTAAAGTCTGCTCCCTGTTCCATTTTTCTGTAATTATTTTAGAACAAGCAGAATACTCAAACATGTAAATACAGCAAAAACAGACAAAATAACATTATTGTAGAAAACTATTTGTCAAAGAATTGTAATAAACTATTCAAATTTTAATGTACTGGCAATCTTCTGAGTTCATTCAGGCCACCTGTATCACACCAACTCTTCCCTCATTTCTGCCAAAGAGATAAGTCATTACTCGAAAACCAAATCTTTTCGGGTCTCTCATGCAACTTTTATCAGAATTATGCTGCCCTCTGCCCACTTGTCCTTTCAGCTTGTGCCCTCTCATATGTTTAATATCTGTCCCTCCTCTTTGCTCTTTTTTTCTGCTCCCAGTTCTGTTCCTTTTTCTGTAAGTTTTTCTCCTCACTGCTGTTGAGTTCTTTCTGATTCCGCAATGTTTTGCTAATTAACAGTCACCAAATTCCTATGGGATTCATGCTGAATGACAATTCCTGATAGATAGGTAAAATTAAAGAAAGAAAGTCTAATTAGTTTGATCAAGCCTCTGCAGGATTCAAAATCAGAGGTGCTGTTAGTATGTAGATATCCCTTAGTGATGTTTCTCATTCCATAAGGCAGGTAAGTATATATCAGCTGCAGCTCTGGGACTGTTAGTATTGGTGGTAGCTTGACAAGCATCTTCTCCAAAGCTACCAATGCTCTGTGCTTTTCTCAAGTTACAGTGTGGGCAATTCATGATTTATACAAAGAAACCAACATAAAACCATTTTTGTGTTACGTGATCACATTCCATATTTCTGGCTTCTCAACAGAAGGATTGATACATTGCTTTTAAAAATGGAGTTTCAATGTCAGGTTCAAAGTACTAAAAATGACAGTAGCAGCAGTGACATTGAGCTAAGAGAGGCATAGACTTACAGTGTGAAGGCCTGTATAAGCTTAACTTATACATCTGCTCTCAGAATAAACTTATCAAGGACCTCTACTTGCATACAAATGTCCTGAGTTTGATGTAGATGAGCAAGAGAGAAGCCAAGCACAAATCGTTTCATCAAGGAAAGGGAAAGACCCAAAGCATATCAAGTGTTATTCACATGCCCACCAAACACCTTTACCCACGTAAACACTCCTGGTGCTTTGCCACTGCTCCCTGATGGCTGCAGGGAGATCTGATACTAAACTGATCAGGATGGACTTCAGTCAGCAAATCCAGAAGAATGTGGTATGGAGTGAAACACTTATAGCACATATCCTCTTATCAGGAAAGGTTAATTTTTAATGGCTGTATAGCATATATAGAAAGAAACCTGGTAATATTTTTTACCTGCAGTGTAATGCTGGTGAGGTCATGATCCTTATTACTTATTTTCCTCATATTTTGGGGACATAGGGAAACAACAGACACTGAACCTATCATTCTCTCAAGAGTATGAGAAACAGATAGTCATGGCTTGCACCTTCATTTCACATATTCCATCAAATGGCTGATTAGGGAGCAAAACTCATAATTTCATAAGGGTAATTGGATACATTTTCTTCTATTGCAAGCAAATTGCCCCCTGGCACAAGAATTTTAAAAACTTTGGCAGTGGATCTCCTGAAACCCATCTGTGTTGGAAATTAATTTTTTCTTTTGGGTATACTATATTTACATATTTTGTTTTATTTCTCAATATTTATTCTGGTGAGAAAAGAGACTTTTAGAGCAAGCACTGAAACTTCTAAACAGATTTTTTAAAAAAGTAGGTATCCAGAAGAAACTGGCCATACTAATATAGTCAATATGCAGAACTGGAACTGTCTTGACTTTTATTAGGCAGTCAAATGTTAATTTTAAGCACACCTATTTATAAACTTCTATTATTTATGACATTATACTGAGAGAGTATCTGATAACATTTGCTGATGATTATTCTCTCAATTCCCTAAACTTTCCTTTGAAGAAATCTGCCATGCAGTCTCCTAGCAACATTGAATGCCTGTTGTTTTCACATATTCTGTTTATTTCATATAAAGAAATTATAAAATAATTTTGATGGCCAAAGCAATGGACACTGGAGCACAGACTTAGCCCTCCTGATTTAGGACTATGGTGCCCCTATGCCCTCCCTAGCATTGGCAAGAGACAGACACTCCGAATGGTAAACCCTAAAGAAAAACGTGTATTAAACTCAGCTGGGTTGATTCAGCTTTCTTGGTTTGCTTCTGGTAATTGTGGGCTTGCAGTGAAATATAAAGAGTGCAAAAGTAACTTTTTAAACTGCCTTTAGTGTAAAATATTCACTTGGATTTTTGGAGAAAATCAAGAAGTGAAAATTCTTTGAAAGTAAAAGTGTAGTTGTCTAAATAAATAGCATAAATGCCTGAAGGATTTGCTACCATGCCATGTCTTAGGCCCTCCATACTTCTTAACACAGAAACATGTCAGCAAACAGAAAAGCTTCTTCATATTAAGCGCTATGTGCGCAGAACAGAAACACTCACTGTAAAAGCTTGACCTCTGTTGTAGGAATCTATCGCTGCTGTAACACCAACCACTTCAAAATCTAACAAAAAGTATTCAAGGTTATCAAGGGTACAAACTATGAAAAACACAGGCTATTAAAAAAACCCTGAAACTTAGATGAGCAAAGATGATTTACGGAGGTGACATAACTCTAAAACCATAAGCGGAAGAAGCAAATGCGACATTTCAAAGGACACGTGTTGTGAAAACGATGAACTTCAGGGCATAAGCTTGTTCCCAGATGAGGTTTGGAACAAATTATTTTCTTGTGCAGCATCTGGCATGGTGTACTGCCAAAGAAAAGGATATCCCAAGTAGCTGAGTTACTGTTTGCTTGGCAATTTCTGTATTCTGAATTATTTGAGGAGGTAATACCTACGCACTCCACATGAAGTATCCATGGCCAAGGACAAAAGGAAATTCCTCTGAAGAACAGATAGCAGAAATTACTCATTATTACAGGCATAAAAGAACAGAATAATCCAAACTGTTATAAATAAAAAATGCCTGAAAAAGAAATTCCAGCTATGAAATACATGAGCACTATGAATTTGTCTATTTATATGTACATTGGCTGGCTATGGTACTGCTGTCTAAAATTATACTTATCAGCCAAATCTTGCATTAGCTTCTCCAAGTAGACACAGATAGATGAAACTGGTAGGATTCACACAGACAGGAGAGCACATTAGTATTTTTGAAGCACGTTTTCTACAGTATGACATAACTGAAGTATGATAAGATTCCACTCTGAAACTTTGATCAAAGAATGTGAATGGCACTAAAACAATTGACCCTCAGGGAAGGTAGAGGACAGTGTCCTCAGATGATAAAACAGTTCTGACAAGCTCGACAGCGGGGACAAGAAGGTAGACACCAATACCTCCCTGTGATATCCAGGCTTAGTAAGATGATATGTAATGCCCTTTTTGTTATCTTGAAACCTTTCTTGATCTCCTCATTATTTCCCAATGGGTAACTAAAGCACTTTATTTCAGCTCAGACATTTTCTTCCATAGTTCCCAGGGTGGGAGGAAAGGTGGTGCTGTCGCTTTGGAGTTGTCAAAGTTAAGAGAAGTGGTGGGTGCTGTCTGCAGGGACAGGCAGATCTGGGCTTGGCACCACCAACCTGTACCCTTGGCAAAGTGTCACAGGTGCAGAGTACCCCAGAGGCATAGCTCTGGGGTGTGAAAATCGTCAGATGGTAAAATAAGCATTCTCCACCAATTCCTCTTGCTTTTTTCCCTTTGTATTTGGTATATATTAGTTTCCCTCATTTTCCAAATTCTGGATAGGGTACCAATACTTCAGTCTTCATATGTCAAGTTGCTGGCAGTCCTCCTCCAAACTTTAACCTCTGTTAGGCCAACAGTGAGCCTTTAAAACCGGATCAACTCAGTTTTCATGAGACAGTGATGCTAAACAGTCTTTTCCAGTCTTCTCCAGCAGTATACCGAGCAGGTGGGGGATAAGATAAATTACCACTACATGTCTCATGTGTGAAACCTAAGGGTGTATCAGTAACTCTTTGTCAGAGTCACGCAGCAAGTAGCTATTTTAGCCATTCAAGGTGGAGCAACCTTCAGAAGCCTGGAATAAGAAAATGTAAGCAAACTTCAGGGCTGTTTGGACTGGATACCTCACTAGCACCTAAGGACACAAGATAAGCAAACACAGAGGGAGAGTCCTTTCCCCCTGACAAAACATAGCACTAAAGAAGTAGTAAAGGAAAACCAGTTTCAGTGTCTGCATCTGGAAAAAAGCTGGAACCTGTTTCAGAGCAGGAAGTACTCTGTTAAACTCCATGCTGAAATTAAATTATTTGCTACAAAGCAGGGCATCCGCTTCAATGAGAGCAGATGTGTTCATTTTTGGCTGGAGAAGAAAACAGTTCCTCATTCAGGATGGCCAAAGCAAAGCATTCCAGTGGTGTTCTGGCCAGAGGGATCATTATGATTATATCCTGCTGATTTTGCATAAAAGAGGCCATAGGATTTTGTTGAGTATTTTCTACATCATATATTCTAAACATACCAGAAATAACACTCATGTAAAAAGAACTTTCTAGTTATAAAACTGAAAAAAAAGTCTAAAACCTATTGATAGAAAATATTAATACATTTAGAAAATAATTTATTAAATAACTAAAAGCTCTAATTTGCATAAAGTTGACAATATAAACAGTAAAATATATAGGGGAAAACTGAACCACATTTTATGACATATAAAGTGGCATTACTGCACCATATTAATATTTTTTAACAAAGTAAGTAGGCTGGAATTCCTGCTTCTCACGATAAGGGAAGCAGGAAGAAATACAAAGGTAAATGTACCTCCATTTGGAGCCAAACCAATGAAGTATTTTTTGTAATGTGTTGCCAGGCTGGTGTTATGCTATGAATATTAACACAGCCCAGGAAAATTCCTATTTTCCAAAAGATGAACTTCAATAAATTCAGAACTGTAGACACTTTGGTTTATGAATGTGATGTTCAAAATCTAAAGGTTGTTTTATAGAAACTGAAACAAAAATATGTACAGCAAAATAAACTGGATGCGTGATGAGAAAGGAAAGCAAATTTCCCTCTGAAAGTATAGTTGCATGTTATGCATATCTTAAGTACTCTAGTAATTCATTTGCATTTTCATAGCATTTATACTCATAACATAAGCCCCCAAAATAATATAGAAGAAATTACTGTACCTGCAGCTTTTTGCAATGTTTGCTCAGGAAAACAATTAGGCTTTTACTAATTCTTCACTAATTTAACAGTCCCACCATCCTGCTTCTTTCAAGAAGAAGAAAATAATTTGTTTGATTTTGCTGTATTGAATATTTTTAAAGAGGGGCAGTATACAGTCTGTCAGTAATATAATTAATAGATAATATTCCTGAATTTTAAAGTTATGAAGAAGAAACTGATTTTTTTGTCCAATCTTCAGTGAAAAAGAGATAGAAGAGCTTCTGTGAAATAAACCACATAATCAGATTAGCTTTTGAGCACTGATTACTGTACTTCATATTCAAATAAAAGCAAAGAATAATTTATTTGATATACCAGTTAAGCTAAAAACGTGGAATTGACAGAATATGGAAGTTCTTTGATGTTTTGTAGTTTTTCAATATACTCTCAATGCTGCTTGATGAGTGACAACAATTCATACTGTTTTAAAAATAAACCTCTATGCTCAGGGTTTGTTCTTTGTTTGTTGGTTTTAAGCCTATGCTTTCATTATATAACTGCTGCTTTGACTTTGAAGATTTTATTTTACTTATTTAAACAACATTTTATTCTCATCTTGGAATGCAGAACTAGGAGATGAAATAGGTTTGTAAAAGGGGAACAAAGTTGACTCAAATCCTTTCTAGAGAAGATATTAAAAATATGGTTAGCAGGGTAAGGTTCTCATTTACTTTCCTTTTCAAAGCTGATAAAAAGCGACAAGAGTCAATTTGGGTTCATTCTTGTAGTACCTGGGTACATTTTTCTGAATGTCAGATTCAGTCGGGCCTGCCTTCAAATTTGTCTCCCTATTTCCTATTCTCTCTTTCAACACAGAAAAAACAATGTGTGAAATATGAAAGGAAATTACAAATCTGAAATAAGAGCCCTGTCATTTCCTGGTTGTGCTAGTTCTTGACATCTTCCAAAAACAAGCCAAAATCTTCTAAAAAGTATAGGTAGTCCAGTATTGTCAGAAGGAATTACTCTCAGAAAATTTTAACAAAACAGCAAATTCTTTTTTTCCAACTGGAAGAATTTTCAACTTTTAGACAAGCTTCTCCTATCCCTTTCTATATAAGACTAGAACTGAATCAAGCTGCTGAAGTTTGCAGTGTTTCTTTAGATTAGAAAACCCATGATTTATTCTATTGGTGACTTCTGGTCTGCAGTTTTTATTTCAGGTTTCCCACACAAAATTTCACAGCTAGGAAGTAGAAATCTCCAGTTGGTACACAAGCTAGACTTGTCTTGCCAAAGTTTGCATCAAAACAATTAATGTAGAGCAACCAGGCTAGCAAGATAATGGGGGCAAGACTTTCAGGCCAGCTGAAGATCCATTTTCAGGCAACTATTGAAGTTGGTAAGATAATGGAGAGAGATCGTATTTCACAAACTGTTCTTTATTTATTTAACCATGCTTTGAATTTGCCCCGATGGGAATCTTTGATATGAAACAATTCTGTTGGTCCTTCACTGTTGAAATACGGCCATCAATTCAAACGGAGCAGAGTGGACCAGGCCATTCACACTCAACAAGGCTCAAGTGAAGAAGATTTTAATGGAAAGACCTGAATGTACTTCAGTGAAAGGGAGAGAGATTTACATGTTTAGAAGACATGATATTCTTGCCTTTATTTATCTAATTTTTAATGTTGTTTCCCAGAATAAAAGAAAGCAACTAACAACTATTATAAAATTTGAGCTTTTAGTTATGTTCTATATAGAAATCAGTAAATCCAAACCAACCACCTGGACTAAGTATGTGATTCCAAGTGTATTTTACATGCATGAAATCATAATTCTCTCAACACTTAAGATCACAGTAAAGTATTGGTATTTAAAAATACTTGGCACATCTTTTTTCTAATTTCTTGGATTTCAGAACTTATACCTTCAATATATTTTCATTACAGTTTTTGTTTAGTTTTGATTTATTTTTTTTTTTAACCAACACTGAAAGTGGCTTTAACAAGTCAGATTACTGCTTGGTAATGTCATAATTTAAGCATCAAGAGACCAGGACTACAGTAAATTAGCTGGCTGATTTGAGGAGGGGAAAAAAAGTGATTCCAAGTTTTTTACTGCTTCTGAGTTTGCATGATTTTATTGTACAATTCCTTATCACATGAAAGAAGTAGAGAGATACCTAGAATGGGATTTACTCAAAAGATGTCTTAAGAAGGAAGTAATTCTGTAGGCAATTGCATTAATTAAACCACCTTCTCTCTGCCTATCATACATTTAGCAGCTGAGTTGCAGTTCTTTCAGTTCCTCTTTCTTTACTTGCCCCTACTGCATTATCTTCCAGGCATTTCTGCTCTTTCTCTGCTTACCTCCAACAGGTCACCACCTTCCAGAACTACAGTCCCTGCCAGAAGTTTCACTCCAACAGCTCATCACAGTGTCTTCAATCAACCCATCAAATCTGGACTTCCCAACAGCAATATGCCCTACAGATAATTTCTAACGTAGGCACGAGCACGTCCCAGGGTAACAGGAGGACTAACCTGATCAACATTTTATTTTGGTCATCTCTTTAAGATTTGAAGAACTCAGGAGTGTTTATTTCAGAAATCACAATGAAATTATCAGCTCTTAGTAGCGGAATATGGTGACTGGCACCTGATGCCTGCATGTTCTGAAATTCATTTCATCCTGAAATATGTTGCAACATAATTTTCATAGGCTCCCTCAATTACATTAGGAAGGGATGTATTAGCTAAGATTCCTAATGTAGTGTTATACCATTTTATGTCAGCATGACTATGTTTTCTATTAATATAATTTTTATATTTGTTATGTTTTTTCACTCTTTGGCCTCCTTGGTGTTTGTGCCAGAGCACCAAAATAAATCTTAGTTTTAAGTTAATGCCAGAACAAACCCTCGGTCTTTAAGTAAACTGTAAAAGGGGTATTGTTGGTGATAAAGACTCAGCTGCACATTTCTGCTCAAATGTTAGCATCAGAAACCATCTCTTTCCATGATTAACTGCTCTCATGTGACCTTGTAAGTTGAGCTCATGAGGGATTTTGTGAAAAACTGTGGTCTTGGGCATGCAACAGTGACTAAATTCCTCACAAATCACATATGATTTACATAAATGAGTGTCTCGGCTCTCACACAGTTAGCTCTAGACCCAGTTACTAACACATGAAAAATGCACTCTCAGACTTGGCACGCAGCTTTCGCAGCTGCCAAATATACCCCCTGTGAGATATGAGCAGGTTGATGAGGAGGGCAACGAAAACATTTTCAACACTGCTAGCGACAGGAAGAAGAATGAGAATTCTGTTTATCTTGTTGGAGATTTTCTGATCATATTAGTGATTTCATTACGCTGTTTCTAGAGACCAAACTTTTTAAAATGGTATGGAACTCAAAAGTGCCCTATGAAAATTGCTGCTATAAATCAGATTCACACCTTATTAACAGTGTGGGAATTATACAATGTCATGAAAATACAGACACTCCTTGTAGCTTGAGTCTGAACACCCTTTCACACAGATATTCACACAGGTGAACCTGTCTCCATCCCATAAATTTATTCTAGTGTCTGGTTTGTGGCATAGCCTGATTTCACCATAGGCTATGGATGCATTTGCTCTTATTCTTTCAAGGCAAGCCCTGAAAAATGAGGCGATTGAGCTGTTATTGAAGAGAAATACTTTTGATCATGACTGAACTGCATTATTGCTCTGAAAAGGCGCAAATTCTTTTAAAAAATGCTCAGAAAGTTTCCAGGTGGATCAAAGAATTTAAAAAAGGGGATCTCAAAAATCCTGGTGGAATACGAAAAATCTACACTGGATGTTATCTGACTCTTAAGACAGAAAAAATGACAGAGTCTATCTTTCATAATGAGGTTGATAGGTGCCTGTAACAAGGTTAGACGAGTGTTAGCAATTAATCTAAACTTGCTCTTTTTTTGTGCATGTGTCCATAATCAGTTTCATTTCTTTATTCAGATTGTTTGACCTTCTCCTCTTTCCCTCTCTTAAAAATAATAAAAAAATACTGCTACATCTCTACATAATCTTTCTGCCTAACTTCATGGGCCAGATGATCTCATCTCCTGTTTATCAAATATTTCAAAAATAAAAATAATAATAAAGTAATTTAAAAATCCTTCCTTGGAGCCATTCCAAATCACTTCTTACTAAAAGACTTTTCTCTCACAAGATAGAGCTATTGTGACTTACCTAGCTCTTGGGGAATGATAAATCCAATCTTTGTAATATAAATGACTGCAGAAAACTGCATACCATTAGTACACCTAAATATATTTTAAAAGATGCCTATACATTCAGAAAAGGTCATGCTTAAATTCTTTCAAAAAGACTTCTCTTGTGAAGATGTGAGCTGAGAGCAGCGTAACCATTAATGAAAAAAACACCTTACCCCAAACTGTTGCAGAGTGTAATCCAGTAAGTGGGGTAAGACTATGATAATAAAAAGTTTGATGATATAAAAATATTCATATCCTTACATGTGCCATTATTTTTGGTATTATATAGGAATCTTAGATTTTACATAAAAGGCAAAGCAAACAAACAAAAAGTAGTAAGTATTTTCCTTTTGTTCATAAAAGAAATTTTAAATGAAGTCTCAAGGCAAAACTCCAGGGACTTCAGTCTGTGTCCCAAAGGCAATTACTAGATCAAGGGACTGTGTCCAGTGTCTTTAACAGAAATTGGAGCAGATCTTCTGTGAAGCAAAATACAAACTGTCGATCTGTCTTTTAAACTTCAGTGTTTTTACTCAGTCATATTTTTAAAAGGGAAGAAAAAGTGAGCTTGTACTACATATAGCTGAGCTCTGCCATCTCCTCAAAAATTTGAGAAGAGATGCTAGAATCTCCTGGACTCTGTATGAGAAAAGAAAATATCATTTGTCAATACTAATAAATTTTAGGAAGATCCCATTCTTGACTTTATACTAGCTGTCCAAAGAAAAAGCATCTAATCTTCATAAACGGAGAATAAACTAACTTCTTTTTTGAGATACACAGAATTCTTTTGTAGCACAAGAGGTATTCAGGTAGAAACATATATTTAGCTTAATTTTTCTTGAATTTTGACAATCTACAGAAAAAGTGGCAGACAGGATTTATCTGGAATACAAAATCCTCTCATCCTGGACAGGTCAGAATTACCACTCCACTGTGGTTTTCTGACAAATGTTTGGTTTCTGGATACTATTAAAAGGGAATATCTACAGCAGGAGGGTAGGGAATAACCACAGCACTGAACACAGGGAGGGAAAAATCAAGACTATCTGAAGAGTAGTGCACAGAGAACATTCATTAGATGAGTTTGATACACAGGACCTGCTCAGTAGTCTTCTCTCTTTGAACTGATGATAGCATTAGTAGGACAGCATTACTCACCTGCAGAACAGTCCTCAGCCCCTTTGATAAAAATCACTATTTCACATCCCACAAACAGAACATTTTGACATTGCACATAAGTAAAATGCATTTTAATGTGTCTCAGTTGCCATGCCCTGATGAATTCAGGTAAATTTCCCACAAAATACACAGGAGTATTTAAAAGATTACAGTAATTTCATAGATCAAACAAACTAAGAATTTGCAGTCTCAGTAGTCTTACGTACAGTCTTCTTATTAAAACTTTTTATTTATTAATTTCACCTATACCATTTCCTAATTATTAGGTATGTGAAAAGTTACTTGACCAAGGACCATAAATGTACTATAAGTGTACTTA
This sequence comes from Calidris pugnax, assembly GCF_001431845.1. Classification (NCBI taxonomy): domain Eukaryota; kingdom Metazoa; phylum Chordata; class Aves; order Charadriiformes; family Scolopacidae; genus Calidris; species Calidris pugnax. The sequence goes on from NW_015090995.1 coordinate 10,405,411, forward strand.
AAATTGCTTTAGAACTATCTGAGCAAACGTCCTCTCTGTCATACTTTTTTTCACCCACAGTAAGTACAATAAGGATGCATCCAATACTCATTATCCATTATTTTATTTTACTGTATCAATGCCACAGTTCCTGCTGCTTCTTTGATACCTCTCTCTGTGATAAGCACTGATATAATTTTTCATATTGTTGCCTCATTTCATTTTTCTGTTTTTCTTGAAAACTGAAAATATTAAAGATCATACAAGCATATTGGTACCATGGTCTTATTCTCAGTCACTCTCACGAGAATGGCCTAATGTCTCTTCACTGTGCTGGGCCATAACCTTACTTCCTGACAGCAACAGTTCTCTCACTGCAATGTCGTATCACAACCAGCAAACCCTTGCTTCTGGTATGATGCACATCACTCTTCTCTGCACTTGCAACAGAAAAAGGTGCCCTTAAAGCTTTCCTTGTTTGAGCATTAATGTCCTGTGATACTGCCAAAGCATCTAGGAACTCAACTTTGCATCTAAAACTGCAAACAGAACAACAAATAGCTTGTCTGATGTGCTCTTGGTTCAATCCCTTGTAACGATCTCCTCTCTAAAAAAATTCTAAGATAAATTAAACACCATAGTGATAAACGTGAAAGAAAAGCAAAGAAGTGATATCACAAATGTTCTGATGTCATGGATGATTGTAGTATTTTGAAACTATTATTCATCCTAATATATAGACAAAATATGTGGTGGCTAATATGACTGACTGATGATGATGATCCTTACCTGTTGCATGGTTTATCCTTGACCCTGAAAGATTCTACAATTCTGCAAATATCCTAGCTATATATATAAAAATATACATTATTTAACCCAACTTTTAATGGATAAAAAACCACTTACTGAAGTGAAACTTTATGAAAACAACAGAAAAACTCCTGATCCGGATTTTCAACTCAACAGGCTAAGCTACTGAAAATATAATGCATAATAGTCATCTCTATAAACTCAGCCATAGGATTGTCAGCTTGTGTGAATAATATGGATCCCATGAACACTGTAACAATGGTGATGTAATCCATTAAAATGAGTATCTTCAATGGTATAGTTAAGGTAAATAACTCTTCCTTAGGCAATGAATGTAGAACCATATCTTGGCAATATATTGTATAACATGCAGAACAGATTTTTTTTTACTTGTAACATTTCAGTCCTCAATTGCTCAATGTGAAAGTTGTCACCTTTCAGCCCATAAAAATTCAATACATCTTCTCAGAGAAATCCATCCTTGGCACTTCTCAAATAAGAGGAGTTGTTTTTTAGGTAGAATTACATATTCCCCTTTTTCAGGTACTAGTAATGACTTGTCCCTTTAGATACAGGTGACTTTAGTTGTCAGGCAGTCATACTCCTCTTATGTTCATAATCTAATTGTGTATATACCTCATTTTATAGAAAGGCTGCACAGTAGATATTTAGGACTATGCAAATATATTCTTTATCATAATCTTAGAAAAATTTCAAAGATATATATGATCACAGAAGAAACAACAGTTACTTGACATGCAAGATGAAGTAAAAATAGGGACACCATATGTCAACGTGATATTGGAAAAGTATTCAAATACATCAGAAAGTACTGAACTACCTAAATATCAGAACACAATAATGACCAAGAATGCAAAACGGGAAATGCTACGCCAGAGAATAGGTTTTAAAATGTGGATCTGTAGGTTTATTTGGCCATCAAGTACCCTCCACAGAAATTACACTGAATCTGTCAACATCAGAAATTCTCCACTTCTACGCTGTGTAAAACTGATTGCCAGTTAGGGTTCAAAAACACATGGAAAGCTTCATTACCACCTTTTAATGACACTTTAGCAATAGGAAGCAGTGGAGAGACAGTAGAATACTTCAGCTTGAAGAGAAAAAGTAAATAGATTTATGTCATGCTTTGCTTTTGCAACTTGGCAAAAAACATAAATAGAGTTATATATCCAATCATTAAAACTCCCTTAATTTTATTACAGAGACCTTGATCAAGATAATTTCTTTCTAACACAACAATGAAGTTGCAGGGTCCTATAGTGCCTCCTTTCTCTCCATTATATTTTTTAAAAAACCCTTCTTTCTTTCATCAAGACTATTTTTCCTTTATTTCATGTATAGCAAGCAAATATAATAAGCTTCTTTCAGAAAATCAGGCCGGTATAAAATCGTGCATTCTTTATATAATTTTAGAAGGAAAACGGTTAACATTTTAGCCTCATGACTTGCAAATGAAAGAAAATAATAACGCTTAGCAAAAGACATTAGAAGAACACATTCACCATGAATCATACTGCCCTTGAAGGTACAGCTTAAAAAAGCAGAGAAATAGATTTGACACCACTTGGACTTGCAGCTCGGACATGCTGCATTAAACTGTTCAAAATTAATTTAATCTGAGCATGGAGAATAATAGCCTCTCAGTTCAAGGCTTCTGATAGCAGTAATTTGCACTCGAAAGTACTTCCAAAGGGAAAGAATAAATGAAGGGCGACTCTCCAAAACTGAGTGAGCAAATGTATTCACTAAATGAAAGCCTCTTGATCACCCCGTAAAAGAGCATTCAGGAAAACGACACATTCTATATCATTTTGTGGGTTAGGAATTTTTTCTTCAAACTGCTCACTGCTACAAGGAGAGACACTGTTCTTCCTGGACTGATGATGGGATAAGAAGCTATTTACTTAGAGCTCTTGCATTTTAACTCAAAGCCATGAAATCCATTTGCCTTAGAAACAAGTAAGTAAGAGTGGCATAGTAAAAAATCCTCTTGTCACATTTGTAATAAGGCACTTTCTAGACTAATTGCATATAGGGCACTGGCAGTTCCCCTTGCTTTTTCAGCAGAGGACTAAGAGCTAACTGTACCGAACTGTTAACACTCCAGCCCTTAAAAAGTACCTTATCAACCCAAAACATTTTTATATTTTATAGAAGTCATATCCTCTTCACTTACACATTGATAACTTTCAATTCTATTCATCATGCCTGCAACTAAAATCTCTTGATACCTGTTCCATTTCTCACTCAGCTCCTAGGAGGCAGTGTGATCTCATTGAAAAGGCACTGGAACAGGAGGCAAGAAACGCTATTTCTCTGCTTTAGGGTAAAAGATGCAATTGGCGTTTTATAGCAGCATCAACCCAACAAAAACTGCTCAGGTCACATGTGGCAACACGCCGGAGAAGTGAATGGGGAGACCTTATTACCTTCTAAAATTATATGCAGGCAGAGATACACAACGTGAGAGAATGCAAGGCTGTACTCCACTCTTAGTTTCTGGCCTTTATTATGACTTCTCCAGCCCAAATGACAATCCCAAAGTATTCCTCAAGTATAATTAATAGCAAAGGCTGACCTGTATTAAGTCCAAAATTGCTGGGTGAGGGTGTGGGGAGAATCACAGGGGGCAGAAGTTAACAACTTTGCAAAGGTCACCCCTGTAGTGAGAACAGGGGTGAAAGAAGAAAAAGGGGACTGATGTTGCTGAAAAATATGGATTTGATCCGAGCAAAAGATTTTAACTTCTGAAAAACTAGTTTTAGTGTTAACTTGGGGAGGGGGAAGGGGAAGAACCAGAAAATAGGGACTCTTTAACTTTGCATTCAATGTTCTGATTCTCAGAATTGCGTTCCTACCCCATTTATTTATTTATTTATTTTTAAAAAGAAGAATATATTCAACAGTACACATTATCTTCATTTCTTAGTAAGGCAGGCAAGCCAAATATCTAAGCCACAGTAGTTAAGCAGCTCTAGCAAGGAAGCAGTGAAATACATGTGAGAGCCCAGGCAGACCTGGGAACAGGTAGCAATAAGGAGATCACTCAAAGTCCTAAGGCATGTAATATGGCTGTTTCTTTTAGGGTCTCTCTTAGGGTCTTGGGCATTCTTTTGAGCTGCACCTTTTTAGCTATACCTCTGAAGAAAAAAGCCAAAAATATACTTTGGGGGTGTGTGTGTACATGCACCAACGTGTATGCACATATCCACACACAGAGACACAGCATCTTTCTTTTATTAAATCTAGCACCATTAGGAGCTGTATCCTGTGCATGCACAGCACAAGGTGAACTGTGTGCTTAAGTAATAGTAAATAATAATATCCTTTCCAGGCAGAGAAGTAAAGACAATGGTTTGCACTACACTGCACTGACAGAAAGAACAAACAACTACAGTCAATGAAAAATAAAATTACCAAACAAAATGAGTTCTTGACTTTACCTCTTTCCATTCATTTGAAAATCTTATCTCCCTTTTCTCTATTTTTTTTTGTGTGTGTGTGTGTGCAATTATAGGAATCCACTTTTTTGAATTAGTTTAGTGGCTGTGAGAAAGTCTTAGGAAGATATTCAAAGAAAAAGTTCCATCAAACAGAAGGAAAGTAAATAATATATTAGTATTCAAGTTTCATTTCCAATCTCACAGTTGCATTACTTTTGCAAATTTACAACAAAGAAAGCCAAAAGGTCTTTTTAAATTCTCTGGTACCGCTTAATTTCTTCTGAATAATTTACCTGCCACTAGCTGTTTGTTCTATAATAATTCAAAGAAAACAGTTTTTTGAATGAGTTTAGTGGCTGTGAGAAAGTCTTAGGAAGATATTCAAAGAAAAAGTTCCATCAAACAGAAGGAAAGTAAATAATATATTAGTATTCAAGTTTCATTTCCAATCTCACAGTTGCATTACTTTTGCAAATTTACAACAAAGAAAGCCAAAAGGTCTTTTTAAATTCTCTGGTACCGCTTAATTTCTTCTGAATAATTTACCTGCCACTAGCTGTTTGTTCTATAATAATTCAAAGAAAACAGGTTATGGCGAAAGTCTAAAAAAAATAAAAGTGCTTCTAGAATGTATTAAAAAGTTAAAATAAATTGAAAGCCTTCAGGATATTGTAACTCACACAGCTGGTATGAACAGCATTGCCAATTATGGGCACTTAGAAGACCAAACTAGTCTAGACATGATGCTTCTGGTACTTCCTACCAGAAAAAAATTGGAGGATAAACTGTGAACTCCCATTATCTTTATGAAAATTATTCTTTGAAGAAAATGCAGAATGCAAATACAAGTAATTCAGGTCTTTGAGGGCTCATCCTTCTATATCCAACAGCTTTCTTAAAATACCTAGTTTTCTAATGTTCTATGATTGAAAAAGGGAAGGATATTTCAGTTCTTAAAGCTTGCTTGGAATATCCTTAGGAGGAAAAAAAAAAAGTGTTTGGTCATATAATATTTTATAATTTACATAGATTTTGCATATTCACAGTTCTCAGAGGTAAAAATAAACAGACAATTACTAGCCATGACATTTTAATTTGTTAGGCCATAAGGTTTCATGGCCCTGGTACATTTGGAAACTAAAAGCTCTAGCACCTTTGTGAAGATTTAAATGGTATAAAAGGGTTTCTTTTAAACATTATATCTTTGCTTTAACAGATAAGTGCAGGCAATTAACCCATTCAATGACCTCTGGCTGCACATCCAACTAAGGCACTCCCTCATGGCCCAGTACAACTATATCGCATTTTTAAAAGATGAGCAAAGCAACTTGGACCCAGGGTTCACACAAGGTTTATGCAATCAGGAGATTAGCAATGTTTGTTACCGTAAGAAATGGAAGTCTTTCCCTGTGAAAGTGAGATTTCATATAAAACTTCTGTATATTCAGTTTTAAGTCATCAGCATTCTGCAAAACCATGGTGTGTAATGCTGTGTAGCTTATCCTAGGCAGGGTTGAAGATGGTGAGCTGTGGCCCTTTCTCTGCCCCATGTCCCTCCCATTGCACAGGCAAAGCTGAGGGGACCGGAGTACGAATTCACAGCCCCGTGCTCCTGAAAGGTTTTTTGTTGCTTGACCGGGAACGGCCAAAAATCTGGTGACCATTAAGAAGTACTTTTCATAAAATAAAATCAGAAGACTTAGTTTTGAAATTACTTAACAAAATAATTTTCCTAAAATGGAGAAAAACTGATTGATTTTCACCTTCAGACGGGCAACTATCAACCACACAGAAAATTTGAGGAAGCCACGTTATCATCTCTAAAAATGTTGGAGTTCTTTCAGTTCGTTTTTTTTTTTTTGTACAGGGCAAAAATATTCTGATGGCTGAAAACACTTATAGACATTTACCTTCTAAGAATAAGAGGGAGAAAATGAAGCTGCCCACAGCAACGATAATTCAGAGTAGCATAAACATCTTTGTGAACTATCTCTAGTATTGCATATCAAGCTTTCTGTGTTCATGAGCTCACTAACAAGCGAGTTCAGAGAAATTTAGAAAGTTTATGATCCGTTACAAAGAAGCATCTGTGCAAAATGAATCCTGAGTGGGGGAACTTGTACAGGGGACTTGAAGAGTTATATCCCTCTGTTGAGAGAAAGTATTAGATCACAAAGTAACTACTCAACCAAGACCAGGCAGAACTACTCTAATTTCTGCCGATTCTATCCATCTACAGACCACTAAGTATTTCCATGTGTGAGCAGTGATAACCAGTTATGTTGATGTGGTAACCAAGCCCTAGAGATAGATGTGTGCAGGAGAGAACAGAGAAGTTGAGGTGAGAATGAAAAATTACTTCTGGCATAGCATTATACAGAGACCTAAACAATCCACAAACCACTAAAGCTCCGTCAGGCTTCTAGGCTTGTACACAATATATCTTACTATGCCACAATTTTCATAGCTGACAGAGGATAGATATTTTTTACAGCACCTACAAGTATTTATCTTATCTGAACTGCTAGTGAGAGCACATTACAAAGATAGAAATAAATGAAAATAATACAAGGTTCTGCTATCAAGCAACAAGCTGTTATTGTCCACCTTGGCAAAATCAAGATCTCTACTCATTGGAAGCCAATCAAGAACTTTCCAACACCACCCCAATACCACTGGAGGCCTCATTGTTTAAAATAACACATGGGGGTTGCAGGAGCTTTGTGGGACCCCCAGGGTCATTTCTAACCATGTCTGGGTGCATGCCATGGCAAAAATACCATCCGTACAGGTGCTATGGGTAATACTGAGGCCCCTCCTCACAAAATTTCTGTGGGTACTGGGAGAATGCGGTAAAGGTGTGATGTAGGTGGATTCATTACACAGATTAAATTACTTTAAGGGACAGAGAAACTAGGAGGTCATTTCTTCATCTCAGGAATAGCATTAACAATACAAGAAATAGAATAAGGTAGTAAATAAATCTACTGATATTTCCATGTCAACAACAAGTAGGGTAACAGTTGGGTTAAAATCTGCAGATTAGATAAACAACGGAGAAAAGCAGCTAATACATTTTTAGGCCTGAAAATAGTCTTTGGCTCTTCTACAAAAAACAAGTAAATTTTGTCTTCTGAAATGACACGGCAGATAGAGTCTGCTTTGCCAGACTAAGAATTTCAGAATGTCAGCACTGTGGACTACTTAAGAAACTACACTAACAGGTAGTGAAAAAACATCCACTCTCTAATACCACAGCAAAAGGGTAATGTTACTTTTGCAGAATGTCTCAGTTTAAAGAATAACAGAACAAAACCAAAAACATGAACTATGAAAAATATTCAACAAGCAGATGGTGTGAGAATAATTTGGGAAGCTGATATCCAGTTAAAAACACTGCCTAATGACTGACAATGCAAGGGACTGGTGGCATTTGTTACATAAGTGGATACACTGTGTGTTATGCTAGCTGGAGACCAGCTGCAATGTAAAATTACAGAAAGGAAGCAAAAGGAAAAGAAGCAGAAGCAATTATTGCAAAGACGAAATAGAGCAGAAAAGTGGAAACATGGAATTGAAATGAAAGCATGGCAATCAAGCAAAAGTAGTAGGAAAGTAAAAAGGAAATATTTTGTTTCCAAACAATTAATTAGAAAACTAATTTAGGATCTTTATCAACCATATCTGAAGTCTACTAGATATGGATCACAAACTCATATTGCTATTATTGTGTTAGTCACCATCCTTTTATTAACTCTATTACTTCATATCACACTTTGTTCATGCACTTACCTATAATTAAGCACCTCTCTTATGCTGCATCTTTTTAACAGTCCAAATCACCTTGAAAATGCTGCAGAGTGAAATACTGACATGCCTTTCAGCAGAGATATCAGAAACAAGTTTAAGAACATCAAATTAACTGTGACTGATTTTAAGAAGGATTCTTCAAGAGCACATCTGTACTTGACATCATTCTGAGCCTGGTTAAGTTCTGACAATGTATTTTTACCTTGCAGCATATCTAGCAAACCTTGTTAATCTTTCTAGGGGCATGTATGTCACCAGATTGGTGATAACACATGAACTGCATTTTAAGAAGCCATATGTCATCTCTCTAGAGGCTTCTTAGCACTTTTGAAAACGCTGATGGACAATCTAGTCCTTTCACTATGCCCTGTCTTGCCCTCTCAAAGTGATTAGCTCTAAGAAATCTTGGAGAACTGCAACTTACAAGATATCTATTCAGAAGCTCTCCCAATTGACAAAATATTCGTGGATCCTTTGTCGGAATATTCAGCAGGGCTTTTGCAGAAAATCAAGCTTTCAAATTCTTTTTCCTCCTCATTTTCTCCAAGGAAATACACTATAAAATATATGCCATGGTAATGACCAGTAATTACTTGTATAAAACATCAGCTTTCACTAGAGCTACCTTCCATTTTCTTGCATTTACTTCCATCTTTATTAAGTAAACATTTACATAGTAAATATCCCTCATGGACATTCAGATTTATTATCGTTATATCCTTTTTCCTTCTGACTATAATGAAGATTAATTTAATCTCAACAGCATTAGCCCCTTGCCAACTGAATATTGTGTTGTTCTCATAAGTCAGTAACAAAATTATTTATGATGGTGCTATTTACTATTCCAGTTTCTAAAATATTGACTTTCATAAAACACAGTTTATTCATTTATAGTTAAAAGATCTCTTACACTAAAGAACCAAAGATGATGGGGGGGAAAATGCAGAAATATTTTTGCCGCTCCTTTGAAGAATCATCTAGTGAGTTATGAGTAGTGAGTTCTCTGCTAAGAACTCTAAGGGGTTAAATAATCTATCTTTTCAAGTGTCCCTAAATTAAATGTCACTTTTCTCATTCAGGTCATGCAGCATCAATTTCAGCAAAACTAGAGCATGCGCTCAACCGTGTGTTGCTAATGACTGTGATCATTATGATCTTCTCACGAAGCATCATGTATGGGAGAAGTGGCTGTACACCACAGTTTTCAGAATGAACAGGGGGTCCCCTTTTGTATATTTCTCTTTTTAAATTCTGTCCATCTAAGAGGCACATATCCATCTGCTAAGGTATTTAAGGAGAGAGTCAATTTTTGTTTCAAATGTGCTTCTCCCCACAAGGATCATTAAATGCTTGTATTCATTGCTAAAATGGAAGGATTAATCAAGTTTCCCTCCAGGACTTAGATCATCATTAAAACTCTTTTCAACTGTTTTAATTCCACTTTCCTACCCGAACTTTTAACACATGGCAAAAGCCCCACCCACTTCAGTCTATTCTGCTTTCTCAGGACCTGGAGATTAAAGGCTAAACTGTGTATTTGTATTCGACAGAACTGGGTGAATACAAGCAGATCCTAAGATAAAATATTGAGACATAACAGTGCAGATGTTTGGCTTTACGGGAACAAGTGTTCCCAAACTACCTTTAGAACATCAAGGAAATTCACTCATAACAAGAATTAAGTAACTCTGACAAAGCTGGCATATGATTTATGGCATATGCAAAATACTATCATATGCAGGAATCTGTGTATGGCAGTACCTTGAGATCACTAACTGAAAAAGGATTGGACAAGAACAGGGAAAGAACAAGAAAGGCAGCAGTGTGGCTGGAATTAGAGTAGCGTATTAATTAGACTACAGTGACTTTTCAAATAATTAAATGAAGAGCTGTTTATGTTGTCATACTATATCTTTAACGAGAGACCTAATTGTAAAATTGCCCAATATTTATTTTTATTTATATAATTGACATTTTTAAAACATAGTGTATAATTATATGTTGGGCAAAGGCTTATATCTTAGCAAAGATATAAACTGAGTGTCCTTGTACTGCTGTCAAGCGATCCATGGCAGATATATTCAGTTCCTCAAAAAACTATTGAATAGTTGTACAGAGGAATGCATCTGTCAAGGAATATGACAAAAAGGCTTTGTTCCAGTCTGGAATTCTCTGTAGGGATCCCTGTTCAGCTCAGCTGAGTTCCTCTGCACAAGTGGTTTCTATGCTGTTCTTCAAAAGACAACAAACAATTTATTCCATTAAATACTGTCATAGCGTACACTGGAATCTATTAATACAACTGCCCCAACAGGACAGAAAGTATTCCTTTTTCTCAATGAGCAGAGAGGACAAATCACACATGGGAAATAGTTTCTGTGCTTTCTAGAAAAGATTGGGTCTAAAATTGGACAGACAAAACCTTTAATTGACTGAAAAAAAGTAATCTGGGTCCAAGTTAAAATTTTATAGAGTTCTTGATATCTTAATTATCTTCAATTTTGTATCCCCGTATAATTTTGAAATGTAGAAATGGGAATATTTCTCAGCTTCATTCCTTGTATTTTTAAAGCATTTCTAAAGCTATCCTTTCACAGGTCAACAGAAATATATGTCAAAATATTCCAGCTTCAAATATACCTTGACTATGACATATGGTCTCTACCTGAGGAAGACTGAAAGCTACACAGTGAAAGTGAATTATGAAAGCTTAACTTTAAAGAAAAATTCTTCATTTGCTATCTTGAGACTATTTTAAGTTCTTGGTATGATTCCAATACTTTCAGGAGACTTGTCAAGAGCATGGGTAGACATATGCAACTTAGATTAGATAAGAAGAGCTGTGAAGATGTAGCAAGAGCAACCTTGAACATATTATGAATGTAAAATACTTACTGAAACAGTTAGCCTGGGGCTGATGTTCGTGCTGTCATGTCTTCACTATTACCAAAATAAATCACATTATGGCTTGGTTATGTAAATGTACTGAGGCAACAAGCGGAACTTGGGATAGGCATGGGAGCTCAACAGAACACCGGGAGCCTTCCAAAATTTTTAAAGCATTTTTTTCTATTTGATATATTTGGTTAATCCACTATCAATTTATAACTGTTTTAGTTGGCTAAACCTGATTCAAGTGCGTGGAGAGTTTCACATGTTAAATAACGTGGCCCCCAGCTTTGAGGGGCCACATTATTTTCTTCACATGGTACTCCCATACCTGTGACTCTTACCGTGCCTATTACGTGCTTAAGATACTTGCACTTACTACTGACCTGAGTGAAGTATCTACTGCTATTGATGTTCTTACTAGAAGAATATTTTGAACACAGCCTCCTGCCATATAGGCTGTTAACAAATGTCTGCTTGAGAAAACCAGTTTCAGAGACAAACCCATCCAGTTTATGCTTCCCTCATCTGCTCTGTTAACAGAAGCAAATTAAAAGTTAGACCAGCATTCAGTAGTCCAGCTTTGGGACTGACGCATTTTTTGTGTATCTATTCCCTGCATGGTTTAGAAATTTTAAAAAATATGAAAATTATCAAATACACAGTATAAGAGGCAGATAGAGCAGAAGGAATATAATCAGTACAGCCCTCAGTTTTACTTAAGAAAGTTACTAATGCATTTGCAGTAATTAATCTCCAGACAAACCTGTTAAACAAATTCATAACAAATTAGTGGAGCAGAAGGCCACTGGTTGTGGAACTAATAAAATTATGTACTGTATTTTATTTCTGATAGAAGCTAAGTGCTTTTCAAGACTGTACAAAAGAGCCTTACTTTGCAGACTAATTTGAACTGCCTGGAGACTAGTTTCCAAATGTGTTTTTTTTTTTTTAAAAAAAAAAAAACTGTATTACCTAATACAATGGAACAACGAGATGTCAATCCATGCTGTAAGAAGTCCAAAACATGCCCAGATATCATCTTTAAATTCCATCTACTGGTATGAGATACATTTTTAGAAGCAAAATGAAGCAGCTTTTTATTCCCAAAAGCGTTGGTGCCTTCTTGACTGTTGTCATGTTACTTGGGTCCAAATCCTGCAAAGCAGTCACAGGTGCACACTTTGACTTTTGAACAGGCACAATCTGGTTCCAGTTGAATCCATATAATTATCTCCCAAATTACTCCATCATTTAGCATTCAGCCACCAATACTCTATGAAGTCCTGACTATTTAATAAAAATTAAACGTGTGCAAATATTATGTATACTAAAGAAAAAACATGTAAATGTCAATCTGGGAAGAACAGCACCAGAAAAACATAAATCATGAAGACTGATACAAGAGAAAGCAATAGATCACATCTGCAGCAAACATCACCTCACTTTATTCCAGTTTGCCTTCAACCTATGCAAGTTTACTGGAGCAGTTGAGGAATTGCTTTTTATTTTGTTGACCAGTTAATACGTATGATTCTAATATTTTCTATATCCCAATGAAGCACTGTTAGTCATAAAATCCACAATAAATACATATTTTACAATTAAAACATTATTAATTTAGCAAGATAAGTACTTAAGTACTGCAACTTTTAAGGAGAAAGCTCTGTTTGACTGTTGAAGTACTCTATTGTGCACTGCATTTAAAATAGAATGTTTAGCGCAAAAGCTATGGATTAGATAAGAACTCAATATGAAAATAAATGTTTTCATGTAAGAAAATCTAAAAGATTCCTATTGACTGATTCATTTTCTGGACAAGATGTATGTCCTCTCTGAAAAAGGGGGGGAAATGTATGGGGGGGAGAGGGGATTTTCAGAACTTCACCCTGAAATTGAACAGAAACTGAAATTTGCCTATAGTAGGCATGTAGGGGGCATCATCCAGGTGCAGCTCATGGAAAACAGCATCTATGAAGAGGTATAGTGAAGAGTATCTTCACTGCAATTTTGGTCTTCTGTGGCTCTGACTCATGACCTCAGGTTGTGTTTCAATGGACTGCTGATCCTAGGAATTTAAAGCAATTTCTGGCATCTTGTATTTCAGGGGGGCTCTCTCAATGTCTGCTGGGGAGGGTGGAAATTTTCCTCTGCAGTCCTGTTGTCTGTCATTTCTGAAGTAGAAATAAACAGAAATATAGGACCCGTAGGAAGACTGTGAAGCAATAGAAGAACATAATGATGAAATAATAGTTGTACATACAGCCTCACCTTATTTATTGCTGAAGTTCTGCTCACATAATTGTGGAAAATAAGGTAGCTATTTTATTGCAATTCTCACTCGCAATCCCTAATTTATACTTCCACATTTTAACCAGTAGTCTAAAATATATCAACTTAGTGAATAATGCAATATGCAGTTCAAGAGCCACTTGATGTTTTTTCAGACTGGAGGTACGCTCTTTTTTTTTTAAAGTGCCTAGCCAATCTGCTGCTGAATTTGGTGTCCTTGTTATTCATGGTATTTATAAATATTTGTTGAAACCAGATGAACTTATCCCTTCCCTCATCCTCATAAAACACTCCAAGAAAATCCTAGGTTTTAATGATTTCTTGAGCAGAGTAACAAATAGTCTGTGACTAGACTTCTGTATACAGAAGTTCTTTTTGAAACTGGGCTGACATGAAGTGAATGTAAACTAGAAATAACCAATTTTAAGACCTCCGCTGAGATTTGTTCTTTGACAATTGACAGAAAGAATGAGAAATTAGCATTTTGGTAAAACCTTTATTTGTTTAAGATGCCTGTTAGCCAAAGAGACTGTCTGTACAAAAGGATTAACCTATTGACAATGACTTTCTAAATCCAAACTCACTGAATAACAAGTACGGAATGTGTTTACCTTCCTAATGCACCCACAATTCACAATGAAGCAGGCTTTCTTCAAAAGGTCAAAATGCATGAAGAGCTGAATTTCAATAGAAAACCAGAAAAATTTAGAGCTGAATAGAATGGAACTTATTTTATACAAGAATCGGTAGGATTAAATGCATTTTTGGCTATCCAAATGAATAAAAACAAAACAAAAAAAAAAGATTTTAAAAGACTACCTTTGCAGGCCTTTTAGGTTTTCCTGATTCACATTCAATTGCCTGTGTCTTAAATAAAACATCCAATAATTTCTGAGTTAATCTACTACATATGAACTTGCTTAATGAGGTGAAGTAAAGAGCACAGTACCCTGAATCACTTGCACAAGTGAATACATGCATTTATATTTTCATGTTCACCACAGTTGTATGTCCCCTCTGGGCAGACAGGTTTAAAAAAGCGAAATGAAACATTTTAGCTTATTTAAGTTTTCTTCTGAGGAACAGTTCCACTGTGCACGGCAGGTACACTTGAAGGGTCGGTCATGTTCTCAGCTGATTCTGAGCCAAGTTTTATATAAAACTGTTTTATAGATTTTACAGGGTAAATTGAAACAAGTTGATTATTAACCACATACCAAAGAGATAATTAAGATAGATGACTTGTACACTGAAACATTTTTTTCAGGTACACCTGCAAATGCAAATGAAGCTGTTTAGACTAGGAAACTGTCAGTAGGTTGCAGATATCATAATGTGAGTGTTATATATACGAATATATATGAAAGAGAACATTTTTATAGAACAAGTCAAAAAATGCAACAGAATCAAAATAGAAGATGGTGCCTGTAACAATAAAATCTTCACCACATTATAAAAATGTTGCCTTCCCTAAAGTACTTTTGGCTATATTTTCTATGGCCCTTAAATTATGTGTGGATCTTAAAAATACCATTTAAAATGTTACTCAGGCACCACATTCAGGAGTGGTTTCAATGGCACTGAAAGTATTGCTTTCAAACACAATTTAAGCACTTATGTCAATTTGAGGCTTTGGAAAAGTTTTCCTCAAATCTGTATTACAGTTTTTAGGCAGACTCTTTTCTCAAAATTTCAAAATCTCATGACAACCAGATTCCATCTTGCAGGACATTTAGCTCTTGTCCTGTACCATCACAGATGGATCATGAATTCTGAACTGTTTACTCAACCTGTTCAGTATTTTATGGTCACAGCAGTGATAAGACTTAAGCATGCAAAACTGGCAAGCATATGAGACCCTAAATGGAATTGTTTTGAGGCGAGTCAATCCTGGAAGGATTTAATGACCTGTACTATTGAGAAACAGTCCCTTAGTTGCAGGCTATTTCCTTAACTTGGCTAACCTGATCACAGAATAATGCCAGCATTTCACATCACATTATGAATATGAATAATAATTCTCCTGTCTCATCTTGGCCAGAAGATTCTTTTTCTAGTGGATGAAGACATGATCTCAGTCACTCAATCTTTGTCACTTCTGTGTCAAACAGCAGCAATAAAATCTGTCCAGAGTTTTCTGCTACTGGGAAACCCCAAATGGTATAATGTACTATGCAGCACAACATTACATTTTCTTGATTAAGACAGATTGTTTTGACAAACAGCAAGTTTTTCCTGTATTTTGGGTGGTTTTTGTTTGTTTATTTTTGTTGGGTTTTTTGTTTTAAAAGAATTTTAGAATCTCCTTTTTGCCTCAACTCTCAAATTAAAGGAATAAAATAGGGAATGTGCAAGTTGCAGCTTGCTGGCAGTTATTTTTCTGTTTCAGAGCAGGACTTTCTACAGTACAAATAAAATTCACTTGTGTTTTAGGCAGAGCTTTCTAAAAAGTATCCTAAATAGACAATGCACTTGAGAACCAGTGGTCACCACATCAGTTAAGCTTCACCAACACCTACTATAAGTGGAGGGAAAAATTCCACGTTTCTATGCATGAGCTACAAAAAGCTTACATTCCACTGCAAGCACCTACATTGCAGGTGCAAAGATGATGGAGTAAACATGACAGAAACACTTATTAATGTGCTATTGAAGGTTTTTAAATTTGACAAAGATAAGCATGGTAAAAGAAATTGGACAGAAAGGCATCATTACTGTTTTACTAAACATAGGCCACAGTGCCCAAAGAGATAAGAATGTTAACGATAAAATATAAGAACAAAAAAAGATGAAGCAGCACCTGATTCCACTTATAGGAATACAGTAAAGAAATATGATATAGCAGATGGCTTCATTAAACTTGAAGCAATGTTCTGTTAAAATAATAATACAATATTTTTAGAGAGAAGTTCGAAATGAATCTGGTGTCTGTGGATATAACTACACTTATAGGTGTGTATATAATTCTATCTGTACATACTTAATCACAAGTTTGCCCTTCAGGATATGGAACATCAGATAAGTTGGGAAGAAGAGCTCAAACAATAGCATTATGTTGAACTCATATGTTTTCTTGTTTTGTAGCACAGAAACCTGGATCTTTACATGCGAAGTGGGTATTGTGCAGAACAAGCTCTGAAATGTAAACTGCTCAAATAATCAGTCTGAAGTAGTCTGATTTTCAGGAATGTGATTTGGAAGACAAGAGCCAAAGATTTAGAAGATGACTGTTGCAGTGTAGAAATATGTAAGTGACAGTGGATCATTCAGAATATTTCATCCAAAGCATGACTTTCCATTAATACCAGCTGAGACAAAGAGAGAAATTTAATATATGCTAATGACAGTAGAAGGAACAGATATAGAAACCATTCTTAGCCACGAAGCACAAGGAAATGACAATGTAATAAACCTATGCAAAACACATTTGAGAACACTGCATCAATTTCCTCTATTATTTGAATGGAGACTCACATCCAATATAGAAAATCTTAAGACCCTTCCAAAGTTCTGAATATAAGAAAGGATGACTATTGTCAGGGGGACGTGCTTGAGATGATTCCTGATGTGTTACCACGCACAATAACACGGGTTATTTTCTTTCTTCAAAATTGTTCACATGTCAGGTGCAATATTGATTATTTAAGTCAGTTTCTAATATTAACTAGAAGTATTAGACAAAATGGAAATATCTGTAGCTCTTTTAAATATGTATGATTGACTTCTATGTAATACTAGATAGCAGGAAAAAGTCCACAAATAATTTTATTTAGGGACAACTCTGCATTCACACATAGTCTTTCTGACATCAGCAAAGGCCTGTATATGTTCAAAGGTCTAATTCATGAAGATCTGTGCCCAAAATCCACAACAAAGTTAAAAATGAAATCTATTTAGGCTATTATGCTTTTTTTATATGACAACTTACTTTAAAAATACAGTCTATGAACAACAGATTTTAAGAACAAAGGGTTTGATAAGGCAGCTTTGGAAAAAAATAATCTTTTTTTAACTGATGTTTAAAAAGTACTTTATCAAGTATTTCCATTGCAAAAAATTACTATAGTGCTGTAAGTCTATGGCATTTAAAGCAAAAGTCAGTGAACAAATTATGGAAATTAAGCATCTGGATTATAATTTAAATGTTAGAAGTAAGCTAAATATGCTTAGAATAAAGCCTTTTAAACTTAAAGAATGTGTTCATGTGCATGTTTCATTGCCCTCTTATTACACCATATATTCAAGGTAGGTTATAGCATGATTTTTGATCCTAGAGTTCTTTACATATGTTACATATGTTACCACAGCAAAATAAAAAATGTTTTCTTTATTTTAGAACCAGTGTAATCAATTAGAAAATACCTTCTCTGCTTGTCAGATGAGAAATGTTTTTCAGTATGTGTAGGAATAGTTAGTAGGATTAGAATAACCTAATGAAATAATGAAGAAAGTGTTTTATTCTACGGGGTAGGTATTCTTCTTTTTTTCTGTGTGTATTTGTAACATTGTATATACAACGTCATACGACTCTCTGTTTTTCTCTTCCTCTGCCAGACTTTTGTTTATTTTGATAAATAAAAGAGAAATACGAAGTGAACGGGCAGTGTTTCTGACCCATTGCGAGCTGTATCTGCACATGCAAGAGAGCTGTTGTAGCACTGCATTTAGAGCAGGTCAAAGTTGTGACATAGTTGAATGTGTTTACATTTTTCTTGCTTTCCTGCTATGGTTCAATGTCATTTTCACTTTATTTGGCTTTTCTATTATGGTAGATCAGTTAAAACAATGTTGAAGTGGAGTGTCAGTGCCGAAGGCCATACTAGATATTAACAGTCATATTGCAACCAACTGTTCACCAGATGAGGACATATTATCATACTCTGTGTGCATGTAGCCCTCCGTACCCCTATTGTCATGAAATCCTAATTGTGATGAGACAAAAAGCAAAACAAAAAAAATACAAAATACCTCAGCTGCAAAGACTTTTTTTAACTTCTAAAGGCACGCAGGTTTAACCTCAAAAAACCCCTCCACCTCTTGCAATAAATTGTGCTTATTTTTTTTATGCAGGTAGGGCTTAGATAAGTTAATGCTGCTTGTGTGTGTTTCTACAGCAATGCAAGAAATCTAAAATCCCAAGATTATACTTTCAAATATATAATCATTATAGCATGAGATCTTGTATTTCGCACATTGTAATTGAGGACAGCAAATGCCTTAAGTTGCTCATGTCAGTGATATTTACTTCCAGTACATGGCACATATTTGTACAAGGTTACATTATGGGAAATGATACTCGAAAGCCCTGAACCTCTAAACAAAATTCATGGATACGCTGATGGTGTTGCATGCAGACCTGGTAGCAGAAACAGTCTTTTAGAGATTATGACAGACAGAAATATAAAGTTCCCAAGAGGGAACAAAATACAAATTTAGACAGATCTTGAAGTTTTAATCATGGGCAAAGTGCAAACTATTTTGAGTGATACACCTGTCTGAATGAAGATTATTGTAAATCGCTGTAAAAATCTAAAGATATGTCTAATAGTTATATTTCAAAATGCTACAGAAATGGTATCAAGGCTTCTAAACTCATGATCAAGAAAAATAGAAACTGTTCATAATTTTTGACATTATCATGCATATGCAACAAAACAGCTCTCCAATCTATTCTTTATTTCATTTTTCCCTGAACAGAATGCAGACCATGCAGCTTTCCAAACACAGCAATATTGCATGATAGACAAAAAATAAATAATTATCTTCTGATTTGAAGAGATGGGACTTTAACCTAATATGCAAGGGGCTGATTCAACTGAATATGAGATTTCCCTTATTGTATCCAGAAAAGCTACGTGCTTATTTTGAGGATAGGTCAAAATTGTTTGAATTCCCTCAAGGGAGTTTGGATTTTTGAATGATATGTCCAGGAATACAAATGAAGATAGATCTTGAAATAACTATTTTTTCCTTTGCATTTCAGATGGTAAAAGTAAGCAGCATATGGCCAAATACAGACATCTTTTATAAAGGGTTTGTCAAAACTAGAGCATATGTTTTACAGAATGGTTATTTCTAATGAGAAAACAGATGAGAAGTCAGAAAGCCAAAAAAAGTCCCCATCTTAACTATTAAAGCAAGAAGGCAGTTAAGTAACCAACTTATAAAACAATATGTAACAGTTGTACATCTCTCAGTTTTCTATGATTTGTCTTGGACTTCAGTGCATTTAGCACATTTCAAGTACTAGAGCAGTATCCTTTAAGCTTTCTTTGATTTATAACCTCCAGACATTTAATGAGAAAGGTAGGGTCCTTGTTTATCTAATAGCTGACTTTATACATTCTGAAAGTAGCTTTGTTTTTCTCTCTTATATAGTATATTATTAACAATAAGAAACAGAAAACCTTGATACATTATTTTTCTTACACCAATTAAGGATATAATTTTTAGTTATGACCTCAAGCCTTGCTATGAGGATCTTGCACTTCTCTGTATTCTAAAATATATGAAATTAAGTGTCTTCATTAAAAATACAGCATTTTGTAACAGAAATTCATGGCCTCTTTTGATGTTCTTTCCCAGCCACTGTTGTTTCATAAAGCCCTTAGTTCTAAGATACATAACAAAAACCTGGACTAGAGTGTAGTAAATCTACACTATCTACAGGTTGACTCTAACAGGGACAAAATGGGGATACATTTCTTTTTCTTTAAACTCAGTAGCATAAGCATATTTCATGAATGGCTATTTCATTCCAGGTCTAAGTGAAATAAATGTTGTGTTTCACAATTACCAAAACCATTTCTTTGGCGAGCAGTAGAAATACAGTGTAGCTTTCATGCTCCAGGATGAAATCTTGCTCTTTTCTTGTGTTTCATTTACTGGCAACACAATTTTAGAGAGCAGAGGAGAATTGTTGCATTAAAATCGTTTTGTTCTTAGCTGTATTTTAGAAAGTAAAATCTATAAAATGAACCTCTCCTCCACCCCACCTTAAAAGATCCTTCAAAAAAATTCACATTGGAAGCCCCAAAATAGAGCTTTACCCATTGGCTCTGTGCAGCTGTACCACTGAGGGAATTGCAAGTGCAATCCCAAAGGCAAGGCTGAAAAATTCTCATTCCATATAGTGTAATTATTAACACCAGCCGGTTATTCTAATGGTAACCACCACACTAAAAGTGACACATAAAAAGATGGTATGCTTTGATACAAATCACAAAATACAAATTAATCTAAAGTGGATGCTGATAGGAGTTTTCTTTCTTTATGGTTGTGGAACAGTCAGAAAATCATGGCTATTATATTAAAGAAAACAACAAAAGAAACCCTGCTATAAACTATCATTCTCTGAGCAACCTGATCTAGTTGAAGATGTCACTGCTCATTGCAGAGTGATTGTTCTAGATGACATTTAAATGTCCTTTCCAACCTGAACTATTCTATGATTCTATGATCATTCAGTCACCACTGGGAACACAATGTCTCGCAGTATGTCCAGTGACTGGGGCAGGTTATGGTGAAGGTTATGGTGTGGTATGTAACTGGCAATTAAGTCTGGGATATTGTGAACATAAGGCACTTACAGAATTAAATATTCTTAGTTCTACTGTGTGGACCTCTCTTTCTTGACAAACTATTTTTTAATAACTTTTGGTGAAATGTTTCTAAATTCAGTTTTTCTTTTCCCATATTGATCTTCCATACAGCAGCATACCTAGTGTGCTTACTTAATATGTATCAGCCATTCAAGCGCACCCTGAAGTGACTTGCAGCTACTTCCCCTGCTTTATCTCCACCTGCAAACCACTAAGACAATTGTCCAGTCTGAGAGAAAAGATCATGATATGAGAGCAGAATTTAAGTCTAAAAATATTAGAGAATAAAAAATAATCAAATCTTACCCATCAAAACAATAACCCTCCCTTCTCTCCACTTCCTGTCTTCCTTGCCAAGAACCCCCGAATTCCAAACCAAAGCAAGCTATTTTTATTCAAAAACTCAAGAAATAACTTTTGTAGCAGTGATCCACTCAAAGCCTAAAAATTTAGAGGAACAGCATTACTGCACCTAATTCTGAACAATGTATCCACGTGAGCTTGAAATAGTGATTAATGGAGAGAAACCTTACAAATTCTGTGAAAATTCTTAAGGGAACTACATAGATCTCCCAAACTTGTTAGAGGAGCCAATATTTCAAAGGTCAAAAACCAGCTTGACAGCAGCCACAAAGCCATTCCAGTGTAACAATACTATTTCCCAGCCTTGTTTAAAATACTGATACCCTGAATGATTTCCCAAGCAGAAATAAGAGCTTTTGGTGGGAAGTACAGGGGGCATATGAGACACAGAGAAACAGATAGACATTGGAGCTGTAGTAGAATACGGGAAAGGTTCCATTAGAAATCTTTTTTGAGGTGGTTCTTATCATGAGAAACCTGTAACAGATAATAGACTTTTAAGTTAGAAGCAATCAAAATTGTTTGAAAGTGCTGTAAATAGAAACAAAGGATCACGTTCAAGTTTCCAAAGACTAGGATTGTGCATGCTTCAATCATATTTTATGATTTCATATTTCATATTTTGTGATAGACACTGCTGCAGTAGGTAACAAAGATATTAAATTGTTTTCTGTATGCCATTCACTACATTTGCCTTGTACTTTCCTAATTTACTATAATTTAACAGCTTATAGAAAGGTAGAGCAGTGGAAAATATAACCTGAGATTTTCAGTGGCTTCCACTTTGCTTCCAAATACAATTTAAACAAAGGATTTAAATCCCTGTGGTGTTAAATATTTTGTACTCCTTGGACCTTGGTGACCATCTGTTCCCTCATGTTTACAGAGCTACTTTCACAAAACAACCCTTTTGCTTAAAGCTGAGATTGCCTGAAGCAGTGTATTTTCAGGAAGGGATTTTAAACTTTGTAATTTACTTTTCTCTCTCCTAAGGTTTGCTAGAGTTTGTGTCTGCATTTTTTCCAAACTGCAGGTCTCGAGGTAAATATGAAAGCAAGCAACACGTAGCATTATATTGATAGGGATACTAGAAATGTTTGTTTCTATATGGGCCCAATTTGTCTATTATGCAGGTTTTTACTGTATGCTAACCTTTGTAAATAGATGCATTTTAGCGTAATCAAGTACCTGAATTTTCTAAAAATGTTTTAGGTGCAAAAATTGAAGTCTAAAATACTTTTTTAATATTTCCCAATTGATATATGGGATTAGCAAGGGAGAGACACTGATATTCCAGACTTCACTCATTTGTAATGCAGTAGCAAGGATTTCAGCTGCTGAGCTATTTAGGTATCAAGAAACTGAGGTCCTGAGGCAGGAAACTGGATGAGCCTCTGGACACTTTGCAATTCACTAAAACACAGTTTCTCTAAGGAATTATTCTTATGAGGCCAAGGCTCTGCTGACCATTCCTGTTTCCCAATTAAATCAATAGAACCACTTAGAACTCACAAAAGAGATTTCTACAAGAGGTAAGTGGAATTTATATTTCGCAGCATAAGCAGTAAATCTAAGGAAACAATAAAGATAGTAAAACTAGTAGGAATAGGTTATTCTTTCACAGACATGGTGTACACAGTTCAGGAAACTGCAGGAGAATGTATTATTTTCTATAGTCTAACAAAAACTCAAAAGAAATGAAACAGGAACTTACAGCCTTCACCGTCTGTTTACTGGGTTTTTGTGGAGACACCAGTTACTGTACTGTACAATACAGTTTGCATCCCTATCATCATTAGATTCCAGGTTTCAAATACTTTTGTTACAGCTGTTGAAACAAATACTACCTTAAAGGGCAGGACATCAACACAATAGCTTATTTTGTAAGACTGAGGGAGAAGGAAGATTTGATTTTACAACAAGATTTACAGATGAGATCATCTTTATACCAACGAGAGTACCAAACGTTGAAATAAATAGAAGTATTTCATTTAAAAGAAAGATTCACAGGGTCAGAAAAATGAATTATATACATTTTGAGTACAATGTCTTACGTGTTATGAAGTATCTAGAAAGATTAAACACAATAACTTTGAGGAAAATATAAACCTCTTCTGACATTTATTTCAACATAAAAAGGCATTATTATGGTGGCAGACAAAGCACTCTTTTATTTGACAAAAAAATCATGGACTAATTTCTTTAGCATGTCAATTGTCAATATGATGTCCTATATGCTTTGTCAAGCGATTATATTATTTATTATTAAATTTGCAAAGGGCATTATTAAAAAAAGAATTTAAATTCACAGCTTCTGGTAAACAGAAAATCAACTCAAGATTCAGTGAGTCTGTGAATTATGCACAGAGGTTTTCAAAGCATTGCTTAGTAATTGTAAAACCTGTAGAAGTTACCGTGAATAAATAAACTTCATAGTTCTTCTAATCCCTTTTTTACAGTGCACAAGTAACTAACTCCCTCTTATCTGTTGAAAGGAAGTAGAAATCAAGACAAGAGGTAGGCACAATATTGATCAAATCATAGTTTAAAGGCTTCCTGATTTCAGATATTTTTTAATAGCTGGTATGTGACTAATTTGTCTGCTGTATAATGATAAAAGATAGCTTTAATAAAAAATTTAGCTGGAGAAAGAAAAAAATAGCAACATTATTTCACAGTTTTCATCATCATCATCATATTTTTATTACAGATTGGTAATTTTTTTTTTAAACTAAAATCTTGATTAGCCTAGACCTCTGCAACAGATTGATTATACTGAAATTTCCTTATTTGGAAGAAAAATTTTTCCAAAATTTTGCCCAGGACTGAAGCAGTCATGTCAAACCTGCTCTCTAAAACTGCAAATTTTATTACACAAGTTGTTCTTGTACAAATGCTACAAATCTGCCAAAATATCCGATCTCCTGAGATTCCTGCCAGACAGTGACTGAAAAACTACATTAATCCATTACCAATCTGAACATGTTTGAGACGTGATGGTGTGGGAGCCAAAGATTATGTTCATTACTCTTCTTGCACATTATAGCCTGTCGAATCTGTATTTCTTACAATATTTACCTTAGGAATCCTGCTCCTCTGAGAAAATGTTTGTGTGGACTTTAATGCAAGAATTGCATTAAAAGAGATGGTGACAGAGCTTTCCTGCAATTTCATGCTTTATTTATTTTTGCTGAGAAATGGTGATTAGGTAGTAAGTGAGCACAACCAACTATTGGCTTAAGAGAAGTAACAGTTAATATTTGCTACTTTAAAGAATTTGCAGGCTGCATTATATGTAGAACAGTAACAGAACACTGTGTTTGTTTTGAAACAAAGCGGTAGAAGCAATTCCTGCATAAAAAAGATGTATAGAATTTACAGAACACCTGGAAACTGGCAAAGAAGTGTCATAAAATCATAGATATTATATAAGTCTACAGATTAAAAGGAGCATTGTTTCATATTTAAAAACAGTATAGTGAGTACTGGAAACTGCAGCAGAGATTGCCCATTAACACGTCCATGCTGGAAGCAGGAAAGCCAGACTTCTAGTCAGCTAAAATTTTCCATTTTCATAGTGACTACTTTTACAACATGTAGAGTTATGAATTATTATCTGAATCTTTTCCCTTCTTCTTTAAGGAGATTAGATGAACATAATCCATTTTGTCTGGGACTCCTGTAAACCTACCACATTTATTCAGAGCAAACAACAAGTGAGATTTGCGTACACTCTCAGTTCTGTGAAGGCACGTTTTAAAGTTTTAAGTGCCCAGGAAAGCAATTTGTGTTCCAAGGAATCTGGAAGCTCTGGCTTTAAGAAAGGTAGAAATATTTCCTGATTTATTTAAGAGATGGAAGTCACTTTTGGCAAAAATCCCAGAACTATTCCTATTATTGGTTTGTTAGAAAAAAATCTGTAAGATTGGAGCAGGAGAGCATGAAGCTCTAACTCATCAAGCCAAACACATAGCAAGCTGGAAGGCAGAGCTCGGGTCAAAAGCCTAAGAGGAAAAGAAGCCGTGGTTGAAATGAAGATTCCATCAGAAGACTCAGCACTGCTTTTAGGTCCCATGACGAAAAAAAGAACTCTTACGCGGGGTCATACGGGGGACACTTTGTGAAAAGACTGCATTAAGTTTGGATGTGAACAAATCTGTTTCACTTTAATGCATCACCTACAGTAATGGTAGAAATGTTTGCAACCTAAAGTACTCTTAGTTCCTTTCAGAATCTACAAAGTGTAATACGCTAAGTCAGTCCTAGAGTAATCTGTGCCATGCTTTCACTGAGAGCTTTTCAAAGGACTATATGACATCTTTTTTAAAAGCATGTGCAGAACTGGAAGTGAACCCTAGATCAACATAACTGAATATATATTGCACCTTACTTTGGAAATCTGGAAAGGTTTGCAACATGGTTTCTTCATAGAATGTTTCTGAGACTAGCGAAACTGGGTTTTGATATCTCTAGTACATGTAGGATTGACAATTCCGGTTCTGGGATTAGAACCAGTTATGCCCTGAGATGGCGTCTAAACTGCAGGTCCAGTGGTTTCTAATCCACACACATACAAACAAATTCTCCCTAAATCCAATGAAATCTTACGCAACTCAGCTGCATTATTCCAGAGATTCAAATTTTGTGTCTTTTTCTTAGCATCCTAGTAACTTAATGGATGACACAAAATACTGTGACATTTTCCTCTTCCTTTGCAAAGACATAATTAAATCCCAGCATCTTTAATCTCTGAAAGGTAATTAAATTGATAGAGTTCTTCAAATTTAACCTATATTTTAAGCACCATAGTGATTATACTACAATTTACCCCAACCTCAAACAGGAAGATTTCCAAGTGATTTAGCCATGAATACAAAATAATATGGATCTAAAAATAAGCTTAATCTATTTATGACACAGATATAAAGAAGAAAAGAAACATCTTGATTTATGTACATTTCCTAGGCCAGGGCAAAGTATGGAATACATTATTCTTGATTTTAAGTTAATTTCAGTAATGATTAAGAATAAAAAACAGTACTGTATATGTTGATAAACTCAATATTGTTAAAGCAATGAAATGACAAAGATACGACGGGGGAACGGACATTTTGACTATCAAAAGCCAGCATTTTTAAACTGAGATGTCTAGATTTAATTTGTAGTAATGAAAAACATGGCACAACAGATCAAATTAGTCTAGTTTCTACCTTAACCTTCAATTGCATGAGAGCATGGGAAAATGACTTAAAGTAGCAGTTTTCACCACAAAATAGGATTAAAATTCTGCATTACAACAGAAAAAAACAATAGGTTTTTTTTTTTTTTTCTAGTTACTGTTTTTTGCTATACTTATTACAAATGACTGCATAAACAATCTTTGGGTTATACTCATAAGAAGCATACAAATAGAGTTATAGATGTCCTATGTATTCATTTTGACTTGTATTATGAAAACTGAATAGAAAAAAATCATGCACTGCTGTTACACACAATTAACCAATGTTGCTATCCCTTCTAAACAGCAGATTCAGAAACTCCTCTATCAAAATATTGTGTCTTTAAAAATACATTGCAAAGCTCTTGCCACTGAATCATATCACAGAATCACAGAATTGTAGTGGTTGGAAGGGACCTCAGAGATCATCGAGTCCAACCACAAAAAAAACCCCACAAAAACAAAAACAAAAAAAAAACCCCACACACCAGCTCCCACCACCTAAACACACAACAACAACCTCCAAACCAAAAAACCATCACCCACCCACACAACACCCCACCACAAACCAGTAATCTTGGGCACTAGAGCATGCCCTGAAGAACCATGTCTACACGTTTCTTAAATACCTCCAGGGATGGTGACTCCACCACCTCCCTGGGCAGCCCATTCCAATGCTGGATAACCCTTTCAGTAAAGAAATGTTTCCTAATATCCAACCTGAACTTCCCCTGGCGCAACTTGAAGCCATTACCCCTTGTCCTATCATCTGTAACTTGGAAGAAGAGACCGACCCCCGTCT
Source organism: Calidris pugnax (assembly GCF_001431845.1). Lineage (NCBI taxonomy): Eukaryota > Metazoa > Chordata > Aves > Charadriiformes > Scolopacidae > Calidris > Calidris pugnax. The sequence continues at coordinate 10,432,642 of NW_015090995.1, forward strand.
CTCTACAGCCTCCTTTCAGGTACTTGTACAGAGCGATAAGGTCTCCCCTCAGTCTCCTCTTCCCCAGACTGAACAACCCCAGTTCCCTCAGCCTCTCCTCGTAAGACTTGTGCTCCAGACCCCTCACCAGCTTCGTTGCCCTTCTCTGTACCCGCTCCAGCACCTCAATGTCCCTCTTGTGGTAGGGGGCCCAAAATTGGACACAGTACTTGAGGTGGGGCCTCACCAGTGCCGAGTACAGGGGGACGATCACCTCTCGGGCTCTACTCGCCACACTGTTCTTGATACAGGCCAGGATGCTGTTGGCCTTCTTGGCCACCTGGGCACACTGCTGGCTCACGTTCAGCCGACAGTCGACCAACACCCCCAGGTCCTTTTCTGCCCGGCAGGTCTCCAGCCACTCTGCCCCCAGCCTGTAGCGCTGCAGGGGGTTGTTGTGACCGAAGTGCAGGACCCAGCACTTGGCCTTGTTAAACCTCATCCCGTTGGTCTCGGCCCATCGGTCCAGCCTGTCCAGATCTCTCTGCAGAGCCTCTCTACCCTCCAGCAGATCAACACTCCCACCCAGCTTGGTGTCGTCCGCTAACTTACTGAGGGTGCACTCGATATGAATTATTCTGTATTACTGCCAGCATTAGGACAAGAATGTTATTTGCTGACCTGGATAGAATGTTTTTGCACAGCTAAGAAATTCCATGTTCCAATAAGCATTGGGATTTTTTTAATTAAATAATTTTACTGTGGCCACCACTCACTTTTTGTTTATTTTCTACCCACATTCCAGCAAATAAGAACTGCTCTTCATGGGGCAAAGAATATTATTTGTGTGTTGGGAAAACCCCTCAACTTAAATATAAAATTCACAATCTATTCTAAGACTTCATTGGGAAGTTGTAACAATAGAAGCCTAATATATGCAAAATTATTTTCTCAAAACTGACATGAAAACTATCAACCTTTGCTCAAAATAAGGAATTCATTTTAAGAAAATTCTAAATGGGTCACAGATGATTCACAAAAAAGTCAGTTGAGAAATTATTTACTGTTTTGCTGCAGAACATTGGATATTACTGTATCTATATGTATTGCATAATAAGCTACATCGCACTTCTGCCATTATTTAATTGATAAAATGAGCACTCAGGAAATGATCACTCTTTTTATGCCAAAGTGCTCAGAGTAAGCGATGGCAGTGATGACAAAGGAGACAGATATTTTTCTCCCTTTGTAATTTAGTTTAATAATACCAGGATTCCCTAGATTTATGAACTCTGACATCATTAAAATCTCAACATTTCATCATAAATCCCTCAACTTAGAACAGATTCAAAAATTGTTTATGTCTTTTTACTGAGGGGCTTAGATATAAACGACACTGAAATTAACATATGAACTTCACAAAAGGCTTCTTAGCAGAGTCAGGCACTCCATAGTCAATGGAACAATGTTTGAAGCATTAATCTGAGATGTTTCAAAAAAATCTCCCTTTCTCAACTGCTCATGGTCCCTGGTACCCTGCACACACGCTGTTGACCCCTTTAGCCTGGGCTCAGATTGTCAGAGCTGAGTTCACAGTCAGAAGACTGAACATTAGAGTGGTTCATTGTTATAGATGCCATGTCTGGAGCAGACAACCACCCTTTATTTAACAAGCTGTGGAAGCACTACCTTCAATCCTTCCCAGTTTACACGGGCTTTCTAGGAAAATGTCAAAGGTGTAGGGCTTTTCTTGTTGTGGGTATTCTCACCTGTGGTTCTGGAACCTCTTCCACACTGTAAAAAACCACTTCACTGAGACAGAAAAACCCATGACTATCATTCTCTAGGTAGACACTCATAGACGAAAAGCAGGCTGTAGTATCCGTGTTTCAAGAAATTATTTTTACATCAGCCAATGTGGGCACAGGGACAAGTTAGTCACCATGAAACTTTGCAGGTCTTCTCTGTGACTGAGCTAAAATTCCCCATTTTACACAGGAAATGGTGGAGGGCCCAGGATTACCGCTTGATACAATATTGGCTGGAGCACTCCTTTTCCCTAAACTGTGTGCTGATGAGTTACTCAGCCTGATATGGACATAGACTGGGCCAAATTATATTTGTTCCTAAGTCAATTATTTGAGAACAGAACTGGTAATGTGAGATTTACTGTGATACTGTTAACTTTGTAGTGAATTGAAGTGTTTGTAGGATCTGTAAAATTGATGTATTGTTTCTCATAGAGCTAGCAGTTCAATAGCAAATATGTCTTTTATGTGCAGGAAACCAGCAAGGTCAAACAGCTGCGAAGGGTACACTGGAAACACAAATGTTTTCTAGGGGGATTATGCATGCCCTAGAATTTACTACTTGTTTCTTTGAAATGAGAGCAGATGTGAAAATATCCACAAACGTCATCCTTTTTTTTTTGCCAGTGTCACATACCTAAGATGAACAGAACGGCTAGGAAAAAAATTGCTAGGTTTTGGGTTTATTTTTAAAGAAGATTCATCAAAGAGAAATCCTTTTTCAATAGGATTTTACAACATAAACCGTATGGTCATATCTTCTCAAATGTAGAAAGAATACCTAGTGTATCTATGTTACGACTGCTAGATCTCAGAAATGAAAAAAAAAAAGGAAGAAGGAATGGGTCTTTTGTTTTTCTACTTAAGCATAAAACAATTGCAGTGTGAGAAAAAGCAACGGTCATTTGAGTTTTACTTTTTATTCCCTTCCCTCTGTGTCTTCAGTTCATACCTTTGTGTGAATTGGGAGGGGAGTAGGCAAATATAAATCTTCAGAGAATGTATTTCTCCATTGCATGAAACATTTCTTAAATTATTCAAAGTAAGAGTTCATTGAAAAATTCACTGGGAAAAAAATGCACGAGAAAATATAACTTTCACCTTTACAACTGCATCAAATAATATTTGATCAGATCGTGTAAAGAACCAAGACATTGTGAAAAGCATGTGAGTTTATGATACAGTCTAGTTTAAGACCATCTTTGGCTCTGACTGCAGCTTGTCATCACAGAAGAAATATTTACTGTTAATAGCAACAGTAAAACATAGGTATCTTGTCAAGCTGGGAAAGCTGGCATGACTTCGGCTATTGCCCAACCAAACAGCTCTAGCTAAAGTGCTAGGAATTTGTTTTAAGTAAATACCAAACTTCACAATTATTACAGATTCTCTGTTTAATTCCTAGCTTTGTTACTTTTCCTGTACGACCTTCAATGAGGCATTTAATCTCTTTCTATATCAAACTGTAAACCGTCTGAGAATGACTATGGGATACAAGAAGGCATATTTTCAGCTAGCAGAAAAAGAGTAACATACATTATTCATCTGTTTTATGAAAAGCTTGGCTCCAATTGAGTAAATAGAGCTTTTCAATCTGAACTATAGTGTACATGTAATACTTCCTTTACAATGAATTAGTTTTATTCACTAACTACATTATGTTCCTCAAACACCAAGAAAATAGTGTCAACCATACCTTTCAGCATTTATGATGAAATTACAGTCCCCCTTATTAGACTTAGAGCTTTAATACTATTCCCAACATCTCCTTAGTATAGTTTGGACTCTCCAAGGTAAAGAGTTTCCAGACACCTTGCCCTGACAAAAAAGTGTGCTAAAAAGTAGAGAGCATTTAAAACCATTTGGCAGTCTACTCGAAACCAAGTTCACAGATTTATCCTTTTACTGAAATTACATTGTTCTAGTTCATACTGGCAGGTCAGTCTCTCCTTCTTTCAGTACAAATGAAGGTATGAGTTCCTACAGCAGTGTGTACTCTGTGACCACTCATGATAGCTTGGTGTGGAAAGCAGAAACTAAAAGCTGATTATACACGCATCCAGTAATGGAACAGCAGTGCAATGACAGTAAAGTATTTCCCCCTCATTAAAATGCATAAAATTAATTTCAAAACCATGCTTGTCAAATAGGATGCCTTGCTATTTAAAGAATCTTAAGTCTGCCATGATGTCATGAAAATAAATTCATAGAACTTCTTTCCTATCTCATTTACGAACAAGATGCAAATATAACTAATGTTTCCCTGAAAATTGAGAAAAATATCAGCATAGTGCCTAATCAACTTCAGTAATGTTACGCCATTTATCACCAACTGCAAGTGTAAAATTGCTTCAGCAAAATAAATAAGTACCTCTTTCAGTTTGCATTGCACTTTAAGAAAACTTTCAAACTGAGAAAGATTTTAGCTAAGAGATGATGAACACCAGATTCATATTTTACTTTAATCTTTAATCACATCCTCCTGGGCCTGATTCTTACACAGGTTCAGTAGAAGAAATTTATGAAAGTAGCTTCAGTGAGTTAAGTGCATATATCAAACATTTATGATTCAAGAACATACACAATCATATATAATATATATGCGATTCAGTGTTTTGGAATCCAAAGCAGTTGCAGAAAGCAGTAGGACTAGTAGTACTAACAGGAAAAGCTTTACCTTACTGCTTGGTTTTAGTAGAATAAGATATCCATTCCTTCAACGAACATCTTACATACACCAAAGGCTTAACAGATCAGAGGCAAAAATTCCCACTTCTTACATTTCTGTTATAGATAACCTTAGTGAAATAATTCTGTATCTGAAAAGAAATTCCCCTAGTCCGAGTCAAAAGTAATCCTGCATAGCAATAATTATCAACTAATAAATTAAAACAAAAAAAAATTGCAAAATTCTAAAATACAATTTATCTTACTATGAATCTGATACCAAACAATAGTAGAACATCCTAATTATAACTTCAGTTTCTACTGAGTTCTTTTAAATAGAAAAAAATATTTATACTGATAATTCTCAATGATGTTTGGCAACCCCCCCCACAGCCTCCCAAAATCCTAAAATAACAAATGTAAGATGCAGGAGGTTGTTTTTTTTTTTTTTTTATGTTCTAACAGGAAAGTATGTCAATTATTTATCAATAAGAAAAGGAGTGAGAAATTAAAATATTGAAGTATTTGTGATGACAGTATATTAGAAAACAGTGGAGAATATGAATTTGCACTCTGCCATTCAATCAGTGGCAATATCTTACATGTAGAATCAAACAATGTGATTTTGTACTTTGTTAGGTTGATTTTATGGAGTTGCTTAGCACTTCTCAGGTTCCCCCTCACCCCATTCTCAAATAACATTCCCATTGATGGGTCCACTGTCTCTAAGAGCAGCCTGAGCATTATAATAGAATGGTTTAGGTTGGAAACAACCTTTAAAGATCACCAAATCCAATGCCCCTGCAGTAACCAAGGACATCTTCAACTAGATTAGGTTGCTCAGAGCCCCATTCAACCTGGCCTTGAATGTTTCCAGGGATGGGATCTACCACCTCTCTGGGCAACCTGTTCCAGTGTGAATGATTCTTAAAGTTGTATTTCTTGATGATGTGGCATACACAGAAAATATAGTGTAGTAGAGAGAAGCTGGGTATCCATACCCCTGTGTTCCCAGACAACTGTTGCACAGGTGGACAGAAGATGCTCAAGAGAGAAATTTCTGACTAAATGGTCAGGAATTGCTGTTAAGGGTTTTGACAGGTTGGGCAGTATACAGTTGTTCATAAAAGAAGATTATGTTTTTGGACCAGAATCCCAAACGGCCCCTCCAGCCAGCACAATTCATTTTCATCCAAGCAGTTTCACCAGAACAAACATCAATGCATACATCAATTATTGTACATTAACACCAGCCATCAACACTTTTAAATGAATTCAAAGTTTGGCTCCTTGTTTCTACCAGATACAAACCTGTCCATAAATTCCTTTTCTTTTTTTTTTTTTTTTTTTTTTTGTTGTACAAAGCACCAAATAGCTTGAAAAAATAAACCATGGTACTCAAAGCAACCTCAAGGAATTTTGGAGTAACCCACAAGACCTTTTTTACATGAGATCCTGAAACAAGCAGAGACGTCAGATCTTCCTGCCACTACCAGAGTCGTTACTGGAAAGCTGGAATCCCTAAGTTTCTTGGTTGAAAAAGAACTTTCTGATGTATATAAAACCCAAAAGAATAAGGATTTAATATGTATTTTTCAACAAAAAATAAAAGCCATGGTGCTTAACAGTTTCATTTCAAATAACCAGAAAAATTTAGCACTATATTACAATAATATTTTTTTCTATTGAGATGGTATTGAAAACGTATCACTTGCACTGAAGCCATAACTACTGAAAAACAATTGCTGACAGATATGGACTGACGGATCAATGTTTTGAAAAACTCCTGTTACTGTTGTATTCCTAACAACACTTGAACAGGAAGCTATTCAACACTTCACAGCTGCACTTCTTAGCTGCACAAGTGTTCCTTATCTTGTTTTGCTACAACGTTTATGACTCTGATATCACCATACTTTATCATTCCTTATAGTTAAGTCTTGTGAACTGCTGCACACCAGCTTCAAGTCTTGATGAAAGCATGAACAATCCCAATGTTTGATAAATATTTTTAACTTCACTGTGCCATAGGAGTTATAATTCCAAAACAACACTCTCCAAACCGATTGCTTTTATCAAAAAGTTTCAGTGGACCTGCAACTGTCCTGACTTTTCAACTCAACCCTATTCAATAAACTGCCTTGTCAGATTCTTATTACTCCAATTAATTAAGCAAAGGCAATAACAGTCATAAACGTGCAAATGGAATGAACTCTGATACCCTTGTATTTCTTTGCAACCCATATTTGCCTGGGCTACTGAACATATGTGAAGTAATAAATCTCAAAAAATTGTTTATCAGGAGGTGTTGTAGAGATCAACCTGAAAGTTAAGCAAGCATAATTTATCTTTAGATAGAAAATTTCCACTAAGCTTTTAATAAAAGATGGTTTGCACCTTAAGCTTTAGTATCTAAATCTTATCACTCTATTGACAATCTAATATCAAGGAAGTAGATTGTTCCCCATCTTTAACTCTCTGGTATCTAGGTATATCCAGAGAAGTATATTTTACAATGACTGCAAGTTTTTGCAGTCTTGTAAAAGGCCTACTAGAATCAGTGCTAAGACTTCAACTGAATTTCAAGGACTTCAGATCAGATCTTTGGGTAACTTGCAACTCATCAATACAAAGATGTCAAATTTTATGAAGTCTGGGATTTAAGTTACCCAGTTTTGAAAGGCACTCTATTATTTGGCAATCAGATATAATAGGAATATCTGTACCAATCGCACAGAATTTCAGTTTAAATCAGATAGTTTCAGCCCTGTATTGTCATTTAACCCGAATTCCATTTATCTATTAAATGTCTGCTAGTCTGCAGACTAAAGGTTCAGAGTCTTCACTTTTAAAAGTTCAGAGTTTTTGTTTTATGGCACTGCTATTTTCAAGTCAGGCAAATAAGTAAATAATTCACAGTCCATATTTACACACAGTTTAAGCCTTCAAAGAGTTCAACTGAAGAGAATGGTGAGTTATGCTGGACAAGGACAACAATTTACACTGCCAAACTCGGGCTACCTCCATCAAAGTAAAGAAGGAGATCAACAATTTTGTTGTCATCACGAGCTGTTTAGCTTGTACAGCTCTAAAGTGTTACATCATATTTGATGCGATGAAGCAAGAAAAAAAAAAAAAAAGAGGCTTTATATATATGTGTGTGTGTATATATATATAAAATGCACACATAACTGTGTTGTATATATATTCTTTTGGGAATAAGGAAATTTGAAAGGAATTGTCCCTAATTGGCTGATGTGATGGCAGCCACAGAAAAAGACATGAATACCACTCTGCAGTGTATCATTGCCATTTCTACTTCCACAAATGCTGTCATATGGATTTGGTTAGAATAGGAAATTCTAACAAGCTAAATAGAGGGACAGAGATCCTTATCTAGAGTATGGCCAATGCACCTTTCTGCGTTTAATGACATTTGCATTATACAACATCTTAAATTTCAGATAACATATAAATCATAAATTTTATCTTCCTTTAGAATGAGATAGATCTTATTCCTCATGAGATATGTAGGAAGTTCCTGAACAGGAGACTTTCCGTATAAGTTTCTGCCATTTATGTAGTGCTGTTAAGAAGTATCAGAGCACCAAGAAATCATGAGATGATAGTGCTTAAGAATTTGTCTCTGCTTGCAAAGATTTTTGAGTCCAGCTATTCAAACAGCTTTAAACAGATACCACATAATTTCAGATACCATCATAAATTCTGGTGTAGGTTTTTGCTCGAGTAATCAATTAAGAATCTTTGAAATAGTCTGAAGAGCTTTCACCACTGACAGAGAACTACATAGTGACTGACAAATCCTACACTGCAAAAATGCACTTAAAAATACAAAGTAGACTCAGTACCACCCTATAAAGGGTTGGGAAGTCCCTCTGTTTCCTTTGTTGGATCTCTGTTGGCTTAAAAGCAGAGAACCCCAAAGCAATTAAGTACTCTCAATACACCGTTAACTTAATTATGGATGCACGTTAACATAATACCCATACTTCGTCTAAAAAGTGAAGATCTAATGCTCTGAGGGGCAGGAGAGAGAAAAATCTAATTCAAGTGTTTTTATTTACCAGTTTAAGGAACTATAACTTAAGAAATCAAAACATTTGTCATAAAAGTAGCTGCCATGCTATCTTTGTGACAGACCATTTGAAACATACAATGGTAATAACTGTGCCCTTATTCCCTGAATTAGGATCATCAATTGCCTAGAATTCTTTAGAAAGCATACTTCTTCATTTTCCCATTACAATTTTATACCATTTTTTATAGACTGATAGAAAGTACTTGTTTTAAATCTGGGATGTTTGTCTCAGATTTCATTTCAGATTTTTTTTTTAAATGCTGACCAAATGTCCCATCACAAAGACCAAATTTTAAGGTAAATTAGGAATTGCTGGGCAGTGGACTCTAAGAAGAGGTCAATGTTTTGATGAATGTGTGAGTACATCTTCTAATATTAAAAGAAAAATAAAATAAAATAGATTAAATTATGATCTTCCAGAAGTTTCAAACTTCTATGGAAAAATCAAAGCTTGTTTTCAGTACAGACTACTATGATATTACAAGAGGGTACAAGCGTTCAGCTAACTTCATTAGATCCAAGTTCTGATAGGACCTTATTTAATTCAAAATAACTTCCCTCCTCCCAAAAATGGAAACACTGCAATGATAAAGAATTTACTTACTATATTCAGGTTTAGATTCATGGAACAAATTATACTGAACACAGAAATACACAGTTCCTGCAAATAATACCCAAATCCTCACACACAACCCATCTAGCACCTCTCTGGGCAACACATGACAGTGTTTCACTGCTCTCATCACAAAATTTTTTTAAAATTTCATCTAGTCTAAATGTGCCCTCTTTTAGTTTAAAACCATTACCCCTTGTCGTGCCAGGAAAAACACTAATAAATCTGCTATTTTTCTAGACACCTATTTTGCTGGATCTGTGATGCCATTAATTCTGCCTATCAGCTTGCTGCAAACATCCAGCAGAAATGTAAATGGCAGAAACTGAGATCAACCCCCTCTCCCAACCAATTTGTTGATTTTCATGCCATATTTGGCTACATCCTAGTGCTTTTCTCCTCAGGTTCAGCTTAATTTTAGGCTATTTTCACTTTAAGAGTTTTTGGGGCATAAGTGCAGGATGCAGCTGTACCAACAACAGTTGAGCCACTGACATTCTCAATCTCTTTTTCACTTAAAGTGTATGTGTGTGTGTCTTGATATAAAAGGATTCTTGTATGGAAAGACTTCAGTGCACATTTTTTTTTAAGAGTACTTTGCATTTTCCAGGAATGAATTCACTAGCATATTTACGACATGTTAGATTCTAATGAAGGCAGAATTATTCTCTCACATGTAGTTAGGATGTTGCTGTATCATGTAAACAACCTAAGACCAAAGGTCATGACAAAGCTGAGATTTTTAAAAAATAATGGGGAAAATTCATAGTGCTTTCAGGATTAGGTACTCAATTTTCCCCATTTATCTAATCAATAGCTGCAGTAGAGATGATATCAAAATTAGTGAAGTGCGGGAAAAAAGCAAAGATTTCCAAGAAACCACTGAGAACATAAAAATATTTTCAAACTGAAGAGTGCATGGGGGAAAAAAAAACCTAATTCCTTGAAGTAAATTGCTGTGCTTTCATAGAGGAAATAAATAGAAAATGAAAGAACTTGAGGTATCCACAAAGTAGTGTATGCGCTGTACTTAGAGCAATAAAAGGGAACGGTACGTAATTTTAGTTTGCATAATCATTATAGCTGGCCATTCAAGCATAAAAGTGGATTTTCTGCTGTAGCAACAGTTTTAGTTTCTGTTTTTCATCATAAAACTAATTAAAAGTAGAGATGAGTGGAACTGCTAAAAAAAAATAATGTTTGGGCATATTTGAATACTGGATTATCTGTTAAGGCATATATCAGTTACCAAATACAGTTCACTTGTACCGAGTTCAAGCTCTGCTACAGAAAAAGCTCCAGAGGAGTTTAGCTAAAGTGTACTTCCACAGACTTAATATCCTTACAATTACTCCCAAATGTTGTTTTTTTTTTCACCTATGATTTTTCGAAAAAAAAATATGTCCTTGTTCCCTAGTCATTGATGAAAGACAACATTCTAATGTTGATTTGCTGGGAGGCAGCAATTACTACAAATGGTGTATAAAGTGTTCGAGACAATTTATTAAATGTATACAAAACCCTTTTGTTGCTCTTAAATATAGCTGTGTCGCAGTCCTATTTAAGCACATGAACACTAATGGAAAAATTGCCTGATATAGAAGTATAAGCCTAAAATCTGGGTAGCCAAAATGTTTTAAGATCTAATCCACCAAGCCTTCCACTTGTTTACTGAGGCACGTGTGTGTGACTTGAAGCATTTTCAGGAAGAAGCCTAAATGGAAGAGATAGTTGGTACAGAAGCTAAGCCATATCAAAACTCAAGAGCGATTTTAACATGAAGATAATGGATATGTGTTAAGAACATAGAACAAAGACCTGAGCGAATATAGACCTGAAGTCCAGAAGATGGGCTAATGAACCATAGTTTTCCATTTCGTATTTCTAGAACTTCATATTTGAAAACCAAATACACAATGCACATGAAAATGCACACTTTTAGAATCCTTCATCGTCCAGTTACTAGTTGAATGTCCTGTCCTCCCCAGCATACAGAGACACACATATATATAATTAGTTATTATATTTCAAAAGTATGTGGTATGTTGATATTCTAACCCCCTGGTACTGGTCTTGAGCTGCTGCTGGGGATGGGGGACCCCAGGGTGGCCAGACCTGGGATGTGCTCCACAGATCAGCCCCAGTCACTTGCATGTTATGACAGTCCTACAAGTCACAAGTACTTGAAAAGTTATTTTCAAGAGTATTGAAACAATATTTTTCTCAAAATATATGCAATTATTTTCAGATTTTATGCTTGGATAATGCAGACACCTGATCTTCATTTTTGGGGAAGCAAATGATTTGAGTAAACTCTCCCCTCCTGAATATTACAGCTGGCCAATGGTAAGCTAGGAATTCAAACTGCTGTCCAATTTCTAATTAAAAGATGTGAATGAAAAGCTGACATTCTGTTGTGCCTGAGAAGATTGATTGTTTTTTTTTTATTTCAGATCTGCAACTGATAGACATTTAGTCAGAGAAAGACTGTTTTATGCAAATGTTCTAGACGTTGGATGTTAATTTGATATTTTTAATACAATATTTCTGATGCGCAAGTTGCACAGTCAGTTTATAATATTCAGAAAAATATTGTGCTACCTTCTGTAGCAGTAAAAGTTCAAGTACATTTCTCCTAAGTGCTTTCAGCCTAGTAAAATAATTTAAATTCTGAAGAAATATGTATCAGAATCTAAATATTATTGATTACTAGTTCCATAAGTAAAATAGCTTACAGAGCTGGGTTTAATTTTCAATAAACCTGCAGTACTGTATAGGTATGGTTGGTTATATATTCAAAACTTACTGGTATTTTAATTGCTTTATTTGTCATTGTTACAGATTATTACTATAACCATTACTATAAAGATAAATGTTTTTTGTCATAGTTCATCAGAAGAAAGTTATTCAGATTAAGACAACATAGCAAATAAAATTGCAGAATAAAACAATAATTTCTTCCACAAAGTGTACTGTTTTAGTTATAGCCAGGATTGTCTACAAACTTACAAATGCAAGTTTTAATGAAATGTAGTATATGCCCAAGAGATTAAGAGAAGGATCAAGCACTGATTATAACTGAGGAATAGAAACACACATAGAAATTAAAAGCTGGAATTTTGGACGCCCAAGAAAGTAAAAGACAATTTCAAGACACATGTAAAATTGCACATGACTGATGAGAATGAAGTTGATTGCCCTAATTTCTTTTACATAAAATTCTCTTTTCAGTACAGGGTATACCCCTTAGTGTCTACTAATGAAATTAAACTTTCTCAATTAGCTTTATTTATTCAACTGTTTTACATGCTGCTGATCAATAATAGTCACACAGCAGCTAACATTATTAAGGTTCTAGGGTAACTGCCCAGAGCTTACCTGTAAGTCTTCAATACAGCACAAGCAGAAAAGGACAGTGAATGGAAATAGAAATTGAAAGTGAAGAAAAGGAAATACTCTTTTTTTTTTGTAACATAACACTAGCTCAGATTAGTTACATAACATTATCTGAAATGCTTTTATAAGGCTAAATAGACAAATGACATTTGTTGCTATGCAGTATCAAATAACTAAACAGATCAGTTTTTAAACCTCCAGAAGGAACTTCCTTATTAGGGATGATTAGTTACATAACATTATCTGAAATGCTTTTATAAGGCTAAATAGACAAATGACATTTGTTGCTATGCAGTATCAAATAACTAAACAGATCAGTTTTTAAACCTCCAGAAGGAACTTCCTTATTAGGGATGGGATCATGCAGTGTGATTAGGCCTCAGTCTTTCACCTTGATTAGCACCATTAATTATGCTTTTGAGGAACATGACAGTAGATACATCCATGGTCTGATTACGTACAACAAAATCCTCTGCTCCCTCTTAAAGCCAAAACATGCAGAACATGAAAAAAATTATGGGAAGTGAAATTCAGATCTTACTCTGAAATTTTGGTGTTCAACTATGCAGTCCAAAATAAATTTAGAGAATAATTGCTGATTAGTTCTCTGATTAGTTGTTAATACAAAAGCAACTTTGTTAACTCAAGCTAGAAAATAACTAGCATATTAGTATACTCCTTCTAGCAGAAGTTAGATTTATAGTCCTAGTAGGGTGAAAGCTGTGGCTTTGTGTAGACCAGTAAATGTCAGTGCCCACAGGCACTACTAGAAGCTACCAGGTCCCATCACTAAAGTAGTGCCACACATCAGCTTATAAGAGAAATATCTCCACTGCATCTAATAATTAAATTCAAGGGACTTTCAAATAAATGTTTTATTAGTTAAAAAGCTGTATTTTTAATTCCTCTAGCAGAGGCTGAATGAAAATGAAAATGCACATTTTAATTTCACCTCTGATTCAATTCTACAAAGTGATCACTTGATAAATTCTTCTGGTTAAGGCTACCAACTTAATACTATTTCTGTACTAATAAAAAACCTTATAGATTTTTTTTCCTTTTTTTTTTTAGCTTTTTCAGCTTCTTAGCTATAAATTAAGCTAAAGGCTTGTAGACACAGTGTAGTTTACCCTAATTGCACAAAGCACATAACACTCCATGAAACAGCTGTCTGAAACAATTTCAAGAGTCAAGCAACTAAAGGTTCTGCTTACACCGTAAAATGCTTCAATGTGTTATCCATGGACACTTGCTCTGGAGAGTGGTGGTGTAATTCTTCTTGCTGAACAACTTCTCTTCACCTTCCCTCCCCAATTGCACTCAGGCAAGAGCAGCTAAACTAAAGGTTGACTTAAATGCAGGTATCAAATTAATGTGTTCTATCACCATATAGACAGCTTTGAATGTCCTTTCAGGATCTTTTAGATTCTTTCTATTAGGAGGAGAAACTTGAGTACTCATTAAGGCATCTATTGCATGTGATTAGCATTATATTATAACCCTAATGTTATGACACTTTCTATTCAATCCAGTTCCCTGCCTCATTCCAGCTGGCGTATCAACCAAAGGAACTCTCTTGTCATGTAGTTTTCAAGGTCATGCTATTATATTCTCGGTTTGACTACCAAGCTTCCTTACTACTTATTTCTATATTTAGGTTTTCCTTAGCTCAATGGCTTTTGTATAGGCTTCCTGATATCACTTTTTGTACTCAGGTCCCAAACTTTCTTGGTCGATATGGCTCAACTTCTCTGAATATCACACTTGGTGGTTTCCACTGCCCTGCTGACTGTCAAGTAATGGAGTTTATTTTGTTTTTCAGCCTGAATGAGTGACAGCAATTGTGTCCAGCAGATTCACTGACCTTTCAAATCTCATCTTTACTCCTACTAATTTACGTATATGCATATATACACACACATATACATAATCTCCTTTACAGAAAAGATACAACATTTTCAATTGGTGCCCATGTCTTCACTTTTCCTAGATTTTTTGATACTTAACATTTTGCTGCTGTGAAATTGTTTCTGAGAAAATATCAAATCTGCGTGGTTTGGTTCCTCTGTGATTTTCCAGCTTCAATAGTGTCAGCCAGCCAATGCAGAAGAGACAGAATGTCTCCACACAGCCTATAAAAGCCACCTCTAGAACAATAACTTTGCAAAGTGAACATAAGATGAGAGAATCCCATTAGGTTACTAATGACCATTTTTTTTCTGCTAATGACATGAGGGAAAAGCAGGAGCTTTCCCTCAACAGCCATGCCCAGCACACAGCTCAGACTGAAGTGCTGAAGTTTCCACAGCTGCCTTCACCTCACACCTGCTGAAGGGATTACTGTAGTGCTAATGATCAAGTAAATTTTACATCTTTTAAGTATCAAGTGGTAGTCAAGGATGGGAGAATAAAAGTTACACAAGCTAATTCAAGCAAGATTCTTTCCTATCTATTCTTACCCTGGGGAAAGGTGGAGATCAATTTTCACAATCTTTAGACTTTTCCTGAATATTCCTGAACAGATATTTTACTAGCTATTAAAAGTAGGATCTGCTACTTGGTTCAGATCATTACTACTCGCCTTTGTGTATGTTTATTTTTTTTTAACAATTTAATTTCAGGTATGTATTTCAGCTACTATACTTGGAACCATTTGTTGGGTGAACATCTTTTGTTCAGAAATGTAGATTATTGCAGCAACTGATAGTAAAATAGGTGATGGAGTTTTTCAATTTGGGGTTGTTCAGATGCTTATGTATATCTGGACTGGACTTTCGTGACCATTCAAGCAGAACCTTGTCATTAGATATGGCACTTGGTGCTAAGCTTCTAAAGTTTCTAAAGAGACACTGCAGAATGTAGCCACAAGTTCCAAAGCATTTATCAATAGTTAGTGGCATGAAATACAAATGGGTCTCCTTGTGATGACATTTAATCAGCGTCACATTTAACTGTGTGACAATTGCTAAGTCCACATCCCTTCTTGTCCCAGCTCTGTAAAGGTTTAAACAGCCTCATGAACGGCTTCAAAATCGATGGATGACCAGTGCTATGAGAAATAATTACTAAGTGATGAGAGACTAGTATCATTTCACGATAAAAGCATGCATTATACTGGATACTGTCTCCTCCAAGGAGCTGTTTGAGTTCTGACTGAATGCTGAAAATGAAAAATACACCATGTTAGACAAGGAAAAGGCCTTCCCTCTTCCAGCTCATTGCAGATACCTCTGTATAAAGTAAAACAGATCCCCCACAAGACAGATGCCCATTAGTAGTCTAGGCAAGGTTAACTTATTTCAAAATACTCTGTCTTCAAGGGACAAAGTTAAAACCTTTTGAGTTATGACAAAATATTCAGATTTTAAGAAATGAAATGTGTTACAAAGCAACTCTTTGGAGGTTGAAAGTTCAATCACTATAATTTCACAGTTCTTTGTTCTTAAAAATAAACTGGAAAGATTTATATGCACCCTGGGAGGGGCAGAGAGAGTGATGCTTTCAGTTAAGTCATGGGAAGTTCCATATCTCTACAATGAGAACAGAGTCAGCCCCCCGCTCTTCCTCTCTTCCATATATGTGTGAATTGTCCTCCATCCCTTCTGAAGTTCTAGTCCAAGCTAGGTTTTAATCAACCCATAATCCTCAGGTCACCTTGGATGACCCTGCAAAACTCCAGCTGTACATCACGTCAAACAGAGCAAAACCCAAATTACTCTCCACAAAACTTCTGGTGAGCTTGTCTTGGTTTAGGCTGGGCTAGGCACTAAATGAACAACAGATGGTTTTAGTTCTGTTTTACCTCAAACCAGGACTTTGCTTAAGAAGATTCAGCACAGTAACAGAGGCTTTGGGATTCCAGCTTTGTGACTCCTTTTACTGAAAATATTTTGAAATTAATTTCAAGCTGGCAAGCTTTGTGAAAGACAAACAGCTAAAATTGGCCAATCTACTATTTAGATGAAAGTGAAATATGTGCATTTTGTTGTTACTGTTCCTGCAGAGATTAAGCAATTTTCTTTTGAACTGTTTATTGTTCAGTATTATAATTTACAATATGGGCTGTGCCAACAATCTGAAAGATCCAAAGAACATTCCTTTCTGTTCCTTTTTAATGAAATAAAACTTTCCCAAAACCACTAAAAAATGCAGGAACTGAGAACTTTCCACTGAATTCAGCATCTGCAATGCCTACTGGACAAGAAAAAAATACCAATCTATACAGTCCTTGCTCACAATGAAATTTAACTTTATTGTTTATACTTAGACCTCTCCTGCCCCCCGCCCTTTAAAAATATTTGCATGCCATTTTGTCATTGTAATCTTTGCTGTGTTACAAGACCATTATTTTTCACTAGCTGTGAAATAAATGACTGCTTCTGAGTTGTATAGTCCAACTATATTTTTACATATAAAAGAGAAACACAACTGAAAAAACAGGACCGCATTTAAATGTATGTAGCAGGTCCAACTTCACAGCTGGAAAGTGGATTTGATGGCGAGTACCAGTGATGGACTACTTCCTGTGGAGGGTATCACAACGTAATAGAGTAGTAGTTGAAACAACACTTTCAGTAGCACATTATACTAGCTTCATTTATCTGTTCAATGAATAGGAAATCTACTTAAGCCACAGTGCCAAGATATGCTATTTCTTTTGCCTCAAATGCATTTTTCACATTGCCATGCCACTAATGGAAAAAGTGTTACAAACAACAAAAAATGTATTTTACTCACAGAAAACTTAATTCATGCCATGAAGATTTTAATGGAAGTTTCTATCATTTTAGATATGGAGGAGCTTTGTGGTTTTTTCTTTTTCAAACTTCATGACCACTTTAAAAATGATGTATTTGCTATCTGTTAAAAATACCTATACACATCATAGTTGTCTGTCAGCAGCACATAAGACATATAAAATAAAACTGCCTTCTATATAGGGCATCTGTCATCAGCTTTTAAAGTGATGGCCAGTAGTAGAGGGCTACTCCACATACCTCTTTCATTTGCCCACTCAAACTTCAGTAGAGACCAAGAATGCCTTTTACTAAATTGAATTGGAAAGAAAACTGTTCCCAATTTACTGTGCTGTGACCTTAATCACGGTAAAGCATGCCTTCATCATTTCTGTGCTTGACCAAAGCAGCATGATCTATGTAGTAGCTGACTGCTGAGTAACAGCATACCTGGACTGATCCAAATCATAGCTGTCCACTGCTGAACCAAGACAGAAGGAAAAGACCACGTGTCTCTACCTCACAGTGGCTTCCAAGTTCTTGTTAAAGATAGATAATAGTATTTCTCAAGATAAGAGGAAACAGTATGGTATCCAAAAATTCTATCGTGAAGGCTATAAATCTTTTGATATCAGTACTGTCCCATGCATAAATGACAGAGCTGGACTAGACTCAGGACCACCTGCAACTGCAGGCATGTCCTCTCAAGTGAGATAAAATGCAGAATGCAAAAAAATGTCTAATGTCACCCTATATAAATAAATATTAGGTTGCATTAATGTAACAAGAACGTTGAGCAGAACGAGCAATGATTTCCTAGTTTGTAACTAGTGAATCAGGTCAGGTCAGAGGCATATTCTGTGATGCTATATATCATCAACAGTTAAACAGCTTCATTTTTATGGAAGAGGCAGATGTACAATATTTGTACTTTCTGAATTTAGCAGTCTATTTTCTCTACATTCAAACTCAAAATACAAAAGCCCATGCAAGAGAGGACTTGTGTGATAGAAGAGATAAAGTGACAAATTCAGAGCTGATAGATATTTAAAGGGGATAAAATATTTTGAAATTTCCTGTGAGGGGAAGGTGTTGAAGACACCAGTAATACTGTATTTATTTCTCAAATATACTATCTATTCAACAGACACTTTTAAAAGACACACATCTATAAAAGGCCACTCTTCTGCTATGGCAGCATTATCTACACTCACTGATGATTTTGCCAGGAAAAGAAAACAGTCCTAGTAACATTATAGCAAGAAAATGATGGAAAATATCATCATATTTTGCTATTTAGGTTCATTGTTGATAGCAAGCAATATTCAGAAATCTTTGTAGCTTTCAAAGTTAACCTGTTCTTCAAATTTTCCTTCTAATCAACAGATTCAGGTGATCCAAGTAGCAGCAGTCAAGCTTCTTAGTGCGAATATTTTAGACATGCTGCCCCAATTCACATTAAATTGTTTTATTTTCAGTGCTGCATGGCTGCATTTTTTGATAGCATGGAGTGCTATGAAATAAGTTTCTGTGATTTGTGAAGGGCACAGGCAATCAAACACAACTTTTATGTCATTACCACTGCATAAAAGCGTATGTTCACTATAACATTCCAGAGCTATAGGAAATGTCAAGTAAAAGGCAAACAATGTTTGATTGTTTACTCACTTCATTTATCCCACATTTATGTGAAATAAATAAAGGAACTATAAAGGGGCTCCAGTGGCACACCACATTTAACTCTTGCTTTTGAAAAGTTAAAGCATAACTGATAAATACCAGAACATTTTGGAGAAATATGTGCTTCCCTTTCCCTTTCCAGTACAGCCTATATACCCAAACTTCAAAGACACAGACAGGAAAAATTTGAGAATATATATTTTTATATGCAATTTTTTTGTACGTTGCATTGCAGTAGAAAAACCTGGCTACACTTAGGCAAATAACCATTGCTATGTGGATGTTTTGACAAATAACTCCAATTTGTTCTTTAGAGCTATGGTCTATTGCAGTGGGAGATGGGATTATTTATCATCTGTGTTGGCAACTGTCACAAACTGCCTGGAATCCACTAGACTCCTTAGTTAAACACATACTTAATTGCACTTAAGTAACATATAAACTGCACTTGGTTTTAGACAGCAGAGAAAAATGCATGGTTACTAAATAGGTATGGCATATGTTTTTAAGTTTGTCATACAGATAATCTTTTACTTCGTAAAACTCAATGTTGTGGTTAACATGAGCAATACAATTTTTAACATTTGCATCTTGACATGAGATACACAGATTTTTTGAGGAGGATTGACAAGCTAAGAATTTACAATGCACCAGGTGATGCACCGTAACTGCCTATGTTTAACTCCTTCCTGTAGCAAACATGAGAGTTGTTCCCCTCAATGGAAAAGGAGGGCTGCTTACACCACATTATCCCACCCACTATTAAACAGAGAAGACTTCATGACTTAAGAGCTTAGCTTACTGCAGTGTATTCTTTTGGATACCTCTGCACTTTCATTCATCAATGGAAAAGAGTTGTCAGCAACAAGAATCTTCTCTTTGGTTCATACGATGACTTCTAAAATCAGGTTAATGATAGTTTTAATGGAAGACTGTGAGTAAACTCAGCCCTGAAGATCACTGTTCCATTGTCACACTCACATTACGTATTGCCATTTCCATATTAAGATAGTGATTGTTACTCATCAGAGCAGTAATCCCTCAAATCTATGCATCACCTATTACAGTGTCCAGTAACTGAAGCTTCAGTTTAACTTGGAAAAACATCTGCCTGGACAGAATAACCTGCAGAGAGGAAATTCTGTGTCACCTCAGGAAGTTGGTGATTTGGGTTAAACTTAAAACTTTCAGACTTTTTTCTCCTTTAAAGAAATGTTTACCCACTGTAATTGCTTTCTTATTGTTCACATATAGTGCCAATTCTCTCTGGAACCTTAAGTCTCAAGATTTCTCATTGCATTCAGTTTTTGGAGTTTAGTGTTTACCTTCTTTCCTTAAGTGTTTAGTTTTCTACTTTTTAATTTCATTTAAATTTCTCTTTAAATTTAGCGGAAAATAGAAATACATTATATACGTCACTCTGCTATTCAATAATTTCTACATAAATATATCGTGTTCCAAAGTAATTATCTAATCATGAATTAACATTTACATTTTGCCTCCCTCCTTTTGCCTTTAATGATTTTCTTTCTATGCAATATTTTTTTTTTAAAGAAACTGTTACCAGGAGAGTTTATTATAGTGCAAGAAAAGGGTTACTGTATAGCATTTTTTCAGTAGTTCTGATTACTGGTATATATTACATATATACTAGGTTTGCTTAAAAAAGCACCACAGCACATTCCAGGACATTAGTCAAAGCCCAGTAACAGGTATGACCAGCTGAACTGTTTTTCTGCCGTGAAATATATAATTCATCCAAATCAGAATTCATTGTCCACATAGGGCTTATTCACCGAGTTTGTAAAAGATTTCAGTGAGATCTGTCAGCCTTCAGCAGCACTGCAAGGAAAGCTGTTTTCTGCAAACTATGATGCCTCGCTGTGTTCAGAAGAGTAGTAAACCAATTATGCAATGCTGTTCTAGTATATACTTTAGGTCTCTTGGCAACAGCATTAACCTTTTGCCATGCTAAAAATGCCCATTTATTTCTACTTTTTGGTTTCTGTTTTAGCCATTTTCTAATTCAATACAGTAGTTTACGCTTCAGCCGAAACTATTTATTAGCTTTGGCAAGGGACTTTAAGTTACGTCCTTAGTCTATTATCCACTATTTGATAGACAAGATAGCATGTCTTTTTCTTAAACAAAAGCATACTATTTTCTTTGTATCAAATATAGATGTTTTCAAAACACATTTTTTAATTAAAGCTTGCCACCTGTCATTTAATAAAATTCCCTCAATCAATTTATGAACATAATTGACAAATATTAAATCTTGAAAAGACAACAACAAAGCTGAGATAATGGAGATGGATGCAGCTTAAAGATGTAGATAAAAAAATCACCATAAATATGCTGACACTATAAATCAAGTTCCTACAGTAATAGAGGTTCACCTGAATAACAGTGTATGTGTCTTGAGAATTTAGTTCAGATGTCTGGAGATAACACAACTATGTTGCTAAGGTAACAAATGTGGGTTTTTTGATTGGAAGAATAAACAGGCATGTAAAACCAGTATAAAATCAACAAGTAATATCTTGATGCCCTAGGGCTTTTCTAGTTTATATATGGTACTTTGCATAGACGCTTGATATTCATCTTTCACAGTTGATTACCCCTTTCCTCATTTGGAGATTCCTTTAGAAACCAATTGTGTAAAATAGAGAAATAACTAAAGATTCTGAAGAAAGAACAAACTGGACTGTGAAGGCAGTGCTACAGTCCTACTCATCTGCTGCATCCACAAGCAAAATGCTGAGTGTTTTTGTCTGAAGCATAGCAGAGAGTATGTCGACGCAAAGTAACTCATACATAAGGGAGCTCTAAATCATTGCATAGATAAAATAAGGTAGCATTAGAACCATGAATATTACAAAAAAACAACAAACGGGTCTGATTCAACTTTTAAAGTGAATTACACTGGAATATTTCCCCCTTCTATGTTTATTGTCTATGAACTGTGATATTTTACTTGCACCAATCTTCCTGAAAATTATATTACATTATACTGGGAAATCTCAGGGCTCAAAGGAAAGTTAGTTGCCCTCAACACCCTAATCAGTAGCCTAATATTCTTTCAGTTAAGTGAACTAGGCATGAATTTCAACTATACAGATCTCACTTCACATGCTTAGACAATACTGGACTGGAATCAGATGACATTATACTGCAGCAGTGCTTTCTGCTGATGTCTCATTGTCAGGTTTTATTCAGAAAAGGCAGAGTGATGTACTAGAGGTTTCCATTTTACTTAAGTGCAGCTGCTTTTTGCCTCTACAATCTTTTTTCCTTCACTTCCTTCCTCCTATCCACTGTCTCCCCTCCTCCCAGAGAAAAAAGCATTAAATACAGATTCATAGAAACTTGAATAACTTACAGATTTGAATCAGGCATTTATAGTAACAAATTTACCTGTAGCTCTAAGGTATTGAGATTTTTATTCCCTATGTATCCACTACTTGCACTTCTGGGAAATGTCTTTCCACCTACTTTCAGGCAGTTCAAAGCTATACCTTCTTTGGAAGTGAGGTTAAAGGCAGAAATGCTATTTGCAGTAATTCCAACCTGTCCATATGCATCATCACCCTAAAAAGAAGAGTTGTTTATAGTTTAATGAATAGTTTTCAGTGTTTTCCCAAGCTAATGAGCAGCACCTAAGTTAAATTTTAAAACACGATTCGTAGTTTGAGAAGGAAGTCTTGTTTGGCCATGGGAGTCATTAGTAATGTGGTAACAAGATGTGACAGTGTGAAATGGAGGAGAAAGAGTGAGACATGATGGAAGTGGCAGTATCCCATTGAGCAGGAGGAGGAGGACCAGAGCAGAAGTTTGTGAAGTACTGACAGGGACATGAAGAACGAATGACTGAACTGATGAGAAGAGCTGGGGAATTAGAATGGGAGTTGGAAAGAGAAATGGGGACCTTCAAGATGGAAGGAGTCTTAAGTTTAAGAAGAAAGGACAGGGGCTGTCACACAGGTGGATGACAAGGGGATGTGGAAGTTCTATGTCCAAAAAAGTGAGAGGCTGCCCTTTTGTTGTGCAAGAAGGGCTGGGATAGGAAGCGTCAACACTTTACTATGGTAACTCTAGAGTCCTTCTAACTGATTTGTTTCAGCAGAAGACATCATGTACAAACCTGCCAGGCCTCTCTTCTTTCTAACTGCAATGCTTTTGGGCAAAACAGAATGACAGTGAATCACTGGGAAGGAAATTGAGATTGCAATCTGAACCAAACAACTTGCACAATTGCAGTACACTAGTTTATGAGCTTTCTATACTCAAGAAATAAAAAAAATCATCTACAGTTAAACCCAAGTCTTTAAAACATTAAAATAATGTAGTGCAAATAAGCTTTCTTCTGAATGTGTAAGATGTTTAAAGAGACAGTAGTTTGAAAATTGTGTCTTCATACAAATTATATATACGTCCACTACAGAAGCCTGGTAGCATACACCTTCATATGACAGACAAGCCTTAAATTATACATAATTAACCCCAAACAATGTTTGTATGTAATAAACATTAGTTTGAATACTGAACATTTAAGTCATTGCATTCTGAATAGAACATATTTAATTTCACTAACATTTCACCTGTTTTTTCATCATCAGCTACTTGAGACCATTGAGTACAACATGAAGCTTTAAAATAAAGCTTTTGAAGGTATTGCAGCCATTTTAGTAGCTGAACAAATGCTGTACAAAACTGAGGTATAACAGAAGAAAACAAAAATATTTAATAATATGCCAAGCAACTGGTTGCCAGATGCTATTCATGTGGAGAGCTACAGGTATTCTACGATAATGCTGAAAATCACTGTTATCATTTTTCATCTTCAATTATCACATATTCAATAGTTCTTCACAAGAAAAGAAACGGAATAAAACATATCTACGGTAGTTTAAATGAAATAACAGGTGTGTTGCACATCACAGAGCTTCCTCAACAAGCTTTCAAAACCAGTGCCCAATATTGGAATTACAGCGCTGCACAGCCTGAGCTCTTATTCTCAGACATTAACAAAATGTTTCTTAAAGGTCTTTAAAATGCCTTTTCCCTTAAAAACCAACCTTTTTTCCCTTCATATCTCAGAAATAATCCTTCCACAAAACAGTTCATCTAGGTTTATTGGTATCTTTGGTACCATTTGGATAATTTTTTTTTATAGTTTTTGAAAGAGAAAAATATTTTAAGAATAATGAACCTAATAATTAATATTGATAATGACAGGTACCTTGTGTCACATTGAGAGATTGGAACAACTTGAGATTTCCTGTTTGATTGGTGAGAGGATTTTGTTGTTGTTTTAAAACCTCTAATTAACCTCACACCTTCACAACCAAGTAGAAACACCAATGGGAAGAACTTTTCCCTGTGCAGACACTCACCAGCTTATTCATAAGCTGAGAATGAACTGCAGTCTTTGGAAGCTAATGGAAGTGGTAATTAGCTAAACCAAAACACAGTTCTGCACATTTGCTCTCCTGTTCCTTCTCGGGCTTTTTTTGCTATTACCTGGAGCATTCACATTGAAACTGCCCTTGCTACTGCTTCTGATCTGAAACCTTAATTATCATTAACAACCATTTATGATATCAAAACACTATATTATAATTTAAGGCTAGTAAAGCTTTGTAGAAATACATGCATGCTTATGAAACAAAGTTAATTTTAATAAATCCATTTCAACAGCTTTTCAACAGCTGCTGAAAATAACATTCACACTAATTAGAACATTGTGGATTCTTTTTAATAAGCTTTGGAGGAACAAAAAGAAGATCTTTCTCTTAGGCTGAAAGGGTAGTATATTGCATAGCATACTTAAAGTGCTGCACAGCAGCGAAATATTTTTCCGTACGTTATTTCTACTCTCCATTTGAATAATATCTTAAGTTTACTTGCAGCATGATAACTGAATAGAACACATACAGAGCTGTTTGTAATTACTACATTTTTCCTCTAGGGGTAAACTGTCAAACGTCAGTTATATAGACACTTGCACATTAAAAACCACACCCAAGTTTCTATAGATCTTACTCACTGATTCATCTCTAAACGTCCCATCTATCAAAATACTAGGAGGATTCTAAATTTTGAATAACCTTGATGCAGATGGAAAGCATCAAAACAGCTATATCTCAGGTTTGAGAAGCAGCATCACATTACCATCGCAGAGCTGACAAGAAGTGACAAACGTTTGCTTCATCCTATAAGCTTGTTTAACAAGCAGAAGGGGACAAAATGTAACGTGTCTGTCACAGGGATTCTGCTCAAGATTCAAGTGGTAACGCACAATCTCAAATACAGAATCTGAAAATGAAAAAAAACCTGGGTGTCCATTTCTATTAAACTAGGGCAAGACGCAAACCCATTGTGATAGCCCTGTCATCCAGTCTTATCCCCAGCTCCCAAAACTTGCACAAAGAATGTTGCAATCAGCTTCAGGATGATACAAAATCTCCCAGGCCCTGACAGGCATAATCCTTTGGTAAAATAGGCTTCTTTATCTGTAATACTATCACCTGTCAACAGAAGCGATGCGATGCCACATCAAGGACAGCATACAACGTGATTCAGATTTAGAATTTTTTTAAAAAGTTTTCTTTTGCATGAAATAGTCTGATTTACAGATTTCTGACAAATGCTGTAATTATTTGAAGTACTTATATCAAAATGGCATAATGTGTCAATATAGAAAAGATAATTGCAAGGTGACTAGTCAAAATAATTATGATTAAACCACTTTTTAGATACTGTTTAGATGATGATATAATGAGAAGGACAACATAATCCAGTTACTGACATTTAGAACTCATGGAAATATTTCAAATATCTCAGGAATAATGCAGATAGAGAAATGTTTTCTGTTTTGATTTTGGTGTTACAAAGGTGTTTAGTGGTTGGTTGTTTTTTTTTTTTCCTGTGGACCTGTCACTGAAGTCTCAAGCTTCACACAAGACGTCTTCACACAAGTCTTCACACAAGTGACACACAAGTCTTCACACAAGACGTCCCATTAGCCTATTACTGTTCTGTCCTGTGTATTCTTCTGGAAAAGACACAGCATTCCTGCCATTGTTTTATAACAACCTGGGTTCCTTCACAGTGTCTTAGATGATTGAAAAATAGTATTTTCTAATGTGTTTTTTATTATTTTTTTATTATTTCTGACAGCTCACTATATTTAAGCATTTATTCCATGCACGCATAAATTATAAGGACAGAGGGGACCCCTTTATGATCATCCAGTTCAGCTTCCTGCATAATTGTCCCTACTCATTGCAGGGGGGTTGGACTAAGGGACACTTCCAAGCTTAATACATGAAGTTGAGACTGACTGTATCATATGGTTACCTGTAATTGTAAGGGAGTGGACTTGCTGAATCAAATGGTGTCTTTTCATGCTACATTTCCATATTGCTAGAATGTTTAATGGCCCTATTAAAAATTAATGTTTTTGCTCTTGTGTTAGTTTCCTCACTGATCTTGTTATGCCTTTATCTACTAGTTTAGAACTTATGTCAAGATCTTCTCTCATGCATGCAGCTCTAGATTTTTTCAAAAGTCATCTTTCCTCTGGAAAAACTAGAGAGAGATTTAGCTTTTTTTTATTGTAAGAGAGATCATCCTTGTATCATTTTTATGAACCCTTTCCAATTTCAACTTTATTTTGAAAATATGGTCTCTGTTAATGACTTACTTAATGTCACGCACATGTGATAAAACACCTGCTCCGACCTAATTTCTTCCCACTTAAAAGCAATCTTTAAAACTATCTCTCCTTGGTACTTTTTTCAAAGAGAGATAAATTTCATGTAGCTTTACTTTGTTGACACTTTAGTTATATTCAGAATTATATTTTTCAAGAGTACATTGTTACCTCTCCTGTCCCTCCAATTTTCCTCACTTAAGTATGGAAAAGCTTTTTATTTCTTGAGGCGTGACTTTTCATTTAATGAAGAAAAAAGCTGAGTGTTCTATGTGACCAACTCTCAAAGTGATATGAACTTCTCTATTGAATTAAAACCTTCTTTATGACATACTCTTTTCTCATTCACTCTTTTAGAAGGCTTCGTCCTCTGACTAAGCAGTCACAACTTGTACAAAATTACAGTATTTCTTCCACTTCCTCCAATCTCAATTATAAAACAGAAATGACACTTCCACAAAGCTATAATTAGTTCACTATTTGAATTCAATACCTGGTCCAAAGTCTTTCTACTGCTTTTAAATATATATTAAGAAAGTTCATGCTTATGGCTATACCTGTCTTTGCTTGTAGGAAATACAAAAGATTATGGATGGAGCCTTTATGTTAGTTCTGTTTGCAACCACTATACCAAATAAAAAAATAAAAAAAATAAATGTATGTATGGATTCACATATTCATTTTCTACACGATCAGTTTGTATCAGACAGACTGATCCAAACACAGCATTGTTTAAGAGACCTTTATGTATTCAGATCATCTATCGAGTGTACTTACTGAACCCTCACAGTCCTGACAGACTCATGAGCCTGTAAAAGAAATATGACCACAGAATGAACCCTTGAACTTGGGAGGACAGTATGCAGTAGATCATTTTAATAGCCATTTGAGAGTCAATGTCTTCTGGTATTTTAATAATGCCAGCTAGTATTACAGTAAAAATAATGTGCCTGAACTTTGGAAAATACAGTTAAACTTGTGTGGCACCTCAGAATTTCGTCCCCTCTACCTGATGCCTATTATATGAGAAGACTGATTTATCTCTTGATTAGGTTTTATAAAGCTATGACAATTCTTTGCAGAGAAGGATGAGAAATATTCATGCCCAGAGCTTTCATAAGCCAGTTAAAAAAAAGAAAAAAAGTATTCTAGTTTCTCTTTAATTTCAAAATACTCAGAGCCTTAAAGACCTGACATTTTTTAATCAGAGCAGAACTACTCTTACAAGGCTTCCAACTAACTTCTATTCTTGCTTTCCAAATTAACTATCTTGTAGGAAAAAAACAACAGATAAACATTTTCACAGCAGTATGTAAAGAGAACAGACAGCACACAGACAGAACAGACATCAGGGAACAAGTTCTGAGGTCTTATTTTCTACACTTGTTTACTTAATTTTCTGAGGGTAGATCCCACCACCTGTCTTGCGAGACCACTGCTTGGAAGCTCACGCTGCAGCTACTCTAGCTATTCAAGCATGACTGGGTGATCACCCAGAACATTGCTAAAAGTGGCTGAATACTGGTAGACTGAGCTGAGATTCTCTCTTCCAAACAGCTGCTAGTTTCCACAAGATTTATAAGAATTTGTACATCTTTAATTTAGTTGAAATGGGACAATGCTTGAGGAAAGTAACATGCCTGCACTCTGAAAATGTCACCCACTCTCAGAGAGTGAACCACTTCTGTAGCTGAGAATCTTCCCCCTAATATTTACTATTTAAAAGAGAGCCTAAGAGATAGTGATATATCTAACCAGCATAGCTGACTTAAGGAGGGCGAGTATGAAAGCTTATTCTAAGACTTTAGACTTTTAGATCAATACTCAAAAGAAACCAAAAAACTGAAACACATATTCATGAAGTGATCACTCACATTCTACAAGAGCAAATACTTCCACATGGAGTTACAGTTTGGATGCTTTAACACAGCTGATGCTGAAGGCATATACACAGGTGACCATAGCAGTTTGCATTAGCAAGAAAAAGGTACCCCTTTCACCCACATGTTATTTTTGCTCTTGAAACAAAGAACAGTGCTTCAAAAAGAGCCAAAGGCTGTAGATTATTTTTTTTAAAACATAAAATAACTTCAACACCACAAAAAACAACGGCAGCTTATGTGACCCTCTTTAGTTGATTCACATTATTCAGTCAGTGCCACTTCTATGCTGCCTGAGCAAATGCCTGCAGAGTGCGACAAAGTAACAGCAACCCAAAAACATATAGTTATGCTGTGTCCCTTATTAATGAGATAAATTATAGCTAGAAACATTGATAAACATTCTTCAGGAAGGACAGAAAATACAGAATAATTTGAAAACGTATATGGTTACCTTAAGGTTCAAGAGTGAGAATCATGTATATTAAATGTCTTCGGATAAAGATACAAGGGAACAAACTACTAGAAATATCACACTAGGAATTTATTTCTAATGATCTGCTCAGAAGAAGAAAGTAAATAAGGCTTTCTTCTGGAAAAAAACAAAACAAAACAGAAGTTGCCTGCAAAGACTGTGTACTTCTAAAAGTAGATTTCTTTGCCATGGTGTCTCAAAAGCACATCAGCAACACACAGAGGCATCCACTTTATCTGAAGTCAAAAGCAATTTTTAGAAGTATATGGAGGAAATTGTTCTGGGAAGGACTATTGTACATTTGATTAGTGAAGAGGAACTAATTTTGGGATCTCAACCACTAGTGTGGTTGCTTCAGGAGCTCTTTTGTGATCTAAAAATCAAAATAGTATCCTTTAACTGGAATTGAAAACAACTAAAGTATTATGATCAGACAGCTTGCTTAGTTGGGGTTTATGCCAATATAAAGTACAGATTCAGAAAAATAATGAATCATTTAGAATTATCTAAGTTGGCAGATCAATGTTTTTAGAGTACCCTAGTCTAATCTTGGAACCTCTAATGTCTGAAAATCTACTAAAAAAAGGTAAAGGGCTACAGAAATAGAAAAGGGAATATCCAAAGAATTGCTGGCCTGCATTCCCAAATTTGCAATCTGTAAAGAGCAAACAATTAAACAATCATTTAATCAAATAATTAACAAGTCTTTCCCAAGGTGTGCAGAAACAAGCAATATTCACTTGGTAGGAAAAAATTGTGTTAAACATCTACAGTTTTTTCTTGACACTAATAATTAATTTCCATTTCAAAAGAACATTTCTTATAGGAAAAATTATAAACCTGATTAAAAGTAAGGAATATCTATTGGTAAGTTTTTCTAATAGCTAACTGATTATCACTATTTAATGTTATCTCATCTGTGCCCTAAATATGTCAATCTTCAGCTTCAACTTATAAGACATTTTTAATATATATATTTTTAAACCTTTCTCTGCTAGATTGAAGGCACATCTGTTAGGCACTTTCTACTACAATGACATTTAGGGAAAAATCTGATCAACACCTTGTATTTGATAAACACTTTAAAACTTAGATTCTTGAATGTTTTCTCTAGGAATTGCATTTTCTCTCTAATCTTTCTCTTTCATCATTATTCATTCAACTTGCTGAGCTTCTCTATATTTTTAACATTCATTCTGAATTGCGGACACTGGAACACGCTGCAGAGAGCAGTATTGACACAGAGGGTTTGAACAAGAATAAAACCTTATTAGGAGACTGAAAGGTCAGGTGCCCATCATTAGAAACTCAAAGACACAAAGGAATAAGAAAAGCTC
Source organism: Calidris pugnax (assembly GCF_001431845.1). Taxonomy (NCBI): domain Eukaryota; kingdom Metazoa; phylum Chordata; class Aves; order Charadriiformes; family Scolopacidae; genus Calidris; species Calidris pugnax. Next base: position 10,463,029 of record NW_015090995.1, read on the forward strand.
TGTCCAGCTCTTTATTCCATATGTAGATAGATTATATTTTATTTTATATTAGCAATGCCCTACACTATTGAGCCATTTAATAGTATTTCCTTACATAATAACCTCTACCCAGTGACACTAATTCATGGTGTGACCCTATCACAGCAAAGGCTAAAAATCTCAAAACTAGGTAAATAGAAATATTAAAGTCTTCCTACTACTTGTTGTTAATTAATCACTATAATTTAAAGAACATTGTTTAGGATTACAGCTGATTTAAACTGAACTAATAAGGCATCAATCACAGAGTATTCAGTAATTTTAAGTTCAGGTACCTTACTAGCTGTTCTTTTTATGTTTTGTTCTCTGATCTTCCTGCCACAGTTTTATAGAGGAAGAAGTTCAGATGAATTTAGATGAGCATCTGAAGATGCACTATTAGGAATGTGTCCAACAGTGGGCTAATGAAAGAAGAAAATAACATGAAACATAGAAATTTATAAATTTCTTTGATAGCAGTTTTTAATTTATGGTTGGGTTTTTTTAATTTTAGAGATGAGGAAGATGAGATTGTGAACTTTCATCTTCAAATCTCCAAGATGAGGCTGGGAACTTTCAATTTCAAGTCTCCAGTCCTTTTTAGCTTCTTTTCCAGCACTTTGTTTTCTTATTAAAAGATATTTTTGCTTCTCTCTCTTTTTTTTTTTTTTTTAAATAAATAAATTGCAGGACGTGGTTCATGGTTCACCATGCTGGTGAACTATGTAATGTTCCTGTGCAGCGGACCTTTTTTTACACACAGAACCAATCTAGCATGAAGTGCTTTGAAGTTGGTTACTTACAGTACCTGAAAAGGAAGCACTTAAAGTCTACTTATTTATTTATTAAGCAGATAGGGGATGACATACAAGTGAAAGTAAATGAAGAATCAGTGAATAAAGCAAGCTAGTAACTAGATTTAGAAGGCTAAATGCCCACTTTTTGTCTACAGAAAGTGCGTACACAAACATGGCAGGAATGCGAGTACTTCATTGTCCTAAATTGAATTGTCACCATTTTATTGTCATCTTTCAATCTCCCTTAAACTCTTTGGGAATTTGTAAATAACAGCAAACCATATTCTGTTCATGCCGTTTTAGAGAAAGATTGATGTACACTCTCCTGCTCTAAATACAATGCTGAGATGACACAAACCTTTGTGGGGCCACAATTTTTTAAAAGTAGTATAGAAACAGTGCTGTAATCATTCAAAATTACACTGAACTCCATAGTCCTCTATTACAGTAATTTTTCAATACAACATCCCATCCCTACCTTTAAAGCACAGTTGCACTCAGAAGATCATAACAGGCCTTGGATAATAGAAATAATACTGGTTATTGTAATCCCTCTGACATGAGCTTGCCTAGCAGTAGCCAGAGTATCCTCCTATTAACTTTCCATTATACTTAGTGTCATTTTGCTACTGCTGTGCTATTACTCTCAATATGTCTCACTGCAAAAAATAGCATCTGTATTTTGCAGTAAGGTATCAGTTAAACATCAAGGAAAAAAGGATACTCAAATTCTCCTTGTAAACAGAAAAGGGGACAGAAGGAACGTATGGCCCCATAAAATAAATGACTTGACTGCTCTAATTAGAAAAACAGGCAAGACTTAAAACAATGAATCTTGTGCATAAAGGTGAATCACACAACTGCCCCTTGGATTTCTATCAGCCACTGGAGTGATGAAGTAAGTATCTAGTGAAATAAAAATATTTCCTCAAATGCAGACACTGAAGGAATTTTCTTGTTGTTTTATTTTCATCTCCTGGTGGCTGATTAAGTAAATTTTATGTATTTTCAACTATGATAGGTTATAATCTCTATTACTGACTCAGCTGAAAGCACTCATCAGTACAGTGAATTAGTTTATCACTCCATGAGTCACTTCTACCTACTATGGCACAAAAAGGCCTTTTTTTTGATAATGACTTAATTAGTGGAGCTCAGAAGTGCAGCACATATTTTTCATATTCAAATTCACTTTTTGTAACCCAAAATATTTTTTAAATATGTGCTGGTTGATTGGTGAGTATGTTTCCTAAATAATGCTTATGTGTTACGTGTAACAGTAAAATGACAAATAGAGAAAGAAATGAAGGCTAAATCTAATTTTGAGAAAAATGCTTCTTTTACTAATCTGCAAGGGACTTTGAGTTGCCTCTGAGATTATGCTGTTTTTAAAAAATATAAAAAGAACAAAGAATAGGAATTCAAGAATTTAGCTTCTTAGGTATTTTCATCATCAGAAATTAGAGTTTCACTAAAATCCAAATGGATTGGAAAGTGATAGATGCAGTTTCTTGCTTCTTTTTCTCACGTTGCATATTCCTCCCATTCATGTTATTGATATGAAATGGTTGCATTTTTGCTGGTAATAGTAAGAAACAGTAGACTAGGAATGTAAATTTATTTTGAAGCCTGAGAGGTCCATTCAAAAACATTTGGCTAGGACTCATTCAACTTGATTTTTTACACAGTGTCTCGACATGGTAACTCCAAGCTCCTAGCACATTATTCAAGCATATGCCAACCTGATGCAAGATCCATGGGTTCACTGGCTTAGGGAACAATCATAATTTACATCAGCTGACAAGCAGCTGACAGAAATGGGCATATATTCATATAAAACCAAACTGTGTATAAACCATTTTTACGAATATAAATTGAAAATGTACAGTTGCTGAAGCTGTATTTATTCAGTCTACCTCACACTCTGATGAGGCGTTAACTGAGTTATCTATTTAAAACGGTGTATTTAACACTCATTTAAGATAGACACAGTATTATGGATATAAAATACTTTGTTCTTGTCCATAAGACACAAGTTCTTTGGGTCAAACCCACGTCCTCCTTTTTATAGAAGACTTTGAATATCATAGGCACTACTGGAAATAAATAACAACGAATAAATAACAATGAATAATGCAAAAGACTTTACGTGAAATGAATTGATAAATTCTCTATATAAAAATGAGCATTATACTACATGCATAAGTGTAAAGGTACTTCAATCAAATTGCTCCCCTACAGCTTGACTCAGCCAGGGGAAATAGGCGTGAGAGAAACATATAGAGATCCTATATATGTTTAAGTTTTAATTTTCCCTTTCTGCAACTACATAGATAAATAACAAATATAAACAACAACATATAAGCAACTATGATGATAAATAACCACTCTCTATATCTTCAGAAAAAAAGTCAGTGTAAAACAATTCTGCAGACTTGCAAAAAAAGACTTAAACCTACTTTGTCCAGCTGCAGTCTTCATGAATGCAAGTTTATATATTTGCACACAAATCACATAGGTACACAGTAACAGACTGTTTACACTAATACTATGTATTTGTACCTTCGGGTTGCCCAGAGAGGTTGCAGAATCTCCCTCCTTGGAGATATTTCAAAATCCATCCGGACATGGTCCTGGGTAATTAGCCCTAGGTGGCCCTGCCTGAGCAGGAGAGTTGGAATAGATGACCTCTAGAGGTCCCTTCCAACCTCAACTATTCTGTGACCAGCTAAAGATAGCTATATACACAAATATTACAGTCATTAGTAAGATATCCACTCATATAGCCATGTGATTTAGATAAATGTAGAGCAGTAACTATAAATCAGTTGTTTGGTGTTCTTTTGATAAAAATTCAAGATGTACCTAAACCCTAAAATACATGCAAAACACTGAACGCTAATTAAAGATAGGTTATGGGTAAGGATCTGCTAAATATTTCCATAAAGAAAGTTCCCACAGCTACGCTGAAAGACAACTTGCTTACATTACCCACTTACATTATGGCAATTCATTTCACATGTGCATGTTCTATTTGTACGTTCAGATACATAGCCTTCCTGCCTCCCTCCCCAAGTTTATATTAGTCATTACACGATAGCATATAGTCACTTCGGCATGCAGATATGAAAACTAGGAACTGAAATTGGAAATAAAATATTAAAAACCCATTTCATATCTAAATTCCTTCGTTCAATATGATAATTTGCTTCAGTCCATTCACCTTGCATGTGCCTCCCATCCCTCTCCCACTGTAATTACCTTCACTGTTTATTGCACCCAGGCCATTTCTATTACTAATCCACACTATATCCATATGAGACAAAGGAAACACAGTAGCTGCTATTGATCTGTATTTCAGTATTTAATGTGATGCCCTGAGGGAAAATATTAGAAAAATATTATAAGGTAGATCAAGAAATGATCACAACTAGAAAGGAAAGTATTTAATGTGATGCCCTGTGAATTTTCTTAACAATCCTGCTGATGAAACAAAGTTGGAAGATTTCATCAATGCAGAAGCAGCTCTGGATATCATACAAAAGAACTATATATCCTTGAGGACCCATGTAACACAGAGAAAATGAAGTTCAGTAGTGCAAGAAAGGCAAGGCTAGAGAATTGGAAACTATTAACAAAAGCATATACTAGAGTTGAAAGATCATGAAACAGAAAATATGAAAGAACAAAAAAATTTGGTGCTACATGACTAGGAAAGAGATGACCAAATACAACCCCAGGACACATCAGTCAGTGAGATTTGACTTAAACCCAGTAGACATACAGAAGTATCAGTATTATTCAAGCTGGGCTCCATATAATTCACTATATGTATTCAAGGAATAGTACTGCAAACTGAAACTACATTCAGAGATGAGTTCCCTGAATCATCAAGAAAATGGATTCTTGGCATGAGCAATAACTAGACTCTCATTTTTACCCTAGCAAAACCAAGGCGCAATGCAAAAGGTCTACTTTGAAGGCATATCCCGTAGTAGAAACTCAAAGTATAACTGGTTTTCAGAGAAGAGGAGTTCGTGAGAAAAGTTTGGTTCTTGTAACGGAATTTTTCTATCTCCACTTACAGGAGTGAAAATTAATTGTGTTTGAGGCAATGCATGGAATATATAACTGCTGAGAGTTTTGTTAGCTGTTTACATCAGCTATCAAATGAAATAATTTTGATAACATATCTGTAAACTAGGAACATAGGACACTTATTTTCTTTACACTTTATGCTTTCCTTACTGTGTTGTTTTTATAACACATCAAAGATCCCTTATTACAATTACATCAACAAAGAAACCCATCACCATATCAGCTTATTACACCCAATTAAGGAACCTGAGCTGCTTTGTAAAGGTATTCATTAACCTTTTCAGAACTTATAATAGGAAATCTAATCAAATAAAGGTGGTGGGGTGCATTCTGAAATGAGAACAGTTGTCATGTACAGTAAATTTTAATACACTGACTTTTCTTAAATTAGCTAGTTTTATTAAATTGAAAGAGGTGAATTTCTTTTAATCAGCACTAGCTGTACAAAACAGAAATTATTCTGCACTCTAAAAATAATATATATTGTCTGGAATGAGTGTCACGGACTATTTTGACTTTTATTCAAATTAAAGGTGCAGCATTTATTAAATTTATTCTTTTTAATTTTGTGCCAGGTAAATTTGCATTTTTAAAGGAGTTGCATCAGCAATTATAAATAGGCCTAATTAATTTCTTTAGTATTTATGATTCCAGAAGTACACAACATGCTTAAAAATAAGTAGAGACTGAAATGGCAGTTTATAGAGCAATTTTACCAAAATAATCAGTAGGTACCTTACCATACTATTTCTGTAAACAGCCCCTGTGAGAGTAGATTGGATATGAGCTAAAGCCACCTGGAAGGGGAATATGTTGCACTGAGGCCTATAAACCTAGAAAAAACCTTCCCATGAAAGTCAGTCTGGTTAACAACGTTGAAGAAAGAGCTCTTGGAGAAGGACAGTTGAATACAACAGCTAATTAGGTCAGTCTCCTGAAAGATATGACATCTGGGATCTAGTTCCTTTTCTAACAAAAATTTAAATATTGTGTATGAAATGAAACATTTTCAGAAGGAAAGACTAAGGAAGACCTCAGAACACTTTGTAGACTGACATTTTGAAAATATATTTGGGATAAAAAAGGAATTATTTTGAACTTTTGTTCTGAAAGATGTTGGGGGAATTTTGGCCTATGTTATTTCCAAGAGGTGTGTCATAACTGCCAGAATATGTAAGTCCTCATTGTGAATCTAGCCTTTTTCTCTTATTTAGAAAGCTAGAAAATCAACGTGGTTCCTTTTGATCTTCTTCTCCCCATTATTTGTCCAAATATTTTGCACGCATGACATTTTCTTTCCTAAAACACACTTAACTTCACCTTGAACTATTTTACATAATTTTTTTTAAACATCATTACAATTTCAATTATCTTTTCAGGAGCACTTTTAGCTCCTACTCCCAAATCTCATGCATATCTCCAATATATAATTCCAAGGTGTGAGAGGACTCAAAGAGGGGTGTTTTACAACACATATTTTGGGCTTAATCAGAAATGACAAGATGCATATTTCAGCCATGATACAGTTGTTCCTTTCACAAAGATTTTCTGTTCTGTCTGGCTTCTTCCTGTCCCTTTGGTAGTTAGCACTATCTGAGGGGGGTTTATTGATTTCAACAATACAGAATTTGGTTGATGTTCACACATTGTTCTCAATGCTATTTGGAAGTTGCTAGGTGATACTTAGAAACCTTATGCAACTGTGTTCTGTTCACAGTATCAAACTGGTTTGAAAAGAATTACAATTGTGCATGAAATGCTTAATCAGATTACAGTTTTTAAGCACTGCTAACATTCATCATTTAATTTTGCGCAGTGACAACAGAGTCTCTACTTTTTGAAGCTCACTGGTGTAGTGACAGCAAGACTCACTGTAAATATGCAATTTTTTAGATTACAATATCATTGATAAAAACAACCATTAGTGCTGTACTTGCCCTATTGCCTAGATATAAAACAGCAAATGGAGAGCTATATGAAATATATAATGTTTACTTCCGATAAGTTTGGCAAGTTGGTTTATACCTCCTCTTATATCAAATCCTTATAACCTGTCTCAATGAGAACAGCCAGTTAATCATCACTAATTATTCAAGGGATTATTTCACATGCATAATTACAGTTTTTGGTTCACCAATTCCCTGTAAAATATTGGCCTATAAAAGCTCCTGTTAACCTGACCTTGCTGTAAAATACGTTATTAAATGACCAAAGCTATTAGTGAAGAGAACTGAAGGCCAATGTGTGAAGGACAGAAGAAACTACCTCCACATCCAAATATCTCTGTTACTAGATGAAAGTGTATATGAAGCCAATGTCAATTAACTGATTACATCCTGATTTTAACTTATAATTTTCTTGGGTAAATGAGTAGTAGGAATTTTTGAGTTGAATGAACATAAAACTTGAATGAAACTTTAGAATTTCATTCAAAATAAAGTATTTCTGGAAACAAATCATAAATTGTAAATAGGTTTTGTACCATGTCATTCCAAGTCCTAAAGTTAATATAATATGGTCTGAACTAAGAGAATACTAAAAAATTCAGACACATACGTGTCTGTTTAAAAGCTAGGAAGTGAAAGCGAGCAATAGAAAGTAAAGGAAAATATCACTGTCCTAACTGTAAATATAATGTACATCTATTAGACACTGATTCAGTAAGACTATATTTTTCATAAAAGTCTCTGTTGCATTTTGGGTACTTCTGGAGAATGACTCTGAGATGAATATGGACTGACTAAGCTAAGACCTGAAAATGTGATCACAAGAGTGATCATGTGATGATCTTAGAAGTTCTCGGACTCCAGATCTGATCTCTGGTCTACATACAAGTCACCCGTGGCCAGATTTCAAAGGTCTTTAAAAAGAAATCTCTTTTTTCAGAGGATATGTAATTTACACTGGTGTGGAAAAGTACACACCTTCTGGAAAGAACCAACTACCCTAACAAAACACACTAACTGGAAGAAGAAAATGGTTTTGATACATTACCACAGAATAACTATTTGATCCCTTAAAATCTTCCCTCCAGGGTGAAATCAATCCATATGTACAGAAACCAAGGCTTCTTGTGGCATTATATTTGAGTATCTCTTTAAATACATTCACCATCAACATCTGATATTATTCACATTAAAATATTTATAGATATTAATAAAAATGTCAATAAACGTTTTTTTAATCATCCTTTTTATCATCCTTTCTTTTTCTAAGTATTACTCTTAAGGTTTCCTGTATACTTAGAGACTTGAAGGTGCAAAATAAGGTGGATGATGAGACAGAGTACACTCAGTAACTTTGCAGACAATACCAATTTGGGGGAAAATGGTCAACATGCAAGGCTGGCATTCAAAAGTATCTCAACAAGCTGGAAGGTGGGCTGATGTGGACCTCATGAAGTTCAGCAAAGAAAAATGTGAAGTCCTTTCTCTTGTGTGGAAGAAGCCCACACAAAGTGCACAGATGTGGGGCCAGATGGAGACAAAGCAACTTTGCAGAAAATATCTGAGGGCACTGGTGGACAACTTGAAAAAAAGAAGTGCCAACTGCATAGTGGGCTGAATTAGCAAGAATGTAGCCAAAAGCCCGAGAGAAGTGATCCTTCTCCTCTACTCAGCACTTGTGAATCCACATTTCATATTCTGAGTCTTGTCCTGAGTACAGAAAGACGTAGGCATATTGGAATGAGGTCCTGCAAAGGGCCACAAAGACGGTGCGTTGGATGGAGCACATGGCATATGAGGAGAGGACAAGAGCTGTTTTTGTTTAACCTGGAGAACAAAGGTGAAGGAGGTCTTATTGTCATCTGCAACTGTATCGTGAGAGGATGTAAAGGAGATGGAGCCAGGCACAGCCAGGACAAGAGGCAACAAACACATGCTGGAGTGCGGGAAATTCTCACTAAATATAAGAAAGAAATCTTTTCACAAAGAAGGAAGGGTCCAAAGAAGTTGTGGAACCTCTACCCTTGGAGTTGTTAAATATAACCTTACAAAGTTCTGACCCAACACAGAACTAACTAAACCCTGCCTTGAGTACACGTTAGAATAAGAGATAACAAGGGGTCTCTCCTGAATGGAGCGATTCTATCTAAGTGTCTGAGACTCTTTTAGGGACTCATACAAATCATTCCACTATTTTAATAATGTACTGCAAATGTGTAGATTTTTCCCACCTTAAAGGGTTTTCTTCTGGTAATTTATCAGCATGCAATTCTTTCACTAATAAAGTTCTTGCTCATAGTAAGTTCCAGGAGTGCTACTAAGCTGGTAACAAGCATGGATTAATGGTTTTCTAAACTTGGCTCTGAAAATGCAGCTACATGTGTTAATAATAGTCTCCAAAAAATTACAGCAGATGTTCATTTCATTTTTTTGAACAATGCAGTTATCATTCTTCTGCAATCAAGAACACTCAAAAAGAGCTATCCTGGACCAGCAAAAGGGTAAAATACAAGAACCTAGGAAAGCCTACTATGACATTTCTACCAGCAAATTCTCCCAATGCATTTAACTATGTGCAATTCTGGTTTTGGTGCTGTGCTATTGTTTATTAGGATTCAGATTTTTATACAGATTTAAGCATTCTTGGAGATTAGAAAAATGAATTAAAAGAAAGAAAAATAGGGAGAGCATGAAAAAGAAAACAACATCTGAACTGTTAACCTAATGAATAACCTTGAAATGAATCAAAACAGTAATAAAAGACAGGATAATCGCAGGAAGCAATGAGAAAAAAAATGTTTACATTGGCACGGTTTGTAATCATTTTGATTTTACATGTAGTTCTGTTACTTCAAACATAGAGCCTCTGGGCAAAGAAAAGACATTCCTCAAAGCATTCTTTTCTTCTCTTGTTCTCCCAATGAAGAGACAACAAACTCTTTTGACTACATCCTCCACTGAACAAATGTTCTGCAGTGTCCAACACCATCAAAAAGAAAATGAAAGACAAAGGTGAAATCCTTTCCTTTCGATGCATTTGAGCTGCAGCTTTGCTTATGGAAGTTGTCAGTTTTCATCCATCTCACAGTACTGTCTACCTATTGCTGACCTATCATTCCCCCACATCCCAAAGCTGCATTTCCAGTCCCTGGTGTTCCAGTCCTCACCATCTTGCTCTCTTCTATAAAATAACCAAAGACTAAAAATTCACAGTAATCTCATGTGTAGAAGGGAAACAGTTCGGTGCTGTCTTGATTCTTCTTACGTGAAATATAGCAACTTTTTGACTGAAATAGTTGGAAAATTGAAAGGAGAAATATTTCTACATAGATTAAGCTGTTTCTTAAAGAAATATTCAAATTGAATTAAAAAATGCTAAATAATGCAAAACCTACCAGATGACGGCTCAAGGAATAAGAAATGGTTCAAAACCAGCACAGTTTTCAGGGTGGATTTTTTTTGTTCTTTTTTTGTTGTTGCTGTTTGTGGCTTGTTCTTTTAAAAAAATTAACATAGAAAAGCATTCTCTTGGAGAGACGTAGGGATTATCTTTTACAACAGAAATGTCTCAAGAAAATTAGTCTACAGTTTTTCTATTAATCACGATGTTTAGTGGATAAAAGTGCACTGAGTGGTGGTGCATGGACAGTTCAAAGGACTGCATTTGAATACATTTTTGAAATTAATATCTACAACAATGTGCTGACTGTACACCTTGTAAAAATTCTTACACAGCTGTATAATCCAAATTGAAATTGGAGACTGTCATGAAAATTAGTCCTGTCATGAAAATTCACAAGATAATTCAGAGATAAAAACACTTTATCAAAGGCCTATGTAATGAGTTATTCCATATGTCCAATCAACATGCATCTGCTCAAACATACAACACAAATGTTCTCACTGTCACAGACGACCTCCCACTAGCCATGTTGTGTCTTGTACAGAAAATCACTCTAGAAAAACAAGTAATTTATGAAAAAAAAAAAATCCTCTCTTGCCACAAAATAAAAAGCTAAATTCTTTGCAGTGAATTACTTGGTTCTGCTTTTCTTATCAAATGTTTCCCAATACATCACATAAAATTTAATTCAGCCCATAACTTATGTAAAATGCTGGGTACTAATGCAGCACTGTAAGAGGCAAGCTCTACTGGCAGACATATGTGGAAAGGTTTTTGTCTTCACAGATCAGATACTTGCAAGTCAGCAACTGTAGGGGGAGAATTCTGAGTAAAACTACATGGTAGATGAGCTCAGGCCAGCAGTGCTGGTTTTACTTTTTACAACGATGGTTTTACTTTTGTCATAACTGACAAAAGCTAAGCAGAAGTTGAAGAGGTACATAGGCAGCACAGCATGAACATAAACAAGTACATTACCAGCTTTTAAATTTTTACCATATTAACCTAAAGCATCAATGGAAAGTTAAAGTGATGTATGTTGTCATGGATGACAGCATACATCAAATGTGCTATTTTAAGAGGCTAAGGAAGCCAAGAACAGCTGAAGAGAGAACTCCTCCAGTGCTTAGAAATAAAGCAGAATGGCCAAGGATGCAGAGCAATTGTATCATTTGCCTGGCATCTTCAGGAGCGGACAGCTTATCATCAGGAGCAACTGCCTAGTTGGAGAGAGGCTGGGACTTTCTCCTGACAAGTGCCAGGGCGCTATGCTACACTGCATATGGATGTATGGCTGGATGAATAACTTGGCTTTCTGGCAATAGGCAGCAAACACCTGTTCAAGGCAATATGCTCAAGGAGGGGATTTGAAATCTCCGCTTCCTGATTTTTGGTAAAGATTTCAAACACCTATCAGGCCCTGCTGGGGCTGAAGAATTCATCCCATATAACAGATTATTGATGGTTGGGAGTGGATGGAAGGGAGAGAAAAAAAACCCAAAGGAACCCTTGAGTATATAGCTTCTCACTTAGTTTCACCAATGAGTTCCTACTTTACAAAAAGCATAATACAAACTTATTAAAACAGATTTTTGTTTCGTATTTTTAATTTAATCATCATTATTTTTACTTGAAAGTAAGCTTTTAAGCAGTCTCACATTTAGTAGACATACAAAAAGGAAAAACACTAATTAGTTTGATCCAGCTGCTTTTCTGATAATTGGAAGGCTAAGAACTGAAACAATCAAATAAAATAAAATGATTTACGCAGCTCCATCCACATGATCTGCAGTCAGCAGTCATTCTGCATCCACCTTTTAAGGTTCACATATGCACATTTTAAGTATGGTCTCAAGTAGAATTTTACTCAACTATAAACACATTGGCAGATGTAGGAGAGAAAAGTCATCATTCTGTTCTGTTCCTACTCTTCCTTTTGGAGAAGATAAGAAATCCACCATCATTATCTAGGGGACTCGCTTGTCCATGGGAATAGACGTGGCAGTTACTTTATGCAGCAACATAAAGATATGAAACCCCTTTAATTCCATCCATGAATGAATGAAGCATATCCGAGTGCTTTTACATTACGTATTGCTGTTTGGAAATTAAACAAAACAATTATTTCATCACCATTTGAATTTGGTTCTCAAAGTCATGTTCTAGGGAAGATGAGAATTTAGTTCTCTGTTTTAATGAGCTGAACATATTTTGAAAAAAGGCATACTACAATAATACTGGATAATCTTAATGCTGATATATAGGTATATAGCAGATGGAGTAGAGTGTTCATAAGTAAATTAAGTTTTATTACTTTTTCTTTGTATTTGCTTAAAGCATATTTGTGGATTCATAAAAATAATTCCTCTGGCTAAATGCACTTTTTAATTAGCTGATGTTCAGTGATACAGAGAAATGTAATATCTGTGACAAGACTGGTATCCAATTGCTCCTGTAACTCAATATCTGCATCGTTGCTAGGGAATATGTTCACATCTCATCTGTTTTTCACCATGCTAAGACTATTCCTGATGCTAATATTAAGGTTACCGTGTACTTCAGATGACAACAGGCTTATTAGCAGTTTAACTATTTGTAGATAAACTATACAGAAACCTTAAGACTACAGGAAGTTATAAAATCAGGCTGGTTCTGAATTCAAGAGTGCTCTGCAGAAATTTCTTATTAAATAGCTACTCTTCTAATGTAAGCATCATCTAATAAGTGGTCCAACTCTACAGTGAAAACATTCAAGAACTGTTTAGTCTACTGCTATAAGATTTTGACTTAGAATTTGGAGAGATTTTTTTGTTTGTTTCATTTTGCAAAATGGCTGTTTGCTTTGTACTGTTAACCTGTCTCAGCAGCCTCAGAGCACAGACTTGACGCATGCTTATAACCAAATCTTACTAGACTGAGAGTAACCTGCAGGTGTGCAGTGCTTAATTATTTTTGAAAATCTGACTATGTATTTATTTAGAGGAATATATGGGAGCTGAGCTTCTCAGAACACTGAGCATTCTGGTGTATTGGTATGCATTTCCTCAGAAAACACATAACAAGAATAACACGCAATGCTACAATTTTTAGTCTGGGAAGAAAATTGCCATTCAAGGAAGTTTCCTTTAAAGACAAAGATCTGAAAGTGAGAACTTATAAATTAAGGTGGTTTTTCCCTAATGAGTTTCTTCTAATTCTTATTGTTTCATCTTTTTTCAGAAGGGAGGCATACTGCTTGCAACATTTTGTATGTAAGTAGCAGAAACCAAAACCTGCAGAATAATTTAAAACTGAAGAAGCCTCTGCAGAAGTAAGTAGTTATCTCAACAGAATTATTTCATGCAAAGGTAATAAATCTATTCAGTAAGCAAACAGAAGAAAAATAAAACAATAAATGAGCCATGAGCATATGAAGCAATAAAAATTTAGCAGAATTGCCATGCAAGGCAGCAAAACAACTAATCACAGCGCATGAAAAAAAAAAACCCACTGACTATTAGGAGAGTTTCAGCTGCTAATGGGTGTAAAGAATATTTAGGTTTGCTACGCAGAGTCATTTTGCTGGCAATGCACAACAAAGATGGAATTCTGAACACTGTAGGAAGTTTTCAAATGCTGTTAATGCTCTATATTTTTATTTTCACAGACTGTCTTGTGTGTAACAAATATATAAACAATTGAATATGTAACTTCTATGTGCAATTGTCACGAGTGGCATGATAATCCCCCACACTGCAACAAGTTACAGAAAGTACATTAGGAGAGGGAAGTAAATTATCAACAATATGTTCTAGCAAAAAACAACAGAAAGGAAAAAGCAATTAGTACTATTAGTGCCATCAGTGGCAAAGTAGCAGTAAATATTAAATTTGTGCCCTGGACAGTGAAACAGCAGCAATTTCACTTTTGCTCCAAAACAGTTCTTTCAGGTATTACAGTTACAGGCAGCACACGAAGTACCTGCTGAAATGCTTAAGGATGATAGCATAAGGCTAAAGGTAAGCATTAGTCTTGACTGAATTACATGTTGATCATTAAGGTAAATCAAGCTCCAATTTTTATTCTTTCAATGGACCTTTAAAATGCCATAATACATAAAGATGTTGAGTCTGATGCACTGATATGATCTAGATTTCTCACCTGCTTTCTGAAAGAGAGTTACTAGAAGTCTACTACTAGATGCTTGCAATCTGAATGATAGACTCAAAATCAAGTTAATAATGGCTGTAATAGAAATAGTTCTTAGAAAAATACTTCATTAGCCTGAGAATGAAAGCTTTTCCTTCTTCCGCTTTATAGAAGCCTAACTATATGGACTGAGAGATTTTTCTAGTGAAAGTAAGAGTTGTACATTTTTGGCAATAGACCAAGGTCACTAGAAGTGAAACAATAATGTGATGACTACATGACAGAGGTAGTTTTCCTGCTAAAAACTGAACAGCAAGATTTTCTATTTTCTGCCAAAAAAGCTACACCACATTTCCTTATTCCACTACCTGAAACAGGGCAAGATAGATACGAAACAGCTGAATCTGCTTCTGACGTTCACATTTACCAAAGGAAACAAATAATTTTATAACATTAGGAGAATGTCAAACCACAAATATTTATGAAGGAATGAATGAGAACTGACCAGAGCATCTAAGTCTCCATGCAAGAAAAAACACTAAAATTGAAAGGAGTGTAAATCTGGCAGCAAAGTATAATCTAGCAAGAAACTCAGGAGCAACAAATGTGCCCTGGAAATGGGGCACATATTTTAAGGTTCATTTACCTTTGGAATAAAACAACAAAGGATACTACCACCTCTCTCCCAAAACCACCATCTTTTTTTTTTTTTCCCTTTTGGTATCTTCAAATCAGAATCAAATGGAGGATGGTCTTAGTAATATCAGTGTAAGCAAAATAAAATACAAGAGTACCTGTGTAAAATACACTGGCCTATGATAAACAGGAGGCTAAATTAGATCATCTCATGGCACTATTGTGTGTCAAACTGAGAAAACTCACTCTTAAATGAACAGGAGAAAAATCTTTTCCTGATCTCACACAATCTTAACATGTTACACTATTTCACTTAGCAGAATTCAGTTATTTGAATTTTGAGTGACATTGTCCTATGGCGTATACACAGCTTTATAATCAATGTCTCACAAAATGAAAGGAAAAAATATCACATTCAGGACTGAGCTGTTCTGATCCTAGAGCTCCCGTTGTCATGTGAGCCAGAACCAGAAAGCAGATACACAGTATTGATAGATTGGTGCTCTGTAACCATTACTATGCCACCTAAAAATCATGTAAATGCTTAATATTGACTGTCCGTATTCTACTGTATATTATATAAAAACATCCCATAGCTAAACTAAGTAACTGTCGACTATTTAAATGCTAAAAAAATCCATTTAATTTTAAATCTGTTTTGTGTCTCAAGGCAGCTCCTTTGCTTTATTTGTTTTGGGCTATGGGTTGGGGATTTTTAGTGGTGGTGGTTTAAGATTTTGTTCTGTTTGTTTTCACAAAGATGTGCTCTATTGTTGCCATTGATGAAGTATCCTCTCTATTTCATTAAAAATTAAATAAAGACCCAAGGGGTTGAAGGAAAATGGATTTTTCATTTTTCTCCCTTTTGCTCTTGAAAATGATTTATGAAGTACAAGTGCATTCATAAACTAGATACTATACCCCGGAGAAAATAAACTAGATATTATTCAATTGTTAGTGGTTCATATTATAAATGGCCACCACCAATTTTACATTGTTTGTTGAAATAATTTTTAACCACATAACTCTCACTCAAACCATGAAAAAATAGATTGAAAAATGCCCCATTTATCATCCAGATCAAAACTTAAACTCACATCTCTCTTCCATAGTTAAACCTGAAATTATATTGTCATTTTTTATTCCATTCATTAAAAGTTATGAACACATTGAGGTAATTTGTTGTTACAAAAGCTCGTCATTTGCTTGGCTGTCAGATTTAAGAAGCACACATAAATAGATAAGACTCACTACAGGATTTCAGCCTTCGTGCAATCTGGATCTTAATGTCAGTTCTATCCCACGGCTTTCAAATTCCACCTGCCTTCAACAACCTTTCTTTCCCCTGCAGGTAAATTTTACCTGAATGTGACGTTGTGACACCAAAATATGGCACGAGAGATCCCAAACGTGCATCTCCTAACTGGTAGGGATCTCTCCATAATGGAGCAGAGTGTTCATTGATTTATTCAAGCAGGATTTTGGACGCTCAATATCAAGAGCAAGTCTTGTAAAGCTGGCTGTGCGGCTTTCTCAGTTACACATACTTTTCCAGTTGTCCTCCAGAAATCTGTAATATCCACATTCTTTTGAATGACCCATGAAACACCTATGATGTAAATGTGAAGGAAAGGATAAACGTGGATCCTAGACTTGCCTAAACTGCGTTTATCAGCAAAATTGACACTGGCAGAATGGCACTTGGGCTATATATACAGGGAGGGAGCAGGACTACCCTGTGTGATGCAAAGGCACAGATGAGCTGATGTAAAATGAACCTGCACCCATGAAATATTCTCCAAGCCACTGAAGTACTTGAAAAAAATACCAGTTCTCTCTTAAACCCCTTCTCGCTGTATAATTTCAGAGATTATCTGCACATTAGTTAGTATATATAAGCCATCCCCAAAATAAGCTA
The DNA here is from genome assembly GCF_001431845.1 of Calidris pugnax. Classification (NCBI taxonomy): domain Eukaryota; kingdom Metazoa; phylum Chordata; class Aves; order Charadriiformes; family Scolopacidae; genus Calidris; species Calidris pugnax. The sequence goes on from NW_015090995.1 coordinate 10,479,973, forward strand.
TAGAATCTGCCACTTCATAACTGTAGCAATTTAAACAGACATTGAATAGAGCTTTTGTTGTTGCTGTTGTCAGATGTGCAGTCAAGTTAACAGAAATCTGTTTTTTTTAATGGATCTCAGTTTAATAAGCACAGGTGAAAATATAGTTTTAATGATTTTAGACAAATGGTTTAAAGCTTAATGAGAGCCTGTATTATCTTATAGTGCTTGGCTTGTTCTGTCTTGCCATTTCAGATAACACTACTGACAGAGAGCAGCTACACATGTATTTAAAGTTCAATAAATAGCCACTGGCAGTAGTATTACTAGGAACTGCATGTAAACACCACCTCTGCAGCACTTCTTTTGCACTCATTCCCAGCCGCGGATCTACAGCTACTGCAGCAAAGCTTTCCAGCAGTTCACATTTATTGCAGCTATGTTGGAGAACGTAATTACCCACACTAGCCCTCTGTAAGAACATCTCTGAAGCTTAATTAATGATGAAACCAAAGAGTGAATTAAGTACTCAATTTTTAGGAGACAAAGTGATCCAAGCCCCATCATGTAAATATTTGCTAGCTCCGGGAGCACATGCAAGGCATGTAGAAGGGAAAAATGATGAGATTCAGCAAAGCTGCCCAATCTCGCCACAGTTAGAGGTATGTCCACCTTCACAACACTGCGGTTTCACCCCAATAAAGGAAGATGGCATTTCTTAGTAACTCTTCTTCAGTATTGTTGTTTGGTAAACTCAGGAAGTTCTGGCACATATGAGGAGTAGGCGTCTATTTAACGTAAAGGTCTGAGGACACCTACTTTGTCACACCAGGGAGGCAATTCAAAATGCAATACAATTAGCTGTCTAGAGAAGTCATGTTCCAGACGGGAGCAGAAATACCAGCAAGAGCCTCTTTTCTCCTATTAACAAGACAAGTCCACTGAGAACCAATCAACCCTGCCACCGCGGAGCCCGTGTGAGGATTGTTCTGCACTAATAGACTGAAAGAAAGTAAATAATGACTTTTTAGTATTCTGAAAGCTCTCTTTAAATCACAGAAGGCTCTAATAGCATAGTTACACATTTAAAAATAATATTCACGTTTCAGTAACACAAAATGCTGGGAATGATTCATAGAGTAGGTTTCAAAGCCTTCCCATCCCCCATCACATCACAAAATAGCAAGAAGCTGTTACAGAAAATGCTTTTTGCTTTACAAACACAATAGCTTTTGTTTAGTGCCTCACCAGTTGGCCTTTAAACAATCACTGAAATAGCATTTTTAAACTAAGCACTAAATTCAGCTCGGTATTTTAAGAAAGGCAATGAATTTGGGAAGGATGCAAATCACACATTCAGTGTGCTTATATTTCTTCCTCAGCAGAAGCCTAGAACAACCCAAGGCAAAAGCAAAGTGGCTATTTGCACATGGATGGAGCAAGGATCCACCTCTGCAATGTCTGTGTTATTTAGACCTCTTGAGAGCATCAAACTCAAGCATTGATTTGCCACTGCTCGTTCTGCTGAACTGTGGCATGCCAGCCATAGAAAAAGGCACACACATTTTACAAGAGAGAAAGAAAGCACATTTAGGTAACAGGAAAGTGGGTAAAGCATTGTGTATATGACAATAAGGAATAATCTCAGTTTTTTTGTAACTACAAATTTGGTAGTGTCCCAGAAATTAAAACTAAGCCCAAGAATACATCTCCAGAGTGACTGGAGATTATTTTGAACATGGCATACAAGAAAAGACTAAGGCTACTGTACTACAAGAAAAGGACAAAGCAATACTTGATTAGAAACTAGCTAGCAACTTCCATGACCAAATACAGTGTATTCTTAAAGCAACAGACAAGTGAGTCCAGGTGGAATAGCTGCATGTGAACACTAAGGTACAACACAGGCCATTTTCACCAATAGATTCACAGTATTTGTAACAGACATTATTTGTAAATACTTTAGAGCAACTGCTGTATGTATACCACTGTCCATGTATATTATAACTGTATATAATTTAATAATGACACCATGTGTGTTATTTCATGTGGTTTTGATCCGTGATCACATTGTTGTCATATAATATTAAAATAATCCTGTCTAGAGTTGATTTTCTAAAATAAGCAGGCAGACATTCATCATACCACACGGAACAATGAAGTTTATCAAGACTAGTATATTTGGACATTCTTTTAGAAATGGCATTCTTATAGAAAACAATACATTCTTTTAGAAAAGATCGGGTTATTCTAAACAGAATATGTCCTTTTCTTTCAACCTACGCTTGACCTCACCCTCTGGTTTAATTTTCCCAATAGCTCTCCACTGAACAAATTTGTTCTTTCTGGGGACAGCATCTTTGAGAAGTATTTCTGAAATGGCACAGGAGTGATCTTCAGGTATGATACTGTTTGATACTGCAGTTCAACAGTCTTTTCAGCTGATTACTAAATAGGACATTACACAGTAAAAATTCTGCTCTGCAATTCCAGAAAGGCCTCATCATGAATGAAGAAACAGGAAAGTAGTTCAATGAACAACCATTGCGGTGCAGCAGAAAAATGAGAAGGGGGTCTGCACCTTAAATCATCTAATTGATTATAGTACCTACAGTTGTGGGCTACAGCTGCTTTCTTAAAAATCCTATCCAACCCAATTCATCTATGCTTACTTTTATTTAAAGCATGTTATTGACAGATTCTTAGGATAACATTGAGTGGAGAAAAGTAAGAATAAAAAAATGCAGTAATCCAGAAAAGACAGCTTTCCTCAGATTTGCACAGTTAAAGGATGATGTTCCAATAAGGAGATACAGAACACAGTAACTTACAGCCACGTTCTTTCTCCAAACTGTTAGGATAACATTGAGTGGAGAAAAGTAAGAATAAAAAAATGCAGTAATCCAGAAAAGACAGCTTTCCTCAGATTTGCACAGTTAAAGGATGATGTTCCAATAAGGAGATACAGAACACAGTAACTTACAGCCACGGCCCATATGCTCCTTCCTGCATCCTCCTCTCCTCCCACCAGATTCATATACTATATTACTTTGCCGTTAGACTAGTACTCCTTAAAAGCTGGCTTTTAGCCTGGATTCTGTTGGCAATTAAACCACTACATTGTTCAGATTTATATAAGCCAAACTAGACATAAATGAAAGCAAAACAAATAGAAGGAAACCAATAAATTCCATTAGTTCTGTAACTCAAAATATAATTGCACAATGGCTATTAAAATATTCCACGCCTCTTTTGTAAGAGATAGCATGCAATATATCACCGCCTGATTCAGATATGCCAGCAGCCAACAATGCTGCGAGGGATGTAGTGTGATTACTCAATAACTTAATTAACTTATTTAGAAACTACACAGAGATAAATTATGGAATGCAGAACACCACATATCTCAAAATAGGTTCTATTTTTCTCACAATGTTATTAAAAGCTTTAAAACAAAAATAATTAAAAATAACTGTTTGGAATCAGTAGCAATTTGATGCCTAGGCCTTTTGTGTCACCCAGGTAAATATGTAGCATAGATAACAAACAGGGCTAATAGGAGAGAGTTGGCTGTGTCTGCTGACATCCATTTCTCTCCTCCTCCCCAAACCAAGAAAATCCTTACACGAGGAAAACTTTGTTCTTCATTAAGAATGTCTTCATTAAAAACAGGTGAGCATTTTTCACCATCCGTACCCAGACAGTGTAGTATCATCCTAACCCATGTTAGCTCCCTTCTAATAAGTCCAGCTTTGTAAGTCATCTGCAAAGTTTTTTCCTCAGGTTGCCTCAGAATCTAATGAGGGCTGTGGTCTTTCTGCTAACCAACACTAATCACCTAATAACTATGTGGCTATTTAGGACAGGTGTTGGGATCTCCCTTACTGGATGGTGCAGGTTTCACTCAAGTTTTCCAAGCTTAGATCAGAGGTGAGCTGCTCTGCAGATAGCAAGAGTGCCTCTGGAGGGACAAATGTTTTCATAAGCATTCTGAGGCAAAAACCCATCACATTCTATAAAATAGCTGTTTGCTAAATGTTAGTTACATAGCATAATCATCCATGTTGCATCAAAGTTAAATATATACTCAAATACTTAATTTGATTTTCTTTCTTTTCTAAAAGGAATATGAAAAAGTAGATATGGAATCCAATGAGCCAGTATGCCCTAACAGAGCAGCCTCAGAATATTAAGAAATGATATCATGACAGTATCGAGAATTATCATAGCACTAAATCATCACATTCAAAATATTAAAACTAGCAGTAGTTGTGCACCTTCTAAGCAATAGCTTAAAATTATTTGTGTGTGGATGAAGCAACAACTGTTCAATGCTGTTTGTCGGGGGGGAAGAGAAGGCCCCAGCAGCAGCGTAACGTGTTGTTCTGCGTATGACAGCCCCAGCTGCTCTCTTCACACCTCAATCACAACATGCAAGCAACAAGGTAAGAGCAGCGCAGCGATGGCGGGGCACGCAGGGTCTGCCATCCTCAGCAAGCAGGTTGCTGCCTGGGAACTTGCTGTTCATTTGGGAATTAGCTGTCACACCCATAGAAAACTAAGCAAGGATGTCATTGTTAATGTGATACTTGCCAAAATGCTGCTAGATGCAGCGTTTCTAATGCTCATTCTTAATTACACTGGGTTTGAGGGCTGGATCACACCCTAAATCTCTGTATTAGGAGATACCTATTAGAAGATATTAGAACATATTTCTTATGTTTTCAAGACAGATGTGCATATCCAGGATAAATAGAGCATCTGAATGATTTGAGAATTATAAAATGATTTTATTTATGCTATTTTGTTTGTAATAATAATTTTGAATTATTTTTAAGTTCTAGTTTTAAGACATAGGATACAACACTCAGTAACCAACAAGGTCCACATCATATGCTTTAAGTACTACAGTAAATGTACATGAGGTTGAAAACCATACAGTTGATCTCTTTCACAAATAGCTTATTATCCAACAAGTTAGGACAGAGATTCAACAAGGAATCATGAATGTGTAAGGAGGATTAGAGATGGCTCTGATCAATGCTCCAAAGAGTAGGAGCAGAAAATGGTAAAAAGATAGCCAATACGTAAGTATGGAATAGTATGGGCAAAGAAGCAAAGCTAAAAGGTGAAAATCTAATTGGGGAAAATATGCAAAGGGTAAGCAAGGTAGATTAAATGAGCTAAGAGATAAAGACAAATTATATCAGGACTTTGGAAGATGCTCTGACTGCTGGGATCGGATGCAGTAATTCAGTGCAGAATCACTTCAAGAGAAAAAAAATAATAATGTTTGGAGTTCTGGGAATTGAAGATTTCTCATCAGATCTTTACAAAACAATTACCAAGGAAGGTGAAGGACAGGAGAATAATAAATAAAAGACAGAATTTAACTGTATTATAGAAAGAAAACCATAAGGCTGAGGTAAAAATGGATAGAAAAAAAATCAAGTAACACGTGAAATCTGGAAAGGAAAAGCACAGCCATCAGTGGAAATCAAGAAAAAGGTAATTGAAAAGCTTAGAGAAAACATGACGACAGGCCCAATTTTGAAAACAGAGCTGCGTGGTCACATATTTACTTTCTTTTCATTATTGTTTTTTTTTTTTCCTTTATTTCTTTTGTCTTGGTTTTAAAGTAGCATGCCAGAATGGCCTCCAAGTGTTAGAGAACAAGCATCAATTACATGAAAAGACCGATTCATTTATGGAGTATTTCTAAGAATTTTTTTTCCTATTATCTAAACAATTACCTTCTTGCATTAAAATATGTCATCAATACCTAAATGATGATGTATTACATCTCCTGTCTGTCTCTCTTTGTTCCAGGCAGAAACTGTACCATTTTTGCACAGAAAAAAATACCCTGCCAATAAAGGTTTTATCTACACACACCCTCCCTCTCTCTCCTCCATTTCATTTGTAAGAGTGAGAATTTTTGTGCTGTACTCTGCATATACTATTGTACAAAATTGATACTTTAGCCTTTTCAGCATTCTCTTTAGGATACACAAGTGTAGTGTCTCTGCAGATACATTATGAAATGATTGATTCTGCAAGAGTATTCCTTTGTACTTTTGAACGTTGTAATGATACCAAAGTAAATTGAGTTTGGAACTTTCCATCCTTTTTCTCTCTAAGATTTTTTTTTTTTTTTTGAGGAAAAAAAAAAAAAGCAATCACACTTCAGCTATTAGTGTTCTCACTGAAATTGCAAAGCATCACACTAAATGTGCCAGCATCCCTTTGACAGACATGTAAGAGCACCTACTCACTAGTGTAATGGAAAAAGTTAGTGATTATATATACTGAAGTGATTGAGCCAACGACGACTCTAATGGAAGGAAAAAACCTTGATTAATAACAAGTGCTACTAAAAGAACAGATTGTTTTATGAGGAATGAATCACAAAGAAAGTAGCAATACTGTATGTCCTTGTCCATTGGCTTAGAATTGGTAAGGGAAAGAATAGAGACAAATGCCTGAAGATCAGTAACAGTTTTGCTAGAAAGATTTTGAAATAAATTTCTCCCTCATCTCCTCCGATTCACAGTGTGCAGATGTATCAGAATAGGCATTACATAGTTATATACTCCTGAAAATCTCTTCCATGCTAACTATACTGCTGTTTTCATGGTTTGTCCTTAATTAATGTGAAACTAAGGAGGAATGCAGGATGATTTACCACAAAGCACTGTTTTTTTTTTTATGTTAAGTAAGCATACCATTTCTATAAATTAAATACTGAGTGTTCGCATACTCCTAAACACTGAAATACACACACACACACACACACTCGCCTTTGAATTATGCTGATCCAGTTAATACATAGAGCAGGAAAACCTTTTCGTCATTAAAGAAGGCAAAGCTTCAAGATAAGGATACAATGCATGTTTTAGTCTAATGCCAGACATTTGCATGCAGGCAATGTTCAGTAGTGAAGAAAACAAATCAGTGTCTAAATGAATTCTTTACTCGGATTCCATAAAACCCTTTCCACTTATATTTTGACAAACACCTTGATATTTCTAAAAAAGAAAATTTATTGGTTTAATGAACAATCATAAACCACCAACAAATCTCAACAGTACTGGTAATCCCATGATACTGTTAGAAGCATTGTACCACATTAAGTTTGAGAACAGCCCCAAACAGGAAATCCCACACAATGGGTAAAACCTGATACAGTCATCAGCAAAAGAGTGTTAGGGGTCCTACTGTAAATCGACTTGCTTGTTATTTACACTAAATACTAGGACACAGAACTTGAGAATGATTTTCAGTCAAAAAAAAGAATTCAAAAAGAAAACCCTTGGATTTTTTTTTTTTTTTTCTCTGCTTCTTACTTCAAAACTATTTTTGAAGCAAGATCTGGATCGGAAATAATAATTTTGGAAAAAATATTGCTTTATGAAGTATAGAGATCAGCTTTTTAAATACATTTTGGAAGTCACTAGATATGATTGCAAAATAATATTGCTATTTTACCATAAAACAGTTGATCATGACTGATGGACACTCTATAGGCAGATTGTTCAACTACCCACATGAAACCGAGACACCACAAAAACATAAGCCACTACTCTTCTATGAAAGCAAGGGATAAATATGCCTCCTCTCTCACCAAACTCCAAGGAGAGCCAGGAACTGCAGCCACCACCCACCAGTGGTACCCAGGGTTTCCATTGGTTCGGTCCTTTAATAGAGTGCCTGAAGAGGGGCTTTAGAGATACAACAGGAAGTCCATGCGTTGCCAACAGTTTCAAACTGGCAGCACTAAATATTAGAACACAAGTCTCATCTATACATTCTTGTGCCATTTCCACTGCACTTATCCACTACGGCAGCAACATAAACCAAAGCAAATAGTACTGAGATTTAATTCTTGGTCCATCTCTCATTTGTGTTTGGACACTATTTTGTGCATTCAGTGCACTGTATTCCTCATGTCAAAATTTATTCCCAACAGTACTTTCCCAAATACTTTCTCATAAAAAGTTACAGAGCAGAGCGACTGCACACACACACACACACACACACACACACACACACGGCAGAAACAGTGAGAGCCACCAGTAAGTCTGGCATCACCAGCAGCAAAGTATAATGAAAAATCACCTCTGCTGCTACAGTGTGCTGTTCTGGATATGAAGTTAATCAACCCATTCCATTTCTTCTATGTTTTATCAATTTTTTACTTGTTAGAGTGCTTAAATGAAATCATTATAGCTAGAATGACTTATTTGGTGTATATTTGTTTCTAATCTTCCCAGGGGAATGAACAGACCTGCTTTCTTAAGAACTGCAATCCCATCCTCTTTAGCAATAACACTAACCAGATATTGGCTTTTTTCCTGAAAACATCAAGAGTTGTTGCTCTACAACAAATTGTTTCAGATGCAGTGTCAAAGTATTGCAGCTTGAGAAGCCTATTTGGTGAGAACAAGAAAAAAATCTGAATACAGATTAATAAATAATTAGGCCCACCCTACTAGCTGTTACTGATATAAAAACACCATTTGCAAACCAATACCTACACACTTCTTGTAGGGATAATACCCATTTATAGATTAATAATATAGAAAACAGCTGAAGTTAATGATGGAAGATTAAAGAATTTAGAAAACAGACTGGAAACAAAACGTTTCTGATGTGGGCTTTGCTGAGTGCTTGAATATTCTGGCCCTGAATCAGCAGAACACTTAAGTGTCTTAATTGGATAATTATACCAATAAGTATAAAAGTCATTCCATTGATTTTAGTACTGTGACTCAAATCTAAGTGCATACATACTTTAAGTATTTTTCTGCATAGTGACCTTTACCGTCCATCTAAATAGGAGCCTATGCTTAATTCTATGTTTGCAGTTATTCCAGACCTCAAACTGAGGCTTTATATTCCATAGATATCTCTATATTTTATTTTGAAAACAAGATAATAGGCTTCGTTTCACTGTTGTTTAAACTGAGCTTCTTTTTGCTGCAATAAAACAGAGAAGTAGGCTCAATAGAATAAAAATCAGAATTGGGAAAAATCCATATTGATGACACTGTATTATTAATAAATTACCTAGTGCGAATGTTCTATGAATTATTAAAGCAAATAAATCCTATTTTAAAGTGTTATAGATAGTAGATAATTTATAAATATGGGATCATTGAATTATAATTCAATCTTTTCCCCTGATCTCCATCTGTATTTCCATTTCCAAATAGCTTTAAAATATCCATGCAGTATTACTGGCTATAGCTGTTTGTATAGGAATATGAACACTCCTACTTCAATGCACTGTTGTCAAGCTTGCTGTATACCCGATGCACTGCAGGTACCACAAAAGGACAGTTACTTATCCAAAATCTGCTCTTCACTATGAAGTGGTTCTTTGCACCATGCTTTCTAACAGGACGTGCACACGTGCCCTTCTACACCAACACTTAGAGTCATTCCTGTCTCTCACTCCTGAACAGTGACTGTGTAATGGTATTTTAAAGAGACTGAGAGGGGAAAAGGCAGACAAAATGCAAAGGTGCACGTCAAGCACTCAAACAACTTTTCCTGGCAAGTAGCCTTTCTTCTAGAAGTTCACTTCTGTTCTCTAACAGTTGATGGCTCCCAGCAGTTCTGCCATCAGATTTCTGGAAGAGAATCTCAAAGTGCTCAAGTAAGCAAAGACTGCGGACATGCCCTGCCTAAGGCTGATTTGGGGATGGCACAGCACTGAGCAAAGGTATGGCTAAGTGTCCAGCATGCTGATGTAGGGGTGCTGCTGCCTGAACTCTGCTAAAAGGCACTGAGACAGGTTTGAAATTCTCTGGTGCTACTTACATAGCCAGTCTGCAAATATGCAGAGATGCTCTGGACAAATTTTTTTGCAGAAACTGCAAATTTTATACATCCTACTGATGGAAACTAAGAGCTAGGTGACTGTAGTGGGTTGTACCTATGACACTGGGGATGTGAGACAACAAATTTCTCCAAGGGGGTTTCTGAAGAAGTCAGGGAGAGTAATCTCCTGACAAATGTAGATTTCCCCGTTTCTGGCCCTAAACTTCTTGACACTATAAGGAATAAGCCACCCTGCTAAAACAGTTTTGACATATCCAGTATTACCATCGCGATATGGTTTTTATGTTGAAAAGAAAATGTAAAATCTCCTTAAATAAAGGAATAGGAAATACAGTGACAAGATCTCTAGGTTGTAAATCTACAGAGAGCTTAATGGAAAATATTATGTATTGAAACAATCTATTTTTATTCCAGCAAATGCAATTTCTTTCTCTTCTGCCTGGTATGTTTCAGCTACAAATCAAAATAAATCTGCAGTAATTAAATTAAGAGCTTACACATGCTGTTTTGGTTTGTTTTCATAAAGGTTTTTCCATACTTGATACTTTTTATTTTTTAGCTGAATTTAACATGTACCACAAAGGATGGTGTAACCAAAGCATTATGTAACCAAAGTGTTGTTACCACTGTTCATACTTTCCCACCTGTGCAAATCCTGACTTGCAGCACCTTTTATTTCAAATACTGAGCTAATTGGGTTAAAAAAAAAATATTATTTTGTCATGACTGAAATTGTAGTTTTACGATTTGGAGGAATGCCTACCAAGGATTAGGATGAGATCAGTCTACTTACACAGAGTTTTATCTAAACCTCTGGAGGCAGAATTTTAGTATACTAAGCCACCTGAAAGCTACGCAACAACTAGTATCCAAGAAAATCTCCAAATAATTTTTCTGGGAATAGAGGGAAGAAGAGAGGCAGTGGAGGCTGCTGTTACCAAAGAGAGATGCTCAGAATATTAACTCTGATGTTCTTTTTCTTTTCCTTAGTTGTTAACAAAACCAAATTATCACTAAAAGGTACTGTTAGGTGTAGTCGAGTGAAGTTAAACTTGGACAGCGTTCTTTCAGTGACCATATGCTATTGAGGAAGAGATAAATGCTGTGCTCCTCTGCCTCATTGCCCCAACTCCAGAATCAGTGAGGCTCAGGCACGTGCACAAACAGGCTTGGCTGTTTGAGCAAAAGTTCTTGCAACTGCCATCTTGCTGCAAGCCTATAGTAGGATTTCACCAGGATAAGAGGCACCTTTGAGCCTTTGTGCCTAAAATGATTTGAGTTCATCTACTGTCTTGATGTTCCTATCCTTGCTGTTCACCGACAGCCTTCTAAGCAAGGCACCAAAGCATTCAACCCTGGCAGTGCTTGGGGAACTGCTGTTTGGTGCCACAGGTCTCCCTTGTGCTGGAAAGCATCCACAATCAAAAGATAAAAAGAACAGGATATGATCACTTTCGTGGAAGTGAAATGTGTCAGGCAGAAGATATATATTTAATCATTTATTGCCTTTTGATGCTAGAAAAATACATCACAGAATGTACTCACACAAACTTTCTAATGCTAGTAAAAGCACATACTACTATATTTATAGATATAATACATAGTGATCAGCTTTATTTACTCCAAAATGTGTTTTATCTGTAAAATTATGGCCTACAGGCACAAACCCAAAAATATTTTAATACTTTAAGTATCTCTGGTCTTTGGTCAGCATTGATATTTTGAATTATTCATTTTATCTTTCCTGTTACTGACTCACGGGTTTATAGAATATGTTGGAAGAAGCAAGAAACATCTCTACTGCATATGTGCTTTTGACAGACTAAACTCAGATAGATGCTTAAGCTAAGTTAGTACATCAGTGATTTGTAAAATGAGACTTTAAAGATTGTAAAATAATTTGAATTGCATAAGAATACATTTATCTTAAAGGACAGAACTCTGGAATATTGGAATAAACTGTCTCCATGGTGAATTACTGAGAAATTGCATTGCTTTTTTTTAATTATATGTACATAATTAAAGGAGTAATGACACTTCACTGCTTGATAGTTTGAGTTATCTCCAAGAAAAGCTTTAATTCTATCTTTAAAAATGGTGTTTTGATATTATAAGTAGAAACAAGGAGTGTATACAAGATCAAGATTCAAATGGTAGGGGTACGTGTGCACTGGACAATGTGAAATTTTACCTTTGCATCATGGATTTCCATAGATCTCAAAAGGAGCTTTTGTAGCACTAAAAGCACAGGGAATAAAGTGAACTGTTATCTACCTTGCTATTTCTGTAACTTACACTGGCTCTGTAAACCTATTTTGGAATCACTATGAAATGTATTGCTAATGCATTTTTAGCCTGTGAAAGTTGGAATGAAGTTCCAGTGAGACAAGTTAATAAGACACTAGCATAATAATTTGCCAGGCACTTTCTGACAATGGATAATTCAGTAGTTCTTACCCTATATCAAGCCATTTTAGCTATGAGTAGTAAATATAGAATAAAAGTTTTACAAACACACTTTAAAATTTAAACAAACACTTTATGGAATTACAGGGGAGGGAGGAGAAAAAAAAAAAAGAAAAAGAAAAAGCCTGTCAAACACAGGTAGGGCTTTGGTATTTGACATTTGAATAGCTGGCTATTCCTCCTTATCCATAATTCAGTTGTTGGGTCTAGCCTTTCAACAGCGTAAAATGGCTTGAATGTTGAACACATTCATTGTAACTAAGAAAGTTTATACACCTAGACAAGGTGAATATTCTCAGGAGATTCAATGAACCTATGTTTCCTCTCCAGTTAATGTCTTTGTTTCCTTTTGATTCCTCGCATTCTTTCAAAATTTAGATCGAGTTAATAAAAAGCTCAAGACAGTCTAGAGCCCTGACTGAAGAACCAAAACTTAGCTTCGAAAAGTCAACTCCAGAGCTAGGAAGCTGCAACCTGTGAGCATTTTTTGAAACGATACGTTATGGATGACCAAGACGGTCCCCAAAAAAATGGAGCCCAGAAAAGGAATGGCTAGTTTCCACTGTCATAGCAAAACTGTTACCCATGCTTATCTCAGTTTAAAAGTTTCTAGCACTGACTGAATGCTCACAGATATCTAGCTTCAGGAGCTTACTGTAATGTGTTATTAATGTTTGTAAATTGCTTTCACAACCTTTAACGAAAGTGAAAAGGACAGTATTGTTGCAAAGTATTTTTCATTGATTGCCTGGAGATTCCCAGCAGTCAGTCTCCTATTTCACTCTGGCAATATTAATGGAGAATCTCTGATATGAGAACCAGTAGAAATGAATGTTTAAGATCCTCAGAGCAAACCATCCACTGTATGGAGAGAAGCCTGAAGCATTTTAAATGGTACTATATCTAAAATAGAAACTGCAAAGCATGCTTTATCTTTTATAGCTTGTAAATCCAAATGCATCTTGAAAATATGAATACCTTAAAGACGCATTATACAAATTATCCAGGAAACCACATTTCATCTTGAAGGCCCGTAATATTATCAAGACTTGGCAATGGCTAGGAACCATGTGTTGACATATATTGCACCTGCTTAAGGACTTCAATGCAGAACCCTTCCTTGATTGTAGAAGCAAGCAAGAATTTATAAAATAGCAACATAAGATGTAGTTTATGAGAGTGATGTCTAATCAAGTACCTAGTATACTTAATAACGCAGATAAATCAAATTCTTTTACCCATAGAATAAGGTTTGTTACTGTTCAATAGGAGCAATAAGCTGTCCCATAAGTAAAACGGATGTTTTTCTGTGTTTACAGTTGAAACTGCAAATATAATAAGCCATAAAGCACAAGGCCTGCCAACCACACATACGATAATGGGTTTTGGTTTTAAACACAAAAGCTATAACCTGAAAGTAAATGTTCCTACTGCTGCAAGACTGAGCCCCTGGTTTTAATATCAAATATCAGCATCTTACAAAGAAATAGAATATATGTACCACGAGGAAGAGGGAAAGAGGGAGATATTCAGAGCACACAAAGAGGAAGGCAGTCTGATTTCTTCAGCAGAATGCAGGGACAATTCCCTGCATTCACAAATTTTCTTTGTGGATCCTCTTATGTTTAAAAGGCGCAGGTTGTGACTGAAACACCTCTCCAAAGTTGGCACATTAATTAGGTCTCTTTCTATTGTAGAATCCTTTAGAAAAGCTTATGAAGTGGTTCTCCCTTAGGGCATTTTAAAAATCCCTTTTTTCTGCAAAGCCATGTATTTTCACTAGAATGTTGGGAACATAATTTTCTTTCAAAATTATTCCTGTTAATGTCAGTCATTGAGCTAAAAACCCCTGCTGATGCCAGTCAACAGGTTTAAAATTATTGGAGGATACAGACACACAGACATCCCACACAAATACATTACTGAATCATATAAACGTTGTTTTCGTTATAAACCACAACAAAACTTTGACCCTTTTCAGCATCAACAGGGGTCCCAAATGAGCTGCATATATAGTTAGCAGATTACTCATTTTAGGCACCAATTCAATGTAAGATTTTTATTATTTTAATGTCATCCACAATCATTGTGATAAGGAAATTATGCTTATAAGAAGATAATAATTTCTACTATTATCTGTTTTAAGTTGTTAACATACCTCACTAACAGGCTTTTGAAGAAACAGGAAGGTTTTGAAGGTGGAAAAGTTAATTTTTTTAAACAAGTAAATATCAGAGAATCTTTAAGGCATTAAATTTGAGATGGCTATCTATTGAAAGAATAGCTTTGAAATGCAATTATAAGGCACTGAAAGAAAGTTGAAGATCGACAGACAAATCAAGTATGCTTTTTTCAAATCCCCTTAAGAGCAGTTAATTTAAAGTTTAATTACATTTCTTTGAAGATGGACTCTGTTGGTAACTAATTCTACATAAGCACTTCATCTTGCTTCCATAAGCAATGCTAGGAAGCAATTTCTATTAAATTATACAAATGGTTTTTTTTGTTTCATCATCTTTTCCAGTCTCCTAGACCAATACAATGAGATCTGTACTATGGTTTCTCAACAAACGGATTATTCAGTCAAATTCTGTAAGATCAAATGTCAATCAAAATGGTTTCCTGCAAATGTTCCCAGCTTTTAGCAGAAATTATGCCCTAGACAGGCATTATAGAGGACAACTGTGCTGTAAGACACAGTTACAGTAAAAACAGATTCAGAAACCATGAAGTTATTTGACAAGCCTCAAGGATTTATATAATATATCCCACAATCTACATATTTAAGAGTAGTTTCTGATAGCAATTATAGAAAATATTTTAGGAATGCTTGTAACAGTCTGTGGTGTATATTATCAACTGTGGGTCCGGAGGTACAACTCTCCTTCAGCAATACACGTGCTTTAAAAACACACCTATTATACCCGGTTTTACTTAGTGCTGACAATTACCATCAGCTATTTTCTGCATGGCCTATGGCTATCCAAAGTCATATGATGCCATAGACAACATTTTTTCCCAGCTACTTAAAGATACCCTTATATATAGCTACTAAAGCAGAATTATAAATAATATTCTAGATAGAGAGCCTAAATAAGATGCGTGCTTAACAGTCCCAAACCAAATACATGATATGGATCGAAAAGGGGAGAAACCAACAAGCTTTCTAGCCTACTGGTTTTCATATACAGGGGTTGAAGTGAAAGGATATTCAGGAGCCATCAAGCCTGGTCTGCACCAGCTAGTATTAGTTCGAACCTGACCACAAGCAGAAATCTGAGAATGCAGAAAGAATGAGCAAACAGGAAAAGTAAGAACTGAGGTCCCAATGTTCTCTCTTGGCAAATGTCAGCAGTGACTACCAAGGAGGCCACTGCAGGCTATACTTTTCAGACTCAAAAAAGGGGTCATATTTTTCAAAACATGTCACCCTTACATCTTTATCCCATCAAGGCTAAATCACTGCACTACTCTTCTCTGTCACCTCTAGTTATGCCTGCCTTGTTGTATATTATTGCAATCCTAAGTGACATATCAAAAGTCAGTTCCAGGTATTTTAGACAGATCTACTATCAACAACAAAGGATAGCATAGCTCTAAGTGCTGAAATGGGTAAGCGTTTTAATACAATAGCCAATATTGCATTATGCATATTTGGGGAACATAAATCTTGACTGACCCAAAACTGCATTTTAAATAACTTCAGAAATGTTAATTGCATTCATAAGTTCGGCATCAAGATGTCAAACAATCTTTCAAAGGACTCCATAGTACAGAGATGTGCATTTAGCAATTCCAGAGCTCCTATTCCTATCAGTCATTTGTATCCTGTGGCTACATCAAGAGTAAATCTCTTAAACACAGACAACCAAACCCTCAGTGTATGCAAGAACATAATGGTAGCTACAGATCCCTTAGAATTAAGATGCCTAACATGAACACATTTAATGCTCAAGAAATAATTTTTTAATGTCATTGATCCTGGATATTTTTTTTAAAGCTAGTTTCTGTTCCTTTGACAGATGTGCTATGCTGCATTTCATTACTTTCTCTCCTTACCTCGTTCTTCTTTTGTTTTAGATAAGTGATGAGGCTTTCGGAAAAGATTAAGTACTGGCAGGCAAAGCAATGGCCCAAACACAGTTTTAATTGGAACCTCAAATCCTGTGGAAAAAACAAGAAATTAAACCATTAATAATTTAATTTTACTAGCAGACAGTGTGAGTTCATGTATCCTGTTTAGGCAGCTTTTACCAAATTTCTTGATATTTGATTTCAACAGGCATACAATCTGTTAGTTAAATCGTGTTAAAAATAAAATTATTACCACAAGGTTTCAGTGAGGTATGCAGAGCTGCAAAGAAGTGCTGATGAGAATAGTTTTCATCTACAGAAGCAGCCCACTGATTACTACTAATAAGTCAGAATTTATTTGATTAAGCCTTAAGTCCAAAAAACTCTTTCTTATGTAAAATGTAAAAATCTTCTGATTGCTGTATAGCATTCATAGTAGTGTCTTCTTACATGGCTACAATATGCTCTTTGCCCCATGAATGCTTCACAGAGTACAACCATTATATAGCAGTATGACTCAAATGCAACTAAGGCAAAATGCTAAACAATTCAAGCTTCAAGACAAAAGATAGTGAAAGAAATTTGATTTCTCTTGAGATTGGCAAAGGCTCTAAACATAAGTACCTCCACTAAAGAAAACCATAAAAGCAATTTTTTTAGAGTCAGAGGTTATACGTTGTAGTATTGGGCAAGCGGCAACCAAATAACCAACAAAATAAAACAACTCAGCATATGAGTAACTTGCTTATTTCTGAAAATAAGATATTCATGCATTAATAATTTTTATTCAGACACACAGCACAAAATATCCCAGATACATCACAAAACAGGATTTTTCTGAGAATTTCTCTTTGTATTTTAAAAGACCGTAGGCACAGATTCTTATAGATAATAAGTGACATTAATATAGAAGTTACTGCTGTTCCATTGTAAGTAACTAATCTGACCAACAGAGCTGAAATTTTCTAGGTTCTCAAAGCTATATTGGGGAGGAGGCTGTGTTTCATTTTCTTACTTTGATGTTATTATGCAGCAAGTATATGTAAATTTAATTTGGGATTACAATCAAATTTATGTACCATGACCTCAGTCACACTAGGCCACTGGAATTCAATAGACATTTTGTAGTCGGCAACTAGTTATTAACAAGTGTGTTCAATTACATATATTGCTGTTGTTTAATGCACCAAATATATCTAAAGCCCATGTAGAAGGTGGCATTTGGAACTGCTGTAAGACCATATATTTACAAAATCTCCTTTCATAATGATAGTTTGGATGGGTAGTGAGATTATTTTTTATTGTTTGTTAATTGAGGGCTGCTATGGGAGTTTTAAAGACTAAACTGATGTTTATGACTAGAATGGAAGGCAGTATTTTTTATTAAACTTTCTCTTCTGGAGGATGAATTTGCTGAAATGTTTCTCTGAACATTCCATCAGAAGATTTATTCCATTATAAAAATATTTTGTCCCTGTCCATGGCAGGGGGCGTTGGAACTAGATGATCTTTAAGGTCCCTTCCAACCCAAACCATTCTATGCTTCTAAGCATTTCTCAGAATGAAAAAGGAATTCCTGGTCAAAATGAGGATAAAATAGAAATAGAAGAGCTAAGTTCAAGTCTGTAGCCTGGCCAGGGTTGGAGAAACCTTAAAATCTTTCCCTAAAAAACACTTTTTGTTTCTGAATTTTACTCATGACCTAATGCATTTAACTGCAAGCAACAGCACAGCTTTGGTCCATAGTCACATTATCTAGTCTATAGTTTCCTTTCAAGAATTGATTAGCTAAAGGCACAAGAATGTGTATGCTTGGAAGCTGCTTAGGGTGGAAACCAGAGGCAGTTTCTGTGCATGGAATAGGGACCGTGCCAACAAAACCTGCAAGGACAAAATTAGATCTCTCCACATTGTACCCATCTGCCCCATTATGTCCTCCCAGAAATCAGAAGCCAAGAGACCACAGCACAGACACACAAGAGGCTGTGCAAGAGCCAATGCAGACCAAGCATGGCTGATAAAGTGTGCTCAATAACCTTTGCATTCAAGCAAACCTGAGCATAGCCATTCATATAAGTGTCTGCATCATGCATCCTAGTATTTCTAGTTTCTGTTTTATCAAGATCTTTTCCATCACCCAGGTATGTGTCCACTGTTCCTCAGCTTCCTAGCTAACGGAGAAGAGACAGATGTTCTCTCTTTATTGAGTGCAAAGGCAGATTATATAGGTACTAGATGAAGGCTGTCATGAGTACTGGGAATTAATTTTAACTTATATAGAGCAGGAACCAAAGCAGAGGCAGCCTACACTGTCAGCTTCAAAGCGAAAGTCCTAACATACAGATAATGACGTACTTGTGGATTTCCAATGTACCGCAGACAGGAAGCAACTGATGCTTGGCACTGGTAATTCAGACTTAGAAATTTTTAGAGGTTTATAAAACTATTATTTCTCCTGAAATTCAGAAATAAGCTTGAGGGGAAAACAGGCTATTTCTTCCTGAAAACAGTTCTTGGTCCAGATATCACTCCTTTACTTACTTCTCCATCAATAAATAATTTTAAATACAACTACTGGGCTTCACTGTGTACATTTCAAAATGACGTGTAAACTGCAAGCTCTCCAGGCAGCACTGCTCCTTTTAGCACAAAGAGACATTTAAGTCAGCCAATTCCATACACAGCCATTCAAAGACATTACTAAAATTTCACAGGAGGCAATTTTAAAGCCTGGTGTTCTAAATAAGACCAGGATACTAAGTCCCTGCCTAATTTCCAAAATGTATTTATTTGCCTATAGAGCCATAAAAATAACAAATACAAAAATAACAACAACCACAATAGTCACCATTATAGTTTTGTACCAACACCTGTCAGAGACAAAAATGGACAATGTCTGATCCTGAGCAGTAAAAGCAGGACAGAGTAGCTGTTAGGCCCCCTCTGAAAATACGTGAACCCGTGGGACATTCAGATTTCATGCTGTATGTGAGACACAAGAACACTCTGGTTGGGATCCATGAGAACAATAATTGAAAAAAAAAAAATCAAAACTGTTTAATAGCTTGACTATAAATATACTAATTGATGCTCCAGGCATAAAAACTCAATAAAGTGGTGAAGTATACAGTAAAACAAATCTTACAATGGTCTTCAAATTAATTCACATTCACAAAAATGTCATACAGATAACTTTAAGAGAGGGGAACAAACTCCATCTGACTAAGAAGCTTAGTATGTATTTAAAGAATAACTGCATTACTTGATTTACTGCCAGCACATTCTTTACTTCTTTAGCTGTTGTTTTTCAACCACCAAATACTTCAGCATTTGAAAGAGGGCCACACCTCACCAAACTGCAATTTACTAGATATTAAATTTCTTATAAGTTTACCCTACCATGCTGAAAATGTGCTTGGAATGGAAGAGGAGATGAAATGACAGCATCTCCTCCACAGCATGTGTTTGTGTAAGAATATACTTGAAAGAAAGAGTATGTGAAAGCTTGACATGTCCTTGGGGTATGATTAAAAGCTCGTGAAATAAAATAATTCAAAAAAGACAGCTCTGACTTTAACCACCACTGGGGACAAGAGATCTTTCACTTCAGACATGTCAGTCATTCACAGGTATATCTGAAATCATACAGAAGCCATATTTTAAAATCTGGTGATTTAGATACAAACCCCAAACCAGAGACACCCTGTGGGTGACATAAAAATGCCACAAAGTTTAACTAGCTTTTCATTTTTCATAATAATATAAGCCAGAGCCTAAAACTGTACCCACTTCATGTTGATAACATTGAATGATACAGAAAAGTACAACTTAGAAAAAAAAATAAAATCCAGGAGGAGAGAGATAAAACCCCATGTAGAATATGTTTCTTCAGTAAAGAAATCTTCTCCCCCAGGCTCTTTTCTATCTAAAGCCACATTTGGGCCATACTAACTCAGTTCTGTAGCAAAGATCCGAGTTTATTCAAAGCTAATGAGACTTGTAACCTAGACTATTTTATGGTCTATGTAATGCTGCCTTTTAAGTGGGTGTATTTCATTAAAGCTATTCTCTCCTAAGCTTCAGTCTTTTCCACTTTTGTGAATTCCTTTTATTTCCTTTCTGTCAGTGCAACAATTAGTCATCTAAAGAGGAACAAAGGCAGCTGTAACTCATGGCATAATATACATATAAACACAATTTACACAAGTTCTCATCCAAAGGTGTCTTCAAAAATTTCTTTAGAAAAAAAGTAATGAGATTGACCCAAGCACGAGACCATAGTAACTGGCATGTGAAACATCTCATTGAGTGAACAGCAGAACTGATCAAGTCTGGTCCAGAGACTAATTTTTTCTTCTGCATAGATGCTTTGGCATCTGAGAAATTCAAGACTGAAGTTAAAATTTTCCAAGTGCAAACACTGATCAAGTTTCCCTCCCATGTGCAATAGTGTATAATAAAGAGCATACTCACATCCACAGTCTTGATGGGAGCATACACAAAAGCTGCTGATAGGGGCTCAGCCACTGGACCCCTGACTGTTGAGAACTACTTTGAGGACTGTCAATTTGCAGGAACTCAGTGTCTTTGAGACCTCTAGCTCTCTGTGAAATGTGTTTCAATAGGAAAAAAAGATAGATGTAATGCATAAACCTTGTTTTCTTAGCCAAAGGGACTAAAAAAAAAATATATTGCATCTTAGACATTTTCTGACTGGAATGAATAAACTAAAAGACCAATTAGAAAACTGGTTTAAACTGTGTACTATGTTAGAGTGTGCTTAGCTGTGAGAGTGAAGTCCCAATCCACTTGAAACTAAAAGAAGTTTAAATGTTGGCTTTAGCACAGTTAGAGTTTTTCCCTGCTTCTATATCCCCAAATATTCAGAGGACAGAATTGCACCAGCTTTTAGACAGAATATCAGTGGAATCCACAATCATTCAAACTCTTTTGAAAAAATACCACCTTGTAGAGACTTGTCATTTTTTCAATGAAATTGCTGAGAGCAAGAAGACTTTGTTTCCCTGTTGGGGGAGAGGTGTGACATCCAGATTATTTAGGTGCTCACTGTTAATGCAAAATGCAGCTTAGGTTATCAATATCAAGATAAAATAATTTTGAAGCAAAGGTCCCAGGTGCATTACTTTAATATTAAAAAAGTAATCTTGTATAACAAATTCTACAATAGAATACTTGATATTATTTATTCTCAGAGTGATATTTACTGTTTCTATAAGCAAACTTCTAGCTTCCATTTATCAGCTGCTAGATTCTTGTTTTGTTGAATTGTTTGAAGAAATACAAAACAAAACAGAAGATTTGTGGCATGCTTCCTTTTGTGTGTTTGTATCTTTTGAAATTAACTATAACAGTGCTTTTGTGTTAATAACAATGCCATTAGTAACAGACTAAAGTGATTAGGAGATAGTCTTTTTGTCTTTATCAGTCATGGATGTCAGCTGAGACTGTATATAGTAGTTCAAATTGCATTCTCTAGCGTGGAGTGTGTCATAATTTTGACAAGCCTAAATATGCATGGCTTCCTGACAGAAATGAAAACTCCAAATACTGGCTTCCTCCAGCTAAGGAAAGGTGTTTAGAAAGAAATTTAACACTAATAAAGCAGTCAAAGCTCTGAAGGCACTTTTCTAGCCCAAAACATCTTCATTTGCTATACTCTCTTCTTTCACCTCCTCTGTCTTGAAAGACCTTCCTTAATTTGTTCTGAAACCTTCTATGCCCTATTTTCACCCATAATAGGTCTTCAGACTCAGTTTAAGGCACATTGTCATTGTGCTTAAGGATCTTTTCTCTCTCAGTGCCACACTATTAAGATTTTCTATTGATTTTCCAACCTAGATCAAAACCAGCCTCTGTAGCCCTTGGAGCAGTCTCTGGATTCAGGATGCTTATTCCTGAACACACACAGGTTTTGGTTTTTGAACACCAATCCCTTTTCTACTAACATGTTAACTGCTGACTGAAAGCTTGCTTCATGGCTCTCATTACTGCAGGAAAAGAGCTACTCTTTTTCTATTTGTGCTGTCATCCCTTCAAAGTGCTTCTACCTTAGAAATATTTTCAATCTTATTGCTAGCAATAAATAAATTGCTTTCAATAATACCCCTTTAATTCAATTTCTTCTTAGGCTGCTTATGAAAAATAAATTTTCAACAAATAAATGAATTGTATTAGTTAGTTATCCTGTTCTCTCTAATATTTGGTTTTATGACAATCTAAACACACACTTATACTAGTCCCTACCCAAAAGGTCTCAGCAATACCATGTAATTACTTAGTTAAGCTTCTAATTCATTTGTTGTTAGCTTTGTTCTTTGACATTTCCTCATTAAGTTATTGCAGGGAGCTGTGTTTGCAAAGCAAAAGAGAAAAGTACAAGTTCTTTACTGCACTCTTTTAATACCCCTTCTATCTTTAAACTAGCTAATTAGCATACTAATTAACTAGATATAGTACTTGTGATCCAACAATTAACTGTGGGTACCACATTCTACTGATTTAGTGTAACGCCATTTGTACTTACACCGTAATAATATCGTCACTTAACTTTGCTCTGATATGTCAAGTATTTCAACATTAAAACGACTAGTATTGCAATATATCTTATTAATAGTAAGTATCCAAGTGAATTTTTTTTGTACTTTGTCAAACCTTTGTTTATTAATTACCTAAGAAATGAAACCCCATTGGCCCCACATATTAAAAGCTTATTACTTTTCTATTTCTACCATCAAATCTTCTATTTGGCTTTTTCAGACCTAACTTATTTTCTTGCCAACTTCCAAAATTTCAATAGAGCTAAAATCTTTATACACCAGTAACAACTCTGAATGAGAAAAAACCCCACCTTGTAAAGTGAACAAACAAAAACATTCCCTGCTCTGACAACCTGCTGCTGGGGGGCATTTTGGACATTAACAGAGAGAACGCAACACCACTGCCCATGTCTGGCTTCTTCTCTCCTGCTTATGTTCTTAGTGTTATACCTACTATGGCAGTAATTACACCAAGAAATCTATCCAAACTGAAGTTCTTACCCTTCTAAACCACAGTACTGGAATGTGAAAGCAGTGCTTTCCATAAGAACTAGAAGAACGTTCATCTTCCTGACTCAACAGATGAAAACAAAGAAAATGTGTTCAAGCTTCCAATGACTGAGGTCTGTGAACATTCTGCGGTTCATGCTTGAGATACTGAAAATCAATGCAGAGATGTGGGTACAGGAGAGGAGAAAGTACACAAAATCTTATGCTGTCTCCTGGTTTTACCTTGACAAAAAATTGTCTCCACCAAGTTGCCTGATAGTCCAAGGTCTGACTGGTAAAAAAAACCAGCCAATACAGATACACAGCATTCCTGGTCTGTTAATCATGTCAGGCTACCCTTGACCTCTAATGAATTTTAGAAAGTGCCTGCATAGTTGCTGCATCATGATAATCTTGCTGATCTGGAGAAAGGACAGGCATTGTATGTAATGAAGCATAGGGTCTATAATTCTGGTTAGCCTTTTCAGGAGCTGTGCAAAACAGAAGGTGAAAATAGCTTTTTCCTCATCCCAACCTAGGCCTTCCAAAATGGACTCAGATGGGAATGGACACTCCAGCTGGGGTCATTTCAGAACAAACTATCTCAGTAATAAATTCGTAATAGAACAAATTCTGGCTCAAATCGAAATAAAAATATTTTGCATTTGTAGGTTAGTACACAACAGTTTGGTCCACGATGGTCAAAATATGTCAGTCAATAAATATCTGAGGACAATTTCAGTATCAGTGTCTCCATTCACCGAGTAAGATCTATCTACCAGAGTGATAATGATACCGGAGCTACGCTGTCTGTAGCTGAGCATTGTACAATACAAAGAATTAATTTAAATGCAAAATCCCAGTAATGCCCTCATATAACTATGGTAGCCGAGATCTGTGTTTGCACATGAATTGAAAGGGGCAAAAATATTTATAGGACAAGTCTGATGGCCTGACTACAAAACACGTATCTAACCAGTTATGTAAAGACTTCAATAAGGATATTACAGGACCAAGCACTATATGGGTGACCACACTGGAGACAACACTTCTATGCAGCAATTGTTCCTGACAATTTCCAAAACATGAAAAACCCCTTCCTGTATAGCATGATAAGTGCCAGCCCAGTCTGCAGTACTCATCTCCTTCCTCTGTCCTATAACTCTCCAAGTTCTCTGGACTTGGGCAAAAATCCAAAACAATTTAAGATAAATTACAGGCCACACATTTATCATGTTTCTATCTTTGCAATGGCCTATTGGTATTAACAGGTGTTTATGAAGTCACATATACAAGACAGTATTTCAAGCTGGCTGTGGCCTTGTGGGAATGTACATTGTATTTTTTATTTGAGAAACTAGGCAGACCTGGACATTTTATATTCAGTTTCATATAGACATTGATGTATTGGGTGATTTACAGTGTGTATGCTTTGCATTTGTTTGAAATATCTCTGTCAAGTAGATATTTTTGAATTAGTGATCTAAAGATTTTTTTGATGATATAATTATGAGCTGGAGGCTGAATTTTTAGAAGTGAATTTGGTGGTAGATTTGCAATTCAAAGAAGTTACTTAAATTAACAAAGATGCCCTAAAAGAACAGCTGTCTACCTGACTGATCCAAGAAAATGAACACTGAAAATAAACAGCTGCCCTGTAGAAGACTATGTGATAAAACTAATCACCCTTTGCATAATGTATTTATTTTCCCCTGTGCTTATTACAGACTTGGTGAACCTTCAAAGCTATAAATATTTAAATGTAACAGACATCCCAGCCATGTGAGCTACTGAAAGTAGGATTTTAGTAGCCTAACGACAGCAAATCTAGTTCTCTTAAGGAAATCAGTTCTGATTGTTGATATAACACTCCAAAACTTTCCTTTCTTTAAATTTTTGAGGTTTTTTTCTTTTTAACCAAAAGGTCCTTTTTAAAAGGAACTTTCTGGGGAAATCTGAATGTTCTTTAAACAATGCAAGGCTTAATGTCTGGACAAAGGCTACGTTTCTACTAGCGTCATCACAACAACATATTATCAACAGCACAAGAATAGTACATATTTAAAGTTACAAGGATAAATATCCCCAGGTACTATACTTTATCATAGATCCTCCAAAAGCAAGCCATTAAAGTTAATCAAGTAATGACAAAATCCAGTAGCTGAGATGTCTCAGCTACGTCTTTTTCACTTTCCAAAAGCTAGATGAAAGCATAGATAGAAGTAGGGATGCCCCCAAAAAATTTTAGCATTCAAACTAAGGGATTAGCCTTAGATGCATATATTTTCATAGCCATAAGGATTCTGCAGTTATGACCCAAATTAAGACAGTGCATGGAGCTCATGGAGCCCCAGTTGTGAAAAATTGCTGTGTGAAAAATGAAATAAAGTGTTTGAAAACAAATCTATTTCCCTCTTACCGTGTCCATGCACAGAAGGAAGGTGATATGTGCTTTCCTTTGCGCATTTTTTCCACTCCAGCAATTGTCAGGGGCTTCTACCATTGAAATACTCCCCAGACCATGCTGTTCTCACCCCCATTGCCTGAACGGCAGATCCTACTGGGATAGTCCAAAAGCAATGCCAGAAAGTTCAGTTATGGCAAAGAGCACAAGAGATAACTTCCAAAGCAAAGCTAAGCCAACTATCCAACACTTGCAGGCATTAAGTATAGCTTGATCTGATTTATGAGGAAACCCATGTTTTCCTGAAAGCCTTTTTGGAGAGCATGATTTGGGATGCTGCCACTGGCAGTGAAGCAACCAGAAAGCTGTGATGGCTATGGATCTGGTCTCTGCACTGAAGCGCTGTGGATGTACCCTTTATAGTTCAACCATCCCAACAGTTCCTACTGTATGCAGGGCTTTCCCCTAAAGCCTTCCAGCTTCCAGGCCTCCGAGGTCCTGTCAGCCTTGCTGTCATGCTGCACAATCTGCAAAACAAGCACCTTTTCTTTTTTTCTTCCCGAGAATGGAATAAGCTTTACAGAGGCTCAGTGTCACTCAGCAGCAAAGATGAGGGAAACCGGCCTAATATAGTCAGACATACCCTCCTAAGTGTAATGCACAGTCCCTACAGAGTCAACTGAACAATTGTGCCATTTATCAGACTTAGCATTTTACTTGTATCCGTATATAGGTCTTTATCAGCATTGCTCACAAATAGCTGCAGGATTCACCGGGGAGAAAGGCCATAATAAGCAAATATTATATATTTACTGTACTTGAATTACTAAACTGGACAGCTTCAGTTTTTGCTAATTTATTAAGGTGAAGATCTTCCCATTATCAAATCAGTCCATTGCCTCTTTAAAATCCATCCATTAAAAAGAAATTGCAATTGTCACTTTCCCAGATGCACAGAAAGAGGAAGATGCAAGGAGCAGTCTTCCTCTGATTCTGCCATGAGGGATGTACTTTCAGACTAACCCCTATAAAAAGTGAGAAAAGTAGAGATGTTTCAACCAGTTAGCAGAGGTAGCAGCCTGAAAAGGAGAGCACAAAACATAACTTGCAACATCTTTGCTCTTGAGGGCTCAACCTTTTTGAGGCATATATTTTTCCCTTTACTATTTCAAAAGCATGCTGAGAAGGTCCAGTTCCCAACAAAGTCAAAAGGTCTTTCCGCTGATTTTAATGGAAGCTAGGCCTCAATGAGGACAACATTTCTTCCTTTCTTCTTTTTTTTTTTAATTCAAAAATTGCCTTACACATACTGTCTGGAAGGATATAAAGAAGATTAGCAATGATATTTTGAACTAGTTTAACCTAAAAATAATATATTTATTCTAAAAGGTCTCAGCATATTTGAATGTACTACATGTTATGGATATTCAGTACAGCCCCCCCAGTAGCCATTCTTTGCAAGACTATTTTTACTGAAAGCCATTTTGATGTGACATATAGAAAAGATAAGACTTTTTACACAAAATAGGATTCACTGGAAATACTTTCTAATGAATTTTTTATACTATGTAAGCTAGCCTGCCTCCACTCCTTTGGCTCATCCTCCATTTGCTGCTACAATAGCTTCTACTGTACAACATATTGAAAGAAGGACCAATATGCTTATCCTTGAGCCTATATATATGAATATGCTGTTACAAGTAGAAGATGACCCTGGAATTTCTCAAGAGTAAAACACTTAAATTGCATACCCTTACTATGCCATCAAATTTGTTACACATTTTCAAAATTAATAACAAAAATAGTCTGTAAAAGACCATTAATAAACAAGCACAAGAGAAAAGAATTTTAAATAGCTCGTGTTAATTGTGTTTATCTCAGTGTGAAGCCATGTCAAAAAGCCTGCAGCAAATGTATTTTGTTAAAAGTACCACTTGCGCAGCAGGCGTTAAACATTAGAAAGCAAGCTTGTCATTAGTGGGCTACAACTGAAAAGACTACTAAGACTCAACTAAATTATTAATATGGTATCTTAAAATTGTGAGATGGAGAATTAAACCTCTTTTACACAGTACATGATTTTAATGTTATTTTTTCATCATGTTATTCTGATAGTAACGTCCCAGTTTATATAATTTTAGATAGAACCAGAGGGCAGCCATGGGCCAACCTTGGTTTGCACTCTTCAGCATATGAAATCACCACTGCTCTCCTCCTCCACTTCTGGGGCTCCTGTATTTTACTTATGTGCTTATACAAATGGGCTTGACAATTTTGCTTATTTTCTCAGTTTATTTATTTATACAGTTAATGAAGTTTAAAAGCTAATTTTTTTTTTTTTTTTTTTAATTTAAATCCACTGCGGGATTTGAGATCCCTAGTATTTCTGCAGATATGGTTTCAGGCTGCATCTAAGCCAGTTTAACACTGAACTGACACTGAAAGGGGCAATTCTGCTCTTCCTTGCGAATTCATGTTTGAGTCAGTCGGTTTATGAAATGAAACATTATGCTCTTTCAGGACTATTTTTCCTTTGTATCAGCCACACTATCAGTACAAAAGAGGAAAGCACCAGAAGCACCAAGGTGCTAGCTAGGAAGCAGGTAGCAATTTTAGGCACTAATGTGCTGTTGGATCAGTTTCCTTTAACCTGGTGTGAAATCACCAAGTCTTCTAGTTAAAACAGAAGGGCTGAAATCTAGGAAACACCAGTGTCTACTAAAAAGTTTACTTACAGAAAAACTCAAGAGAGGAAATAAGCTACATATTGCATGGACTACTTAAAGTTTTGCTTGCTTTTGTAATTCATTCATAACTCTCCACCATGAACAGGCAATACAATGCCTGTTTTTTTTCCTGTTGCTCTTTTAAATCTGACAGAGAATAAGATAGAGGAGAAATATAAGAGATCCCTTAGTAACACAGCTATGATCAGAAATTGTGTTGCTTTAAAACATGAGCAGACTCTCACATTGGCAGACTATACTCTCAACCACCAGCTGCATGTTAGTACACTCGGTCATCTACCATACTGAGAAAAGAGCTTCTGGGGGTTTGAAGCTGATTTTGTTTTATTTTTTACTTACAGAAGTTTGCTCTCATTCTAGAGATTACTTTCAGTCACAAAAACATTGTGAAAAGACAATGGGAGCCCAAATACACAATCCCACCTAATTTCTATAGTTGAAAAGAAGGTACCAAAGGTCACGTGCTCTGCTACTATCGAAGTCTACAAAGCAAAACCTTTAAAATATATATATATTTTATTCAGAAATGTTACATTTGTAACATTAGCTCTGAGTTCTTTTTGCAAAGTAGTTTCTTTCTAACTTCAGAGAGGATGGGATGAGATGAGATGAAATGAAATAACATGAGGAAAATCATATTTGTGAAAGCAGAATAGAAAATGCTGTGGTATCAAACATGAATAGCCCATTTACATCCAGATTAGTTGTGAAATAACAAGAGAGGGAGAGTAACTAATATTGATGTACGCCTTCACTGTTGCCAGATATCAAATGTGACCATCAGCATGTATCAGATGAAGACGCTGTGACAGCCCAGCATGATTTTCTGCTGGTGGTCCAGAAGACTAAATCTGATAGCATTGGGATGCTCTAGGAGTCCAACAGGCCTTCATCAAGCTAAAGTTCATCTGTTTAGGTGTCCTGGGGAAGCAAAGGAATGTGCTCCTTCCCAAACTACAGCATCTTACAGACTGAAGTGTTACTCAGGCTGTTGTTTAAACTTTAATAGAATGCACTCTATACATCATCAGGCTTTGATTAAATATAGCAGACTTCCAAATGAAAGCCAAAATTATCCTTTTTTTTTTTTTCTAAATAAGCCTAAAAAATATATATTTGAAAATAACATATTCTTCCAATCTCTGTTTCAGGCATCCTGTTACCTTGGCCCACAATGGATGCTCAGACCAGGACAACATATGTGCACCACCACAAGCCAGGTAATACACCCCTTGCAGTCCTCTTTCTGCTAAATGAAGCTTAAGGTCTTTCATTTTACTTATAAAACCTTAATGTCCAAGTTCATACCTATTTGAGGAATCACATTCTCCATAAAATACAGAATTAAGGAAAGTATTCAAGCCTGAAAGCCCTTTCACTTTAAGAGACTAATGTCAAGATATTATCTATTATACAACTCCAGATCACAGTGCGTTTCTCCTCTCTACTTCAGAGAAAAAAAAACAACCCAAGTTTCTGGTGATATAAGACACGATTTCTGATTTCCTCTAAAAATGGGGAAAGATGACCAGCTACATTCAGCTACAAGGATAGACAGGAGCTAGAAGAGCCAATTGAAATAATAGAATTGAAATGCAGGAAATTGTGTTATTTGATATTTTAGTCCAAAATTGAACTTAATAAACAACTGAATACTTCCTCAACTAAGGCAGCTTCCAGAAAGTTCTCTGGGCAAGTTGCCCTGGAAGCTTAAATTTGCACTGGGTTGATTACTTCTGTAGCATTGCCATGGGGCTAGTTCTGCAGAAGACCTACCAGGCAGATTGCGCCATGGCCAAGGAACCATGTGTCCAGTTCCTCTAGAAATCTGCATAGTCAAACCAAAATATTTGAAATTAAACTAGTAGAATCTCCTATCAATCTCTAGACAGCAAACCATTCAAAAGCTTCTCCTACTTTCAGAGTCTACTCAGCAATAGGACTGTTAAGAAACATTAATTCTGGCTATTCTACCCTGACTTGATTAAAATAAAAAAAATTTTGTCATATCCATCTGTTGCTCTGTTATCCCCCCACATCCCATTTTATATATATAAATATCAGTGTTTTGGACTGCAATAAACTCCTTTAGTACTTCAGTTTTGCAGCTTTCTTGAGTAGCTTTATCAATCACTGACTTTTATAGGGAGGATCCTAAATGTTGATATAAATGTTACAAGGTTGACAGATAACCCAAGAATAAATAAAACTAGTACATTATTGCAGCAAAGATGCAGTCAATGTTGTGTGAAATGAGGTGGTCTCTCTATTCTGAATTCATTTAGGAGACGGAGAAACACGCAGCATCATTCTGAGCACAGTTGAGGCCCACTTAACATCAATATTTAGAAACACATAAATCCCAATAAGACCAAGACTTTGCTGAAGAGACAGGTTAATTGCCCATTTATTGAGTATTTAGGGTCTATGCTTTTATCTTTAGAATGATTTGCAAAAGTACTTGGGTGAAATGGAACAATATTTTCATCAGCCTTGTCTCAAAAAAGTACATATCATACTAAGGTTGAAGGCATTGAAGATGTTTCCGTCCCACTTTTGAGTTCTCTGAAGCTTAAATTTGACAAAAGTGTGAATTCAGACTACTCAACATTGAAGGCAACCTCATTTGTGTTTACCTCTGTTGTGATAACTAAGGTTATCACATATCACAACAGCACCAGCAGAGAACTGTGGGTTCTTTGGTAGCTGACAAATGACCACATCTCATGTACAACATGTGAGCACGAGATGAAATTTCATGACAGAGATTCAGCATTCAGAAAATTTATTATCACTTCATGGAGTCAATTTTTCTTTCTTATTGTGCTAAATCAATGACTCGTATTGTAGTGTTTTATGCCATCTCGCAGTGTCAGATGGACTCCCTGTGCTTGTGCAGGAATCAGCTGCAACAGGATAAAGTTTAAGTCTCTCCTTCAATTAACGGTTAAGCACAGACAAGAAAATCACTACAGGTATTAGGTCTTTAAATACATTCCTTTGAATTAATCAGCTTCTTTTTTATTTTATTAACGATTAATATGGAGGTAGGGACTTTGTGTGTCACATCTGTCAAACAGTGACGTTCTAACCTACTTTGCTGCTATACTAAGGACAATATTCCATCTATAGAGCACTGCAATAAAAGCATTCCTTTTACCACAAATTTTTGTAGGCAATAGTGACAATCTTAAGTGAAAGGAAATATTTTTTGGTATGGAAATGGATGGATATTTAAAAGAAATTTCAACTTTGAGGAAATAACCCAAAGAGACATTATGAAAGCTAGAATAAATCATGGTCTACCATAACTTTCCAAAATACTTATTTGCCTAAAACAGATAGAAAAATCAAAAACTAGGCAGATGGATTGCCATTTTTCTTGACAGATTCATAACCTTATGGTCCCCAAAACTTTAATGTTCAATAACATTTCATTAGTATACTCAAGTGTATTTATTACTATGCATTATTAATACAGATATGTGCCTAGGAGATGTACAGTTTGTAATTATTTTTCCTTTCAAAACGTAATAGCTTCACACTGAGCTTGTTGCAACTACAATATTTCATCTCTGAATGCTCCTTCAAACATTCTGGTGCTGTGACAGAAATTTGTATTTGAACAGAAAAGCTGTCAAGAAGGTGCTGTGGTGCTATCCATCACATTTTTAATCCTGACCATACGTAGATGTTAGTGAAGCTATCTGTCCAGGACACTAAACAAAGACTGAAATTATGCCTTGTGTTCTTACACATCAAAGCCACAAAGTTAGACTGAATTCAATAGGCCTGTATTACACTCTATTAATTTCCTATTAGTTCTCAGCTATGCAAAATCCAGCCACAGTGTCACTGTGGTTTAGACATGCAACCTTGATTTCAGCATCAAAAAATGGAGCCTGTCACTTCTCATAACTTTACAGAAGATTCTACAAATGTAAATCCTTTTTCATCCTGTCATCCTTTTATGTCTTTAATGAGTTTGTTCACTAACAGTGCAGAATCTTAATTTCACATTCAGAAATATTAACAGTTACTATAACTTTAAGCATCTGAAGTAGCTGCTCAATTAAAGCATAATTTATACATTTATACTTAGTTTTACAAAAAGCAATGACATTTAGAGTTTCGATTTTCTTTCTTTTTTTCCTTCCCTTCCATCTACATTTTACATTTCCAGGGAAAATAAAGTTGCAGTTAAAAACTGCACTAAAGATTTTAAACCAAAATCTTTAATCAGGAGCACATTATGTAGTATAATACGATTCCTTAGCAGTTAAAATCTAACATTTGTAAAAACAAATGGCACGCACTTGACAGGCAAATTACACATGGATTACCATTTGTTAAAATTTCATCACAGAAAATAGTTTAACTGTTGTGAATATGAGCCAAGATCAGCCTGACAAGTACTTTACATGAAAGATTAGCATATCCTCTTCCAGAGGTTTATGCTTAATTTAGATGCATCGACTTTTTGCCACCACCGCTGACCTTTATGTCTAATCAAAGTCCCTTTGAATCCAAATCCCCAACCTTTTATCTCTCCTGACAGCTTTTAATTTGAAGGCTTGTAATAAAGTCTATTAAAATTCAAAATGTATCAGTGTTTAAAGCTTGGTTCACTTTGCTGGATTTTCAGATATGAAACTTCAAATGGGCTGATTACAGAGACTCCAAACTTTTAATTTTAAGCTTTACACTAGGCTAAAACAGCCCTTTGGAGGGGGAAATTAATCTAGATTTTTAGCTATAATGCGCAAAGATTACACACATGGCATAACCATAAAAAATTAATATCTATAAGTAGCACTGTACATTGGGTAAGTTGCAGTTGCTTCTGTGATAGTCCTGTGTCTGTGGTTAATTTTAAGTTGCCATTTCATCCAAGGCAGCCAGAGTTTCCATATGAGATGTATGAGACAGTATAAGTTCAGTGCAATGGCCTCCAAGTAAAGAGCTGCTTCATCCAACCCTGTTTCACAGGGTGATTCACCAAGGTGCCAGATCCCTCTGTGTGGCTTGCAGCCTGCCAGGCTACATGGTGCCAGTGTCAAGCAGCACGTGCATGGCTAAACCTCCCTTGAAGGAAAACAAAGCTTCTTCCTCTGGGTCACCAGTTTACAGAAGAACAAGGAAATCATCTTTTCCAGCTTAATTAAGATAGTTACTTTTAAAATAGTAAGGTAATATGGAGCAAAATGTTTCAAAATTGCTGAAACTTGCAATTCAAAGGCCTTTTTCTCTTTTTTTACTTCTTTAAAAACCTCCTCCTGTTCAAGTATGCTGTTTCTTCACTTGGAATTTTTCTGTTCTCTCAAAGTAGCATGTACAAATCCAAACAGTGTATATCAGATTACCACACATAATCCTATTGTTTCATCAAGCAGGTACTATCACCAGAGAAGGAACTGTAGATATGAAAGGGGGATTAAAAAGTAGGCTAAAATAAGTTGATGTTACAAATTCTTTTAAGGAAGAAATCCATATCTGAAGTCTACAATGAAATGTGAACACAAGTGAGATTTCTTATCTTTGCCTGGGTATCAGTTATAGGATTATGTAAAAAACCAAACCCCTAACAAGCAACAGGACAAGAAGCAATGACCTCAAATTGTGCCAGAAGAGGTTTAGATTGGATATTAGAAAAAAATTATTCACCAAAAGGGTTGTGAAACCTTGGAACAGGCTGCCCAGAGAAATGGTGGAGTCACCATCCCTGAAGGTATTTGAAAGACAGGTAGATGTGGCGCTTAGAGACATGGTTTAGCGGTGAGACTTGCCAGTGCTAGATTAGCAGTTGGACTTGATGAACTTAAAGGTCTCTTCCCACCTAAATGATTCTATGATTCTATTGCTTTTATATACACATAAAACTCTCGAATTTGTCACAGCACTGTAGTTCCAGATACAACATTTCTTAACTGCTACAGAGTACAAGTGGATTTAAACCATGGCTTTTGTAATGATACTGTAGTTTAATCTCTTACAGCTGCTTTTAGTCTATTACAGAAAGGCAAAGCTTCTCACATCTAGTTAACTTATTCTCTAATTCTAGCCCAGAAAATTATGCATCATCCTCATCTCATGCAAGTGAAACGCCAGATAACACAAGTAAATTCTGAAACAGAATTTAAGACACCAGTTTCAAGGATGCATTGGAGAACCCAGAAAGGTTATTTGCAAAATTAGCCTAGTTAAATATACAAAAGTGGAATAACTGCACTCATTTCTTAGTACTGAAATCACTAGGAGATTGCAGGTGCAAGTGTAGCTTGGCTACTGCAATATACATTTGTCTGTCTTATTTTCTCCTGTTGTTCATTTCAAACATTCCTCTTTATGACTTCCTCCTTTCCAGAGGCCGATAACTAAAATAAGTTACAAATCCTCTATTGCTTCAGCTGCTTTAGAAATACTATCAGAAGCTTTCTGAACAGTGCCTCCAGACAGATG
This sequence comes from Calidris pugnax, assembly GCF_001431845.1. Taxonomy (NCBI): domain Eukaryota; kingdom Metazoa; phylum Chordata; class Aves; order Charadriiformes; family Scolopacidae; genus Calidris; species Calidris pugnax. The sequence continues at coordinate 10,514,994 of NW_015090995.1, forward strand.
TTCCTCATGTCCCAGTGCCATTTTCTAGTACTCTAGTGGAGCATATTGCAAATGTACTCAATGTCACCTCAAGTTCAGAACCAGCTGAGCTGTTTCTTCCTGAAACAGCTCTTGTATCATCCACAGAATTTAACAAGCACAGATTGGTGTATATAACATATACTTATTTCTTGAAAGTAGCTTTGTTTCGGCCTCATTAAAGAATTATTTATACTCATAATGAACACATCATTAACCAACAATCTATGCACCTTACCCTACATCCTTGACCAACAACATGAAAAAAAAAATTTCTATGATCTTGAAACAAGCTCTAGAGTTTCTCTTACTCTGGAGTTTTGTAAATTTAAGTTTCTATTTTAAATAATTTTTCCTCATAATCCTCTCTCTTTTTCTTATAGAGCTATTAAAACATTCTTTTATTTTTCCTATCATCAATAGTTGTGCCTGGTCTTGATAGATTGAAATATATTTCAGTATTTGATTAAGTATTTCATTTTAAAGCAGGTGAAGATTTAAGCATCATTTTACCTAGAGATAAATAAGCAAATAAATAAAAGCTGAACTTCAAATTTCAAAGAATTGTCCCTATAAAAAAAAATAAATTATCCATTAATATAATCACCCTAAACAAAGAAAAGAGCTTAATAATGAACAATGCACTTACAGTCTTAGATGCTTATGTGACAGAAAATCTCTCAAATCTAACAGTAGTTTATATATCTACAGAGACAGAAAATTCCTCTGATGTTAAAAACCCAACCAAAACAAACCAAAAAACCTGACTTTGCAGCTCTGGAGTAATGTTTTGCAAGAGTTTAAGATGTTCAACACCAACATAAGCTAAATATTTATGGCTGCCAAACACTGTTTGGGTTTTACAAATTACTAGCCAGCCTATTTGACCTGAATTTCCTGGGTTATTTGCAAACACTTATGCAACCGTCTCACTGCATTCTGTAGACAGAAGGAAGAAAAATGGGAGAAGATGATGAGACAAGTTGGGCGTCACCATCTTTTTTGAAAAACATCATTCCTCCGATAAATTTCTCTGTGTTTTATCACTGCTTTTTTGTCAATGTTTGCACTTTAACATTACTAAGAATGCCCTACTGCTGAATCTCACTGTGATTTTAAATCAGCTTGTATAATATTTGTTTACGTATATCTGTGTGCAAAATACTGCTGCCTGATTTGCCAAATTGTCTTCTACTAGCAAGCTCTTTCTGTGTGGAGGAAAAGGAGTGCCTCCAACATGTGCTGCATCAGACAGGACATAAGGTGAAGTGCTAAAGTAGTTTTTCTTTATGGGCTTGGGGTGGGGTTTTTTTGCCCCTTTGTGTGTATTTTGTCCACATTTGTCACTTGATTTAGAAGACAGTTTATTTTCCAAAGTTAGAAGGCACATAATTGCTCATTAAATCTAATTGCACAGATTCAAGTTTTAAAGTTCATCCCTATGAAGAGAATGAAAAGTGGCCAGTATTGTCTGACGGTTTTCCACATTGTTAAAAAAAAAAAAAAATGGAAGGAATTTTGATCAAGTGTGCTAAATGATTTCAAGAATAAACTTTAGACTTTTCAGGCCAGAAGGCTGATGTTTCAGAAAACAACAAATTCTAAGAGCAATCTTTAAAATACAGAGTCTTTGGAGACCTCAGCTCCAGCTGTTATCACAGACAGACTAAATTTCCTTCCAGGGACCCATATTAAAGTTTCTCCTTTTCACTGTTCTCTGCAACAACAACAAAAAAGGCTGACTTGCATACACTGCTCAGCCCTTGCTTTGAAAAGAACTGGGAGAATTCCTTTCCAATTGTTTTTTAATGTTCTTATGCAATTGCTAATCGAGGGATAAATTAATTTTCATAACAGGCCAAGGTAGAAGAAACAGTTCTATTATTCCCTTGTTATTCTTAGATGCAGAATTTGAAAATGTAGGATCTCATTGTTTAGATAATAGTATTTTGTGTTACAGCACTTTATATGCTCCCAATGCACTACAAGGTGTCAGTGCTCAGTATTTCTATAAATCAGACCCTGATTATCAAGTTAGACAGCAATAAAATGAAAAACAGACAGTTGGTGGCTATCTGTGAAATCCTTTTTTCCTTGTGTGATGTAAGAGCTTTGTGTCAGAGGCCAGAATATAAGAAGTTCTCCAGCAGAACATTCAGTTGCCTTACCCGAGACTTTCTTTTCCTCACAGTCCTCTGCATCATTGCCTTAACATTCTCCATCTTATGTAACCAACAACTGGGGGGTAATACAGGCAAGATACACTTGTGCAATAGAACCTATTCCAGAGTAACCTTATCACAGCTACTCAGGCAGCTCTGCAAATATAGGTGTTAGCCATCCTGCCTGTGATTCCCATCAGGGTACCCACACCCTACCTCTGATGGAAAAAGAAGACAGATCTCATACTAGATCATCATGATTGTTTTGATATGGAAGGTAGTTCAGTTCTCTAAAGGATGCCAGAAATAACAAGTTCCTAAATGAACATAAAGTGAATCTTATGATTCTTAAAGTACCAACACAAATTTCAAACACGTTTCAGAATAAAACTTAAAGATCTGCAATATGCCATCAGTCTAAGCAAAGATGACATCAATATAATTATCCATACTTTAGGGAGACATTATCATTTTAGCTAATTAAGTCAAAATGTCAATGAAGACAAAGAAAATTGAACATTTTTTATGCAAGATTTCCAGAATCTCAGGGGTAATTTCAAAAACTCAAATGCAATATCCAGTGGAATATTCAGCATGGTTAAGGACAGAACGTTTAATATTCAAAGCAGACAGATAATTCTCCATAAAAAGCTGGTTTATGTAAAAGACTAATCAAAATATTCTTTTCCTGTTTGCAACTTAAGCACACATCAATTAAACTACAAAGCCATAAAACACATCTAAGAGTTAAGCAGCAATAACATACTTAATGAGCCAAATGATACTTTCTAATGCCACTGCTCCTGATCTGCATTGGGGGGGGTGAAGTGGGGAACACACAACAAAAAACCCCAACCCAAAGCAAAAAAACCCTACCACAGCTTGAATGCAATTCTCAGTTGAAATATCGCTTCTCTGCCAGGAGAAAGAAGCTGTAGAGTTGTCTTATACAGTCCACTGGGTATTCCAGAAGAAGACAGGGATGTAACACACAGCTTCCCTTGTCTTTCTGGGTGGGAGCCAGCGAATACAATCTGTAGTAAAAATCAGCTGGGGCGAACATTAGAAAATTATTTGAATCTCATATCTGTAGAACTGATATGTGAGGCCGGGCCTAGTAATTCCAAACCAGAGTACAGAAATGCATACTACTTGATTCCCAAAAACCATGCCTCACTAACAGTGGTTAGGTTTAAAAACAAACAAACAAAAAAACCCAAGAGCTTTTCAGCTTTTCATTACTGGTTTGAGGCTTTGCCAACCCAAGAGTCTGTACCATCTCATTTTTGAAATAAAACCTGGAATGACCACTGTGAGTAAGGTCTGCTAAAAGAGCTAATTGTTTCATTTACCTCTAGAAATCTGTAAGGACACCAAAAAAAAAATACTAATAGTACTAGATATTAAAATATCTCATTTGATTATCTCTACTCCACAGCTTTTTAAGGGGAGAATGTTGTCACAAGTAACACAAGGACCTGGAGCAATAACCTAAAATTCTAAAAACCTTTGAAGTTTGCATTTCCAGAATAATCAAATCCCACTGGAAACCAAAATCAAGTTATTGCTTTGGCCTTCTTAAGCCAACCCTTTGTATAGGTCTTGAAGTTTTACTTCTACCATATTAAAAAAACCCAACACCTGGTTATCTACCTAAGAGATTCTGTTATGTTCCTGATTATGACAACTCCATGCCACAGGGCAGGGAGGGATTAGTTCAGCATGAGCTAATTCCACAGTCATAATGGCTAAAGAGCACACTACAGAGACACCCATGGGAATTTACTGGTTCAGGTCGGTCTAAGCTAAGAGGTTATTGGCTTGTATTTCATGACAACTGACAGTTATGCCAGAGGATATCTTTATGGAGAATTTGTGTTGATGGCTTTCCCAAGCTGATTGTGAGGAAGAGGTCAAATTATTCTCCTTCAACATTTACACTGCATTTGTCACTATCCAGTTTTGGCTCACATACAAATATGAGGCACAAGAAAGCCTCTCTGTTCCATTTGCATGACTCTGGAAATGAAAAAGGAAGTTTCCTCAGAGGATGTAGGTCATAACTATGTCCCCTACCATCTGGTCCTTGAAATCCAGTAAAGGAGCTGAATATATTGCATTCCAGCAATTTCCATTGACAGACAGTCCCTCAAGGATTGTAACTAACTGGTGAATTTTAGAGCAACCTCCAAACTTCTCTGAGCACCACTAGAGCTACAGAAGTCTTATATTGGCTGGCTCAGTAGGAAGCTATAACCATCTCCTTCACCTGCTTCCCCTTTTACTACAGCTAATCTGTATGTATTTGCATTCAGAAACCATTCATACCTGAAACTCGACTATTTTTTTAATGTAATCCTCTTAATCGGCGACAGAGCATTTATATATTTAATTCTAGACTGCATTTGATGGTGGTTAATACTTTAATTAGCTATTTACACATGGTAAAAATTACAGAAGTAATTAAGGCTATTCAGATTAATTAAAAGCATTAGGCAGTATTAAATGTGAGAGAACAGATTTTAATTAAATCTTTCAAGTATTTTTATAATCTCTTCTGTTGAGAAATAAACGATAGTAACACAATTATATCTGAATCAGATAGCTTTGCACTATCATCACCATGATGTTAAAACAGCTAAAAGCAGTGCACGAACTTATTCTTTACTGTTTATTAGAAGTCCTATCCATACAGATTAACTTTCTCTTCTCTCCATCTATTTGTTTTACCAGTACTGATCCAGAATGACTGGTAGTAAAGTGAATTGATTGAAATGTTGCTTTAGCCTCACTGTAGCTTTATATATATTCTTCTAAAACATTTGAGAGAAATACCTTTTATCCTGTCTCAAAAATAGTATTCAGACAAAGTTCCCTCTTTTATCTCCGTTAAACTAAGCATAGTCCAGAGGACTGTAGATACTCTGGATTCCAGCATCACTGTCCAGACACTCTTGAGGCAAATCATGCCATCACGAATGTGTTACTGTGCGTTTGGGTGCCAAGTTTCTATCTGTGGATGGGGCAGGACTGAGATGCAGTGTGCAGCCATTGAACTTGTCTGTCCAGGCTAAGACTTGGATCCCAGAATAAGAAAAGCAAAAGACTTGCAGATACCAAAAACCCGGCATCATGGTTGGTGAACACCACCTCCACCAACGCATTCCCATGCAGTTTCCTTGGTTAAATTACCAGGAATAAGACAGTATATAACAACATAAAGCAAGTATCAAAAGGTCATTTAGGTGGAACAGTTTAGAATATTGGAGAACACAAAGAAGCAAACGGTGCAACTACTTACATTCAGACTACCAATAAGATGCGTGTTATTAAATCATATAGCTCTTTCAAAATATCATGATGAAAGCTAAAAGACTTTTATATTCAGTGTTCGTGTTGTACATATGCAAGCCAGAGTAAGATATTTAAGTTATTTTACTCACAAATGAATCATCCACGCAAATGCTGGTGCTGTTTGTTCCATTCCCATATGTTCCAGAATACTATTTTGTCCTACTTTTGTGTGTATACAAAATAAGAATTGTTAAGTTGCATCAATTTTTATCTTTAAATTGGTTTTATTTACAACCTCTAAAGTTCCTTGATTATTTCTAGTAACATTTGCATCAACGTTTGCTTAAATTATTCATGACATTTCAGTTATATCATTGGATGCTTCAAAGTAAAACTCAAAGTAACTTTTCTTTCCCGAGAACAAAGATATACTTTCCTTGCTCTCAAGCAGAAATTCACAGGAAGATGAAAGAAATGCCAAGAATGGTTAATAAACAAATTTGTGGAGTAAATTATAAACAGAAATATGAAAATATTCCCAGTAGAAATAGAAAACTATCTCTAAAAATGCCTCCAAACACCAATTAAGTCTATCCAATTAGGATAATATTTGATTTATCTAGGTCAGGACTCAAGAAATGTTTTGCTGCCTAAGTAGCATCTGAATTACACGCTCTACCCTGTGTGGGACATGTGACTAGAGAAAGTTGTACTGCCATGAACCAGACCCAGAGGAGGAAAGAGCCACTTAGAGACACACTGTGTGCTGCAGAGTACCTGTGGTGCCAGTTGGAGCCTATCCTCAACACATTAAGGGATGCTGCTTTGGGCTGTGGCATTGCCCTTGCCCTCTCCAGCCTTGTGGCTCAGGCCTCAGGGATCTGGGGCAGGGGGATGAGGGAGGGGCAAGGCATTAGGAAATGGGGCACGTTCAGGGACTGCAACCTCCTGTGTGCCCCTGCTGTATTCCTCCCCCTCCATCCCATATATACTCTTTTCCTTCAACATATGTAAAGCAAATAAAACCATATAAAAGCACATAACATCATTTGCGTGCTTCTCTGCTTTTTTAAAGATGAGAAATTGGAATTGCAATTCTTCACATTTAAACTGCAGGAAAATGTAAAGTGGGTTTCAGAACCCTGAAGATTTCATTCACCACAATCTGTTTTTCACATTCTGACATTGAGACAACATTGTATTTGTGTATTACAATGGAAGAGCAGGACATTATGAAACTTCTGATTCAGAGCCTTCAATTAATACTCTAGATCAAGAGCTTTTGTTCTTTCAGTAAATATGAACAAATGAAAAATGAATTTTTCCTGAATGTAAGCAATGATATTTATGAATGAAATGCAACTTCACAGTAAATAAATCAACTACTCAATTTCAATTTATGAAATTGTTGGTAACATTTATTTCAGAGAACTAAGGTGAATTATTCCTCAAAAAACCCCAATACAAGGGGTTGCCCCAATATACCCTAATATAGAGTTAGTTTAGATAGTAATTTAGCTTCCTCAGAAGGTTTCCTCACGTGCATGATTAAACACATTTATGTTTTCACAACACATTTATGATTTCACACCAAATCGTATGAAACGTGGTTTCATACGGCTTTGAATCACAACCAAGTGCAAGTTTGTAAAAGGTTGCCAATATTTGCCTGAAACACCACATTGTGACAATAGCAGTTGATCCTGATACGCAAGTGATAAACAGGTCACAACCACTTACTGAAATAGATATTTTCTCATTTCATCAGGATAAAACAGAAAAATGTGGTTAAAAAAAAAAGTTTGGACTGAGCAGCCTCATAGCCCTTCTTGAAGAAAGATTTCATTGAAGGGTAGAAAAAAAGGCAGTGCTAAACTATAGCTCCCTTATCATCAGCTTTTGCATTAGAAAGCTAAGCAGTAGGAGTTTATAAAATTAGAATTGTGATTTAAAAATAAAATTTATTGCTTCCAGAATGCCTCATGCTCCTTCTTTCCCCTGTATTTGGTCTCCCTAAAAGGTAGTATCTCAAACAGAGATCAGAAGTGAAGGATAAACTGGGAGACTGGTGGCATGATAGGACATGTGTACAGGACATGGAGGACACGAGCCATGCTAAATAGAGCTATGTTAAAAGACCCCGGTACCAGATCCAGATTGATTTCTTTAGTTCAGCCAAAGACTTCAGTAGTTCTACAACAGGAGAGGTTAAGGGAAGAAAAGGCAGGACAGACAGATTTACAGGAAGACATTTTTGTTTTTCCAATTCTAGTTTGCTATCTTTAAACTTACCAAGGGAAGAAAAGAATCACCATGGAGGAAATACTATAGAAACAAGGAAGGGATGCACTGAAAACGCATGTTAAAACTGTTCAGGCTTAAAGAGATAGTGAATCTTGGCAGGCACACATAGATATCTTAAAAAAAAAAAACCAAACCATTATTCTATGCTAAGGATCTTGAAGAAATAGTCTGAAAAAAGTGAAACATCTCCTAGACATTATCTGAATAGAAATAAATGACTAATGATGCAAATCTAAGGTGACAGATGGTCCACACTTCACAAGCTAACCTGAAACATAGAATGAGCTCAAGCAGTTCTTCAGGCCTAGGCTGGTAGAACAACATAGTAGGAAGATATTTGCATTTGCTTGAAATATTTTCTTTATAAATATTTTCTTTATAAATCTCTTGCATTTTCTTACCGTAGTGTCTGTCATCCTAACACGTTTATTTGATCCCAATACAATTAGAACATGTCAAAGAAATATTAAAATATTATTTCTTTCCCAAAGGAAAAAGGTGAGATGGTAAACTAGCAAATTAGAATGTGTAAGTGGGAAAAATAAAGTCGGGACTTTAAAATGTAGAGAGTGGAACAATTTTTAAAAGCAGTATACTAACATTTATTTATTAAGATGCTCTTCAAGGATACTGTTCCAATCTTAAGATCGGTAAATTAAAATTTACTTGAATAAGCATGCTCTTGTAGCTACTTTGGAGACTTACTCACAAGGCAACATATAAATTCAAAAATAAAAATTGCCAACCTAGTTAAATTTTATTAGGGCAGTCCCATTCTTTAGATATGATCACACTACAAGCATTGCCAATTAAAATTATATCATTTGACCTCATAGGGGGAAAAAACCCCTCATCTAGCTAAAAAACAGAAATAACAAATTATAAAGATATCTACACACAGAAGGAAGACAAAGGTTTATCTCTGCTTCATAGTTCAGGCATTCTTTGTGGTCTTCAGGATCTTGAACCAAAACCTAAAAAGTTGGGAAGGTCTGCTAAAGCAATTAACGGGAAGGGAAGCACTACTTTGTCTAAAAATGAAGATTTTTCTCATGGCTTGCAGATAAATTAGAGTTGAGGTTCAATTTTCACCAACAAAAAGTTCAAATTTATCCACATTACTATTCAGGATGTCATGTTTGTTTTCCGGTTTTAATTTTTGCAGCAAGTTGTGTTTGCAAATAGCACTGCATGGCGACCACTAGAGCGGGGCCCAAGAAATAAACATTTCCTTTCAGATCTTTTGTTCCTGAACTCTGGGTTTTGTGAAAAGGACAGAATATTTGTAAGAGAAAATTCTGCAGACGCTTAATTGTCATGATTTCGGAGATGTAACTAAACAACATCTTGCAACAACTTTTTATGGCAAAGATCTACATTAAGTGGAATATTCTGGAAACACGCAGTGCTGGCTGTTAGCACTGTTTCTTGGTACGTCCATGGATTAGAGACCTTACAGTCACCCATACTGAATAAGCTTTAGTGACATACATTGAATGACTAGTTCTTCTCTTTCTCTGTAATATTTTAGTGTCTGTCTTCTTTCTGCTGCACTAAAAGTACTATATTATATAAAGCTGAGAAAATATTTCTTTTGTTGTCAGGATACATATTGACCAAATCAGCAAAATACAAGCCTTGGGTTTTCAGACATATCAATTTGACTCTAGTTTCACTGTATGAATATATATATTAGGGTGCATCTTCTTTTCATATATTCACAAAATATCTCACTAGGCATTTGACACAATCTGCACTAATAACATCAATATTTCAGCTATTAAGAATGCTTCCTAGAGAAAAAGTAGGGTACTGAACAGCAGCAGCAAATGACCTTTGATATGCACATGTGTGCATTTATATACTACTAGCTGTCAAGACAAGAAAGCTGATCTCACATCAAAAGCATTCTAAAACAGTTCTGGGGGAAAAAAAAAAAAAACAAACAAACACAAAACAACCTCTTAATCCTTCACTGCACTCTTTCTCCAGAGATAGAACACAGCAGTGAATGAGTTAATGGGCATTTATCTAAAACAAGGAAGAAGGAAAAAGGAAAAAAGAAAAAAAAAAAAAAAAAAAAAAAAAAATTCTTGTCATTCCTCTCCCTCTCATGATTCACATTCTTGGCTTCACAAACTCGGTGCTGCTTCTGATGACATACGATGCAGCTGTAAATAGCAGTCCCTGTTATCAGGACAGGTCCATATCAGCCCTCTTTAACAAAACAGGAGTTGTGGTTACTTTGTCTCTCTGATTTGTGCGTTTTCTCCCTCCCTGGAGAGCTCTTAGGTGTGATGCTTTCTTTACCTGGAATCACTCCAGAACAGTCACCTACCATTTGTTCAGCGTCTGGTTTTGAGCTGGCCCCAAGGCGGTTAGGTGGTAGGACTAAGACATACCACCAAGCTCCAATAACTCCACTCTAATTAATTAGGGATTTGGGGGCACAAAAGGGATGCTTTATTTTTAACATTTTTATTGAAACATCTGCCCTCTCAGACAGTTGTCTTATAGGAAATCCTGGGCTAACTATACCCTTTCAGCTGCCAGAACTGACATTTCAGCCTCTCTCTGCTCTGCAAAGTGAATATCTCATTAGGGACTGTTAAGGGTCTGCTGATGTGCCATGGTTTTGAGGGAATTTTTACTGCAGTTTCTGTGATAAAACATTTGACAGTGTTAAGGCACACTGAAGTTACGATTCAAATAAGGATGTTCATCGAAATTGCTAGAATCCTTACAAAGCAGCTTGTGAATATAGTGAAAAAGTGAGATATATGAAAAATAAAGCAAGGATGAGTGAATCATAAATGATGAAAGCTCAGAGGGACGTAGTTCCCCAAGTGGTGGTAGCCTATGTTATGTGCCTTTATTCTTCAGGTAAATAAATAACTATGGCCTCATTGATTTACTGCCACAAAAGCATTATCTTTGACCACATGACAAAATACAGAGGAGAAAAATCTACTTTTCCCAGAAAGAAGTCTAACCCTAAAGTTTCTGAAAGAGGTAAAGACTGAAAGTCCTCTGGAAACCCCTAAGTGCTGTTCTTGTGCCCTTACCTGCCTCACACACAGTAAAGAAAGAGAAGTGTAGTGTGCTAAAGTTAATTGTTTATGGTTTTTAAATACTCAACATAGAATAAAACTAGAAACAGAAGCAAAACCTGCGCAGTTGTTGCTGCCTTGGTAGCGGAAACGCAACCACAAACTGCTCTCACAAGCCCCTCACTTGTACCCCAAAGCCTGATGTGACGCAGTCTTTGCTGCCATTGCTACAGCCCCTGCTCCTCAGCCACTTCTTTCACCCTCCTGTCAAAAGCCTTTTACTCTAAGACTCTTTCTAAATAAAGAACTCCTCTATTGGTCTAGACAAAGGTCCCTTTCAGTCCCCGATAGGATACACTTAAGATGCTGAGAGGCTTTTCCGTGCACCTGGAAGGTTTTATTCCTGCTGCTTTCATTTGCTTTCATCTCTTTCGTGACAGCAGCTTCCCCCAAAAGAAGTGATAGGGCATTGGTATGATTGCACTGTCTTCACAACATTCATGATACAACGACAATACTGGAATACAGTTAACTTCTCAAAATTTATGTTTAAATTCCTATGTTACATAAAACTGTTTCTGTTCCCACAGGAAACATAATTGCAATGGCTACAAGGCCAGAAAACCCCTTGCAGGTTCTCACTCACTGTCTAGACAGGATGAGTCAGTTTCTGCAGACTACATTTCCAGAAGTGTTGATGTTTCTTAACCAACAAACGCCTGTGTCATTTGTCTTTAAGCAATTATGTCAAAAGAGTTTGGGCTGTACTGATGTAGTTACTGTACTTCTGTATCTTTGAAATAATTAGGTAACCTGCACTAGATCCACTGTCCCATAACAATCTGTCCTGGACCAAAGATGTCTTCCACAAATCACCTTACTGTAGTAAAGTATTAATGTGCAGATTTTCTATTTACAAAATAAGCCTGTTATTTAATTAAATAAAAATCCTTGAATAACAAGAAATGAAAAAAAAAAAAGTAGTATTAATAACTTGGTTGATGTCTTGTCACTCTATTTCTCACAGAACCACAGAATTGTAGGGATTAAAAGGGACCTTCAGAGATCATCTACCAACCTCCCTGCCACAGCAGGTTCACCTAGAGCAGGAATGCATCCAGGTGCATTTTGAATATCTCCAGAGAAGATGGATCCTCTTCACATCCTCTCTGGGCAGCCTGGTCCAGTGCTCTGTCTGTATAGAAGTTTTTCCACATGTTCAGACAGAACTTCTTGTGTTCTAACTTGTGTCTGTTGCCCCTTGTCCTGTCACCAGGCAAAACTGAGAAGAGCCTGACCCCATCCTCTTGACACCCACCCTTTAGACAGTTACAAGTATTGATGAGGCCCCCTCTCAGTCTTCTCTTCTCTAGGCTAAAAAGACCCAGGTCTCTTAGCCTTTCCTCATGAAAGAGGTGCTCCATCCCCTTGATCACCTTTGTAGCCCTCCGCTGGACTCCTTCCAGTTCTTGAACTGGGGGGCCCAGACTTGAACACAGTACTCCAGATGCAGCCTCACCAGGGCAGAGTAGAGGGGGAGGATAACCTCCCTCAACCTGCTGGCCACACTCTTTAACGCACCCCAGGAGACCACTTGGCCTTCTTGGCCACAAAGGCAAATTGCTACCTCATGGTCAGCTTGTCCACCAGGACTCCAAGGTCCCTCCTCTGCAGAGCTCCTTTACAGCAGCCCAAGCCCTAATCTGTACCAGTGTATGAGATTATTCCGCCTCAGGTGTAGGACCCTACACTTGCCCTCATTGAATTTCATCAGGTTCCTCACCACCCAACTTGCTGGCCTGTCTAGGTCTTGTTGAATGGCAACCCAGCCTTCTAGTGCGTCAGCCACTCCTCCCAGTTTTGTATCATCAGTGAACTTGCTAAGGGTACACTCCATCCTCTCATCCAGGTCGTTGATTAATATATTGAACAAGACTTGATCCAGTAACGACCCCTGGGGAACACAGCTAGTTACAGGCCTCCAACTGAGCTCTGCCACTCATCCAGTTCTCAATCCACCTCGCTGTCCTCTCATCAAACCCACATTTCCTAAGCTTACCTATTAGGATGTTACAGAAGACAGTGTCAAAAGCCTTGCTGATATCAAGGTAGACAACAATACCATAATACACTCCAGTAAATGAAAATCTGATGGAAAAACAAAGTACCAAGCCTTAGAAACACTCATTCTTACAAACAGCTATAGCTTAGAAGTGACAGCATCCCTATTAACAGCCTATCTGTTTAATCTCGTGACTTTTTCTATACACACCATTTGATAAAGTTTGACAATGCAGAATTCACCAGCAAAACTGCATCTAACGAGAGCAGGCTGTAACATCTTCCTTGAGGCTAATCACTTTATAATGAGTTTAGTGAAAAGTACCTAGGAAATAAGTTGTAGTTGACAGCTGCCCAAGGGAACCTCTAAGTGCTAAAAATTAGCTGCTGAGGGATGTTGAATCTCATCTTTTTCAAGACAGAAAACAGGTTTCTTTCTAAAACACATGTAGTTTAAAGTAGACATAAATCAAACAGATAGCAAAAAATTGTTTTGCTATACGTTTTATCCTGGTTTTATTCTTTCACTCTTAACAGGTAACAGATACTTTAAAAAGAGACTAAGAGTAATCATCCTGCTAGAGATCCAATTATACTAATTTGTGACACTACAATATGAGAGATTAAAAAAAGATTTGGTTTTGAATCAACTTGTCTTTGTGAGCTACAGAATCTAAGATCTCTACTCTCTTCTCTGAGGGACAGAGGACAAAATTCCTCCTAACAAGATTCAAAGGGTGGAATTATGACTACATGTTTGGTTTTTTTCCATTAGTAAGAGCGCTCTCTATTGTTTTATACTGCCAATGCATTGGCTTGCCAACCAGAGCAATTAGTTGCTATTGTTATATAGCATATTAACCTAAATTTGTGTATCTGGGAAATCTGTCTTTCTAGAAAAAATACACTTTCATATTATGGAGCATAAAGCAAGGGAGAAGTTCAGCTCTTCAGAATCCAGGGCTTTGAACCATGAGGCAAAATAATTCTGAAATAATGAACTGGTAATATGTACAAATATAGAACCTCTGAATTGGAAAATCACTAATTCTTAATGAAAACATCGCTTTTTCTACTGCAATCACTGTAATGATGAACACTGCATCTATCTTTGCCAGTATCTTTTCAGGGTGTTATGATAACTTTATAATAGCTACTAGGGAAATGCACAGACCTTACAATATCTGTTTTAGAAATTTGACTAATATATTTTAAGGATATTAAATAAATCATTTTACAGAAAACTTAACATTCCCTAATGGAAAAAGCTATAGGAAACTTATTCATTGGCTATTAGAACATTTAGGTGAAATACTGTATGTAATTCCATCCCAGCCTTCATGGAACAAACACGTATGCCAGCTTAGCATCCCCCTAATGTATTATCAAGTATGCATAGGACCTGTTAATCACATCCACTTAAGAACTAACAGAGTTATATTTCCATTTTCTCCAAAATGCACAAATATATGTATAATTTAACAGAATCAGATAGCCAGCTACTTGGGTATCAATTGACAAATATGGATAATATAACATAAGTCTAGAAAACAGTGTAACTGCATCTAAAATAGTCATTCCGAGCACTCTTCAAACTGGCAAAAACTATTATGTTTTGACATATTACAATTATACCTGACATAAATCTATAGTTGACTATGATCCTAATTTGCATATGTACCTATATTTATAAATTACATACCTGCTTATTAGATTTTACTCCAGGTTACTCTTATCTAAAAATTTACAAAATATAAACCCACAATTATTAGAACAATTACTTTTTCTATGGTGTAGTCCAGTGTTTAAATGGTAAGGAGAAATACTTTCATTTTGCACCAGGAAAATTATCTTCTAAAATTTTTTAGAACATGACAAATAACCTGATTTTTAATACTTGTTTTTTTTTAATACTTTTTTAATGAACCCTGTCAAGATATGAAAAAAATATATTTACGAGTTTACTCTGTTAATTTTTATCTTTTTCTTTATTTATGATTTTCAATGAGATCTAAAGATGTATTTTCAGAAGCACAAGAAATCTTTAAAGAAGTCTGACAACAACTTAGTTTTCCAGACCCAGAGAATTCAAGATAAGCTTCAAATATGAAATACTGGTTGCTTATCTGAATTGGAATCCACATCAAACTATTTCAAGTGAGTCATTATATCTAGTAGCCCTTAGGTTGCTTTAGTTACCAGCAACACAGACTTCATTTGGAGACAGGATGAAGCTCATAATTCAATTACAAGCATGACTGCCCAATCCACTGACTAAAATGGACATAAAAGGTAAAGCAACAAAATTCCCACCTTAGTTTAATGAGATTCTTTGGCATAAAAGAGGTAAATTTTAGTCAGCTCACCAAAAAAAAAAAAAAAAAAAATACTGAAAATGTAGATTATTTATTGCTTACGTTCAAATTTAATTGTAGCATAAATTCAATTTAAACAGAGTGCACTGAGTTACAACTATGTTGTCATAACTGAAGACATGATTCATCCAAGTTTAATAGTTAACACTAGAACGGGAAGAAGAATCGCATTTGGATAATGACTATTTCAACTCATGAGTACCCTAGATTGAATTCTGCCATCAAACAGAGTAGTGTTAAAATTACAAGAACACTTCCTAGTTTGTTAAAAATTAAAACAATAATCGTTGGCAAATGTTTTACAAGATCACCAGACTTCAGTCTGAGGAAAGCAAGTATATACACCCACAGCAAACAAACTGACTGCTTTGAGGTTCTGCAACTTAATAAATCCAATAGCACACTGCAGATCATCGATTACGGCCCTTTATTCAAGAAAATATTTATTTCTGATCTATTGAAACAGGACACAGTGTGGAATCTAAATCCTGCTTCAGATCTACCATGCAAACATGGAGACTATCAAATAGTGCGTTGTTTCTGATAGTATTGTGATAAACAGTTCCAAAGCACAGTAAAACCTGTTTTCACAGAAAAACTCTGCAAAGAGAATTGCCCCAAACCTTTATATCAAAGGCCTCCCATTTCATTTTGACACATGCATTTAATCAAATCACTGTTGTTCAGCAAAATTGTGTTTTATGTTATTGACGAGAAGTAAAACATTCCTACCAGCAGCATGAGACTTTTTGCTATGTGGGCCAGGTGTCCCCCTCGTGAAGCTCCTCCAGGTGCTCCATACTATCACCTACAGTCTCTTTCCAAGATCTACTTTTCTTAGTCCTATACATCTTCTAGACTCTTAGAAATTTACTTCGAAATATAACTCCCTTTCCTAGGTTGCATCTGCAGCAGGCTGAAAGACTCAAGTTTGCTCTATTTTCTTTTATCCTTCTCACAGCTCTACCAGAAAATTACTTTTGTAAAACAGAGGCTATTCACAGCATATACGTGGTCCTTGGCTTGAAAGGTATAAATCTCTCCGACACAGGGAAAAACTAATCCCTACCTTACTGCTTTGGAGAAAACAATTGTTCTCCTTGGGTATTAACCCTCATTCATAACTACATCATTAAATCAGGTGAGTGGAGGTACCAACTAGAAAAAAATCACGTTTGCTTATTGAAAGCATTACCAACAAACCTGTATCATTTATTCTCACAAAGAACAAAGACAACCAAAGAACTACATCACAGTCTATGTTTCAGTTTCTTACACAGCCATCAACACCATCATTTATTTTACAGTCTGCATATACCAAGAGTGAAATGGGTCTAACCAAAAGCATTTGCTTTCTCTCAGCCTTGGAAGTAAGCCAGATACCTAAGCATTCTAAAAGATTTTAGAAAAGTAGTTCCTTCAGGAGATACATAAGAATTTCCTGAAAATGCATACACTTTTTACAGGGAAAACATTTCTATAATCTCTACTAAGATGGAAACTAACCTTGGAATGGGAAAAAAAAAAAATTGTGAACAAAACCACAACCAGTTTGACTTTCTGCTGTGATGAAATGCCTTCCAACAATTCACAGTATTTTCTGCACAAGCGAAAAAAATTTGGAGAAATAACCAAACTTCTAGGTATATATTTTAACTCAACACAATGCACACATTTAGAGGAATACGCACCATTAATAAACCAGAGGAACTAGAAATCCAACATGATATTAGAACACCAGCAATCATCACTCACTTTGACACAGCTACAGTTTCAGAGAGCATTTTTGGGTTTTTTTGCTATACAGGGATGCAAAGTATATTTTTCAGCCTGTTGCAAAAACATTACAAAGGTCTACTTATACTATCACCATAGTAAATAAAGTTTTACTTATTTGCAGCTGTTTCTGCTTTTCAATAAATTTTAGCTTTTCTCCAGTCCTGAAAAATGATCTTTGAGGACAGTAGACATAACCAAGTTGCCAAACCAAAAAAGACTGAGGTTAATAGAAAAAAAAAATTTGCATTCTCTCCATTGATGTTTGCAACTTAAAGAGACTATTTGAACACATGACTGCTTTATGTGACACAGAATAGGTAGATTTATTAACCAGTATATACAAAGCCCCCAAAAAGGCTAAGTCTTCAAAGAACATTTTCCTGGTGTCTGTCACTAAGCAAATATAATTTATAAATTCCCCCAAGCTTAAATGACAGGGACAAAACCCACTGTTATAATTACAAGCCCAAGATATTAAAACACACTATCCACTTCATGAATAAATACATATGGAAATTATCACACTTGTAGTTGCTACTGGTACAGCTACTCCCAGGGGTGAGATAATAACTAGGAAGAAGCAGAGACTTGCACTCTCAGCAAGAAATAGAAAAGTTTATGCACCAAAAAATCAGTCATGTAGTCACATATCTTTTTACTGGAAAGCAATGCACAAACAGGTCAACATGTTTTGGCATCTACCCACCTCCCTGAGGACCCAGTGGGCAAGGCATCAGTGGCAATGTAACCTCATTTTTGCAATGGTGTGCTAACTTTAGCATACAGCTGAAACATTGCAAGTGTTCATATGTTAAAAGGTCAAAAGAAAAACTGTCTTTAAACGAGGCCATTTCTGCATTGCACCAAGTTGCCTTTAAAAGAGGCTATAAAGACAGTGTTCCTCTAATTTGGTAGTACTGCTTGAGTACAGGGTCTTTGGAAGATAAAGTGCCAAAATATCCAGCTCTATGCTACAATCCTTGAAAAGCCTGCAAAAAAAAAAAATAAGTACACTCAAGAAGATATTGGCATAACAGAAGTTCTCGGGGCTTTTATTTGCAGTAAAAAGTCAATGCTATCATTCAATTTAGATTTTTGTCAAGCTGGTTTATTAGATATTTATGTACAAATATTTGATTCCTTTTTGACTTCCTAGTACCAAAATGCCCTCTGTTGGTGTGTGAATGCGAGATGGTCTATAGATTTTTTCACCTGTTATTTATATGTTATAATGACTTTTAATATAGAAAATTTCCATCTTTAAAGCAGTGTAGTTCAGTGTAGTTCACAGCACACGCAAATTCTGATGTGTTCATCGCAAATAAGTACAAAAATGACAATATGAATTCATTGTTATATACAATTTCTCAGAGGACAGACAAATCAATTGGAATTCACTTTCATAGCAAAACTAAAGGAGGAAAATTACATGAGCTGTCCTGTTATTGTACTACTGAAACTGAAATGTAATTCCTTTTCCAATACCTTGCCAAAAGAGACCTCAACTTTATGATGTAAAATCCTTATTGAGATTATGTTCCCGATGCCTGAACTGACATGATTTACCCAAGCTAAGCATCCTGTTATGCTAAAAAGCAGTTCTGTTATCAAAAAACCCTATTTTAATCCAAGCAAGGACACACTTTGTTACTGAAGAAAGACTATTTTTAATACCTAAAATGCCTATATTGCACAGCTTTGTTGATATATGAAAAAACTCCTCTTTACTGTCCTGCTCCTTGATGCCTACTCAGCCAGCACTATTGGTTCAGCACATTCACAAAAACTAAAAACAAGTTAGCCTGTGTGCCTTTTCGTCATTGCTCTGAGTTGTGTGTTAAAAACCAAGGTGTTAAAACCAAATACAACAATTTTTTTCTCTGTCTTATCTCTCTCCCAGCCACAACCACATTCATTAACAAACTGAAGCATTTAAATATAAAATAGTAGACTTTCTTTGCCTTCCAGCTCCAGGAGACACAGACATCTCATCTTGCCTTCCTCAGTCACAAAAATATGTCCCTACAACACATTTACAGTCAACCTTTCCTAGCACTGCCTTTTCCATGAGGCACAACTGCTCCTTTCCATCACCCTCTCCAGAGTTGAGAGCGAGTAGAAATCCTGTTTCATTTAATTACTGAATGAAGTGAGAACACAGGCCGCATTTTGCAAATGGGGACTCATTTATTTAACAATATTTAATGTTACTGAAGTCACTTCAGCCAAGCTAATGTATTCAAACTCCTGTGAACTTTTTCCAACAGTCCCACGCATTGATTATTTACTTGTTATTATCTACTCTATCCTTCTTGCAGATGTAGAATCAAAACACAAAAACTGATTATTGCAACATAAATAACAAGACTGATTTCATGCTCCTTCCAAAACAAATGAAAACACTCCAAAACTGTTTCAGAAATGTTTGAAAACAGCATTGTCACTTGAATCCTCTACTTCAAAGACAGTTAAAATCTATGATTTCAATTTAAGTCAACACCTAGTTTATTCAATATAAGAAAAGATGTATTTGTTTAGCACTGTTGGCAACATAAATGTTTACTTCTGAGACTGAAAAAATGTGAAGAAAAAAGTATCTTAAAATGCAAAAGGCAAAAAACCCCACCAATTTACAAACATATTTGTGCTGACGTGTCTTTTTGCTTCATATGTCCTTACAACAAGGAGGACTAAAAAGCAAATTTATAAAGCATACTTATGAATGCTAAAAATGTAAATATTTTTGAATTTAGCTGGACAACTAAAATATTGTTACTTTATGAAGCAATAACAAATGAATCAAAAGTATGGAGCTTCATTTCACAAGTTTTAATGTACAATTTCATAGACAATATTAGTGACACTGGCAAATATTAGTGTTGTTTTTATTACAGTTCTTTTACAATATTTCAAAAGCAAAATTGAAGATTATCCTAGCTGCTTTGTTACCAATTAGAATTGATTTAGTTTGATTTGGTAGTTCGTACAGCTATCTACATACGTGCCAAACAATTGCTTGTGCTAATTACTTTTATTCCATAAAGCCATTTGACTCTGGAGCTGAACAAAAAGTAGCATAATTCATTCCACATGCTACTCCCGCCTTATATTGTATCTTTCAGCACAATGCTTACACCCCAACTTGGCTCCTCCTTCTCCCTCACAGAAAAACAAACCTGCTCTCCAGCCATCTAGCCCATCTGACGGGGTTGCTCCTTTTTTGCCGTGGTTCATTATTGGAGTGACAGTGAGACCAACAGCTAAGATGCATTAGTGCCTAGAAATCATCTCGCAGGCTTGAGAACGTTCAAGCACTCACCAACATATAGTCATGGAGCAACAATACTAAAATAATTGAACTCTGCCTTAGCGCATCTCAAACATAAGAGCATGCAGAGCTATAATGGATTATTCTAACTTCTAAAAGATAGAGTAAGGCAGCTGCATTTTGAACACACAAGAATGGGTAATTCTAGTAGTCACAGCTTTTTTGCCATTTATTGGTTGTATTTCTTATATTTTAGCAGTTTATTAAGCACTTCGGAATCACCCTGTATCTACTATATCGTTAGGAAATAAAAGCTTGAAAAATCACTCCCTGAAAACAAAGTATAACCTCACCTACTTTACCCTGTGAGAGAGTTAATTGGTCATTGAAGTTTATCACCAAAGACACAGATTTGTGGGAAATGCTCTCAAGTGCATCTCGACTATTTTAATATTATTTCTTCCTTGATTATAAGCATGCTTGTTTTGCTAAACTTTCCATACTATTATTATTTCCCCTGGGCAACTTAAGGCACATCTATTATGCATTCGTTTAAAACAATATCCCCAGAACAATAAAAAAAATGCTATTATGGTCTTAGTAAATGTGTCTGCTCTGAGTGACAATGAGCTGTAAATAGTATTTATTTTCACTATTCCAAATGAGTTAACAGCTATAAGAAAGTTAGGTAGAACCAGTTTTAGCTTAGAGCTGTTGCAACAATGGAAGTTAATATAGAAAAAAAATATTTTTAAAAACCCCAACGCCACCATGGAAAGAAGTTGCTGTTTTCACAAATACGCAGTTTCTACTGACCTTAAACAGATTTTTAAAAGACTGTCTTTTCACCCATTAAATTGATTAGCACTCATTTTTAAAACAGATCAATATAACGCTTATCTTAAGTTTTGTTCCTAATGTAGCCTTTGCTTGTAAAAAAAGTATTGAGGGATTTTTTTTTAAATTCCATATCTGTTTAATTTATGAAAATAGTGGCCTCTGAAATGACATGGTAGATAATGTCCATCTATTTATAACAATGACAGGTGGAAACAATTAAACTTCAAGGAACTTACATTCTCAAGAGATACTGCCCATTTATCGACAAGCATACAATTGGAGCTCAAAGAACTGGCAGGATTTTATACTGCTGATGTCAAATTTTTGAATTCATACTAGTTAATATGTTTGTGAAATTATACATCTTGTAGATAAATGCCTAATTAAGGATCCTATAGAAAAATCTTATTGCTAGATCATTCCTGCAAAAAAGAGAATAAAGACCTGAATGCAACTTCGTATACCATCAAACTGTCCATATTACCATACACTCCTTTGAGGTTGTTCATTGGGAAAAAATGGTGAAGCAAATTGCTGAAGTAAATAAGATTTGCTAGATTATGTGTTTTGTAGAAAATGTATGTGGGTTAGTTAAGGTTTGTCTCAGATTTTTGTCCCTCATAGCCCTCAAATTTAAGCTTTGATTCTATATATCTCTGTGGAAGAAGTTAAATCACTTTTTAATTATGTAGTCAAAAATCCACTTCTGTTCAGAAGACCAGCATAGGGTCTAAGAAACATTCACATCCTTATTTTGCAAATGGTACAATTTAGGTAGTCTCCTCTATCCAGATCTACTAGAATTCAAAATCAATTTATTGTGTACTATAGGTGCAGGACAGCTAAAGAATCTGGTCACATAACCTCAAAATGTAATTTGAGACGCCAGATTTCCATGAAAATTTTGATTCTCCCTGTTAGAAGGGGCTTAATACCAAGAAATAAGAAACTAATTATACATAGAATGCACTGGCATTCCATCTTAAAATCACTTACATTAACGTGTGATACTTTTAGTCATGTTAAGGAAGATAGTACTTTGTATTTATGCTGTTTCAAATTTTATTACTTAAGAAAATACTACCCCATGTCAGGCTGTTAGAACAAATCACTCTTACAGCATCAATAGCAATGCAATTTTCAAACAGAAGCATAAATAAAGATTTTTATCCAAATCCAACATTCTTCAACTCCATTTGTTCGTCAATGTAACAGAAGTTCTATTTTCAATGTAACTGGAAATTAGAAATACAATATTTCTAAGCATGCACTGTATATATCTATTTGTCTACAATGACCTATACAAATCTGAGGCAATCAACTTATAAAAGTACTGTCGATTTCTGCCTTTTATGTTTATTTCAGTGAGTTAAAAGTCTAGAGATAGTATGTTTACTTCTGTCAGACACACTTAAAATGAGAAGCTTTTCTGAAAAATTTGATTTCTTTCATGAAGTTATTTTCACTGATCTGCACTATAAAAAAATGTGTTTAAGGATAGTAGTATATTGAAAGCTTTTTACAGAACTTAGAAAATAAGGGTCCTATTTCCACCCCTTGAACGATGCCCACTTTAAAAAGACACAGTGCTAACAAAATAATAAGGAAGGGCCTCATTTATGTTTAGCAGGATTTAAAAGGCAATAAAATATTAACCTTGTTTTCGTTTTAAAAATTCAAAAGGATGCAATGGATAGATATCCTCTGGGCTGTGACAATGTCACAAGCTGAAAATCTGAACAAATGACCAGAATTTCCAGTGTAATTTTGGACTGCTTCCATGTCAACACAGAACAATTAAGTAATAATCTCTCTTTTCACTCCTTTAATAACAAAGCATTTTACTTTTCCTGAAACAAGTCCCTTTGCTCTTAGGAAAACTGGTGCAATAACAATGTAACCCCAAAGTACATAAAAAATATGTTATTTAGGTGAAAAAGTCTAATTCTTTCCCAAAACTTGCTTGACATTCCAAATACAAAGATTTTTCTTCCAAAGAATCCAGCAGAAAAACTTGTCTTTCCATGATGAAGTTCTACCACCTCAAAACACTGTCTTGTTGAAAATATTAAGAAGGTACACAGATTCTATACTTAAATTTAAACGTTTACCTCAGGTTTTGCAGCAATCTTATAAGCTGAGTGTTCAGCCCAGCTTCTACTACAGTAAGTTTGGGGCTTTTTTTCCATGTTCCATAATGAGTCTCTCTTAAATGAAATGCAAAACAAATCTTTTTAACTAAGCTATATATCTTACATTTTTGATTTAAATGGAACCACATAAAAGAAATACAGAGATAGGTTGTATCTGGAAAGATGAAACCAATTATCTTTCTATTTACCCTCTCTGAAAATACTTGAGGAGACTAACAAGTCACTAAGCACATAAAATCATCTACTCTCTTTCATACCAAGACTGTGAAGCAGCAACCTGTCTCATCTGTAGTACCAACACCATCTATGATGCCCCACATTTTCTGCAGTTTATGACCTGCCCTAATTTCCCATCAGTGCTTCATTTAACACATTAGAATCCTACTCCCAGCATTCTTGTTACTTTTTTTGTTTTGCACAACAGGAAATGTTTAGCTCAAGAATGGTACTGCTGAATGCTGCACTGAAGTTACAGAAATCCAAATACCACTCTCCTCTCCCCATCAGCCCCTTCTGCTAGCCACTATGATAACAGAAGTCATTTCAATGTGCCTCTGGAGCTAATACAATTCTTCTCAAAAGCAGCCACACACTAAGTATGCTACGCACTGTGTATGCCATATAAACATGCTTTAGCAGAAATTAAATTACAGTACTGCCACCATAGTCCTCACTCTGACAATTTCACCTTTACAATCTCGTATTTTAAGGAGTTTTTAAAGAAACAGTTATTGGGCTCTCCAGTAGCTTGGGAAGGTCAGGTTATCAAGTGAAAATTGGTTTAAAATGAGTTCAAAACACAGCATGTGACACTCCCCAACAGCAATTACTAATTACATGCTTTCTCTTTCTATAGCTTTTCCTTCTTCACCTCACCACAAAGTGTGATGAAGGCTGAGAGGCCTTTCACCAGCTCACATAAGCTTCTGATTTGGTACAGACAGAAAAAGCCAAATATCCATTAAATCCTCTCTTTTGTTTAATGTGGATATCAAATAGCTGCAGAGCAAACAATTTGGCCAAGAGAAATTCTCACAGGCCCATTTGCTTTCTGAAGACTTTTATTCCATACTTACTTTTAACTGACATTGAAAATTTCACAAGGTCTTTCTACAGCTTTGCTAAGTTAAGATTTCTTTTAACACAGTAAAACAAAATTGCAGTAAATCTTTTCCTTTCTCAAAATAATTTTTTTTAGAACTAAAGAATCATGCATGAGAGGCATAAACTAAGTACCTAAAAATAAAACATACCTGATCCAGATTAAAAAAAAAAATGTTATGGCCAGAGAAATTGGAACTTATAGGCTCATGGTGGGGAGGGTGGGGGACATGGGGTGAGGAAGCAAGAATGCGCCACTTACTGTCCTCACCCATCTGCATTCCTTTATGCAGCCAACCTAACCCACACAGGCACTAGTTCATGAGGTGGAGCATAATGATAATATTATTGTAAATGTGTATATGGTAAGTAGATATCTGAGAATCTCTCTAGTTTTAGAGTTATGTTGAATGGATTTTGATCACTAGGAAGAGGTAAGAAGAACAGTATAGCTAATACATTATACGCCTTCTCTTCTGTTCCTAAAAATATCCTTACCTGTTTTAAACTATACTTGGCTTCCAGAGAATGTGCCTAATTAGAGCAAATACTTTCTGGGAAAAGACAATCTCTCAAAAGCACCTCAGGAGCTCCTCACATAGAGTTGCATAACAGCAGTTTTAATATAAAAATCTCTAAAGCACTTTGAAATAAAGTTTTATTTTATTTTATTGTATTCAGATATAATTGAAAACTGTAATTGTCTTACTTGGTTCCCCAGTTAAATATTATTGTATATTCCAGCATTGACATTTATATGGCAAACATTATCATGTTAAAAATAACAAATCAGGTCTAAAGATCTGTCTGAAAAAGGAGTTCTCTTTGCAGAAGAATCTTGTAAAGATACAAAACATGATATATACAAAAGTAGTTTCACTGGATTCTAGGATATTATGTATGTCAATGCAAGTAACTTAGACATTAAATATTTACAGGAAAAGAGCTTGTAACTGCAATAAAACTCTGATTTTTTTTTTTTTTACATACACACACTTTCTCCACACATCAGCATAGGTACCTGAGACTTGTGTCTGCAGGATCTAATATCTTTTAATAATCTGGCTTTAATTTCCTGAAATTAAAGGATAAAATAAGTGTTTAATGCACCTTGTGGTGTCCAAACAAAGTAAAACTAGTTCCTGATGAAGAGGAAGCCTTAATGTAGATCAATACTGCAGGTAGATGCCTGAAACGATGCTGCAGTCCATGGCTAGAATCTCCTGGGTGTTTTGCATATGCATAAATGGGGCGCATAATCATTCTGCGATTTGAATAATCTCTCCTTTAAAAAAAATAAAATCACATTTCTAATCTGTTTACTGTGATCACAAAGCACAGAAGAAAATGTGATAATAAGCTGAGACTATTATTACTTAGCTATTGTAATTCACAAAACAAGAAATTAGGTAATTATGTTAATGAGATAATATTCACAACCCAGAATTTAAAGAATTATTATGCAAATCACATTATGAATAGGGAAAGGAAGCACAAGAAAGGTTTGCACACCACAGTCAAACAATTATTGCAGAATGCACACACCCTACTGAACTTTAATTTGAATGAACAGAACTAAATCATATATTTTACTACTTTTCTAAACATGAAATGCAGTATACTCAATTCATCCCAGTATGGGTAGTCCCTGTCTGTGCATGCATGCACAGACTGTGCAGGCTGCACTGAAATAAATTTCAAGTTTTTTTAAAATGACTGGAGCGGCTAAGCCACACTGCTTTATGTAAAGTCTACCTAAACAGTCCACTTTCTTCAGTTAAAATTTATACAACAGTGTCAATACTTCATTAGATGCTCCCTTCTGAGACAAATGTCAGGTTTTGTTTGAAGTTACTCTGCTGCCTCTCTCTCAAGGAGCTGAAGTATCTTTTGGTTTGGGGTTTTGGTTTGTTAGTTTGAGGGTTTTTTCCCCCCTTACCTTAGATTCCTTCCACCACAGCCAGGGAAACAATAATGCTTGAGGGCTTCGTCAGAAAATGAGAGGTGAGGAGTTGTGAAATCCTCAGATTTAGGTAATACTCAAATACAAATATTTAAATAATCTTTCACTGTGGGATTCTAACACGCTGACTTTTACACAGCTTAAAAGTTCAATGACCTGATAAAAAGTCTCCAGTAAATTACACCACTTAGCTAACCTACTGCAAGATGTTTGAGCTCTAGAAGGAGAATACCTCAGCTAATTGAGAGATATCCTTAAACTCTGGGAGTGGAGCCGCAGAAAAGTACATTTACTTGAAGGTGTTACTGCACAGTGAGACCAATGAGGCCAGGAGCAAAACTATACTGTGGTCCCCTTAAAAACGGTAAGGTCAACACATTCATTTCTCAGTTCGTTAAACTATGATCTCAGTGGCATTTTTTAAAAGCTATGTTGATGAGCTAAGAGTAATTTAAATGACAATGGGAGAAGAGCCAAAGAAAAGTTTAAACCCAAGGAACTGCCTGACCTTGAATAACTGCTTGGGTCTGTCCGTAGCGGGCTGGGCTAGAAAAGAGCAAAAACTAAAGAAAACACATGTGCCCAAATATACAGAAGATGAACAGTACAAAACCAATGCTTATTGATTATCTTATTACTTTAGCACTTGTCCTCCTCATCCAGCATAAAGAAAGTTACACCTGCCACAGCTCAGCCCTTCATAAAAGGGAAATCAAATAGGATTTCCCATTTCTTTAATGTAAGACTGACTAATGAGGAGGAGGGGACTGTGATGCTGGGAAAGGTATTCTCATTAAACTGTCGATTCTGTATTTCTAAAAAAATTGATTAAGCAATGCACGTGTTGATGATCCTGTGAATTTTAACAACTAGAAGCCAATTACACCAGCATCCGAGCACAGAGTTTCAATATTGATACTGAAACGTTATCTTTTACATCTGATTGAACTGAAGTCTTGAAAAGCCAAAGCCAGGACAGTAGCTTAAAATGTGAGAATGCAAAGGGCAGCTTTATGACATGTAGCTGTCATAAAACACACCATTGTTTAAAGCATTTTGTGATAAAATGCAACAAGTTCACTTAGAAATCATGACAAAGCATCATTTCTCAAGGCCTAAAATTATTGTGATGGAGACAGTATTTCCTTCTGCTTTACATGTGAATCGGATTACATAGCAGGAACATAAAACAGAAGGCAGTAAACAGAGGAACTCTAGGGCTATTTTTGTGTTTTTAAGGAGGAAATGATGTAGACTACTACCAGGATAAGGAGTCACATATGTCCCTTTAAACCCCTGCTTAGGAAGGAGTACAGTATCCTAGCAGTGCCTGAGAAATAAGGAAGCAAAACAAACAAATCAAGAGGAAAAAAACAAGCAGCCTAAACCACTTAAAAATATCAGAAATACCTCATGAAATTAGACTGAAACGTTTATCAGCAAGTCCTTGAACTGTGGTCAGGCATTGATAAATTTTGTGAAAAAAAAAAAAAAACCCACCATATTTTGCCTTTTTTCCTCCTGCTTGCAGCTTCTACCCTTTGAACTTGGAAAGATGCTCTAACAAAAAGCCAGTGTTCTGTTTGTGCATTTGATGCTTCCAGGACTACAGGCAGAGTGAAAGCTATCTTACAGTTAACATCTCTGTTAGTTTAGAAACCATATTGCAGTTACAATGACTGAAGATGACATTAATTTTAATGGAGCACAGATTTTTATGCAATGATTGGATCAAATCATAATGTCAGAAAAGTTTTTTCTGGTTGGGTTTAGTAATTTCTGGCCAGGCTAATGCTTAGGAAATTATTCATAGGGAGTGACCTTATAAATTTCCATCTCATTTCAATACTTTACATAAACATGAAAAATTAATGCTGTGCCTAACTTTTAGGGAAGAAGAGCAATATGCTGGGTAACATACAGTAAGTTAATGCAGGGAATTGCTAGTCTCTCTAAGTTTTAGTGAATATTATCTATAAAAGCATGTTTTCTAAACCAGATAAGGACAGAGCATGCTGATTTATGTTCTAGACTGGCTACTGTCCCAGTATTATTTCTTTCAAGAAATACCTATACAATTGATATTTTGCAGACAGAATTATATATTTTATGTTAGAGACAATCCAAGCTTTTTTTGATATATTTCCAAAAGTACATGTAGTAAAGTCATAACAGCTACGTAGTATTTTTAGTGCAAAGGCATTCAATATTTTCTACCCTTAATTAATAGGCCAAAACATAAGGTTACCAATGCTTAACCCTATATTCACTACAGAAGTATCAGTCCTGTGTTAGAATCTCATGAGGAATGAAAAAAACACCATTCTATGAGCGTGACCCAATCGAAATTATTTTATCATCTTCAGATTTAAATTACAAACTGTAGTTTTGAAGAAAAATAAGAGATATTTTTTTTCTTAGTGTCAAGTTATTTCTTCAAACAATAGGTTTACTTTCCACTTGATCTATATTTAAGACACATTTCAATACAACTCTGGTTCAACAGCAACTACCAGTCCAGGACCCATATACAGTATATGTACCCATATACTGATCCATATGTCCCAGGACAAAAGATAGATTAATAACAACAAAAACAATACAAGGAGTACTTGGGATAAATTTTGGGCAGGCTCTGCCTCCCTACTATTACTAAGCCCAGGAAGCACTGACATTTTTTGACAAGTTTTCTTAAGCACGCATTTAACCTTAAGCAGCGCACACCTCTCTAGAGTCACTGTTCATCAACTGACACCGCACCGGTTTTCAAGTGCTTGCTAAATTTAGACCCAGGTATTATTTTTATCTATTCTCAAAAATGTACAGGGATTCTACATTATTATTAGCCTTTCTTAAGCAGGCAGCTATTCCTAGAGATACTGCAAGAGAAGAAAAAAGTATTCTTTTAACTATAAGTTGCATTCCACTCTATGGATGTCAATAAAAATATTTTTTTAAAAGGAGCTATTTATTATGCTTCAATTAGAAGGCCAATAAATGATCTATCATATGAAGAGATGTCACATTAGATAGCATCTGCCTTGAAAGTACTGTTAGATTATTTTAAAGAAGTTCATGGACTTAAAACAGCATGTCCTTAAGTTATTTTTGGTGAAGTAGTCAGTAATACATAGACATACAATTCCATGAATCCAAGTATAAACATGAAGAGAGTATAAATAAGTAGTGATTTAAAAATTTAAAAGGTTTTCTATATATGTCAGAACTTAGATGTTTTCATGTATCTATAAAATGTTATTAAAACAATCTTGAGCATTTAAGACAAAAGCACTTTTTGCAACTGGTTACTGTGCTGGTTTGTTATCAACTACCTTCCATGACTCAGTTGGAGGAAAAAAAAAAAAAAAAATAAACTAGCACAAATTATATATTAATCATAGCCAACCCTAAGTTAACCTTAAGAGAGGTAAATTGATATTCTGAAGTTATTATATATTATGCTCATATTTCTGTCTTTTCCCCCAGTGAAGTACTAAATTTTCCTTATTTTATTTTAGGCTTAGTCCAGATAAATCTAAATCTTCCACAATAAAACTGCACAAACCTCCACTCACCAAATCAATTAACTTGTTCAATTTTTAATAGGTTAGGGCAGTGGCATATTGTAGTTTTAAAGCAGTTCTAGAGGCAAATTCTATAAAGATCTACATTTTTAAGCCCCTCTTATTGGATTGTTTCACTGTTGACCTTAGGGACTTTCAAACATCAGATTACAGCTTGTGAATTCCAGACTTCTGCTGGTAAAATTGGATTCCTCAAAGTTTGACCTGTGGCAATGGTTTTGTTTTGCTTTGCTTTCTTCCCCAGAGGCAGCAGTTTTCAGAACAAATGAAATACGCAACAGTGAACGACTGAATGCACCAAATATTGTCACAGCAACACTCGCATGGTAGGAAAAGGATAAGATGACAGTTAAAAGGGACAAAAAAATGATTTAATGGCATTCATTTTCTCCCTTGCCCAATGGATTATCCATTGGTTCAACTACTGATGTGAGGCTGATAAATCAAAGTCGCCACATTAATCTTTAAAATGAGAGTTGTTCAAGCCTTTGTATACTCAATAAGGTTTCTTTTTCCTGCAGTGAAGTCTTGGGGACATTTGAAATACATGTCTGAGTGTAGGCTGCACAGAGAGCCATTTAGCAAGGGTTAGATTTAGTTCAGCTGTGAAGCCTCGCCTATGTGCCCTTGTTGCCAAGAGGGCCAATGCTGCATGTGGAAGAGTGTGGCCAGTAGGTCAAGAGAGGTCATTCTCCCCCTCTACTCCGCACTATTGAGGCCGTAACTGGAATATTGCATCCAGTTCTGGGCTCCCCAGTTCTACTGGAGAGAGTCCAGTGTATGGCAACAAAGATGATTGAGGGATTGAAGCATCTCCCTTATGAGAAAAGGCTGAAAGAGCTGGGACTGTTTAGCTGGAGAAGAGAAGGCTGAGGGGAGACCTTATTAATGCTAAAGTATCTAAAGGGTGGGTTGAAGGAGGATGGAGCTGGACTCTTTTCAGTGGTTCCCAGTGACAGGATGAGGGGCAATGGGCACAATCTGAAACATGGGAAGTTCCATTCAAACATGAGAAAAAACTTCTTTACGGTGAGGGTGACAGAGCACTGGAACAGGCTGCCCAGGGAGGGTGTGGAGTCCCCTTCTCCAGAGATTTTCAAGCCCAACCTGGATGCAGCCCTGAGCAATGTGCTCTGGGCAATCCTGCTTTAGCAGGGGAGTTGGACTAGATGATCTCTAGAGGTCCCTTCCAACTCTGACAATTCTGTGATTCTTTGATCTATTGCGGACATAAAACTTGGATTACATGGCATCTGCATTCCCTCTCTGTGCAGGAAACTGACCTGCTAAGGCGTCCCTTTTAATGATGGTATTGGGAAATTACGCATTTCATACTAGGAAAGATTCTATCTTCCCATTATTCACATTTTAGCCTTAAAATCATAGGCTTAAGCTATCAGAGAGAGGGAAAAGGTGATTTTTACCTCCCTATATTTCCCCACTGTTTGGTTTTAGGCAGCTGCAATACATTTCATATT
Organism: Calidris pugnax; assembly: GCF_001431845.1. NCBI lineage: Eukaryota > Metazoa > Chordata > Aves > Charadriiformes > Scolopacidae > Calidris > Calidris pugnax. Next base: position 10,546,424 of record NW_015090995.1, read on the forward strand.
TACAATTGCTATTTACAATTACAGATTCTTTTCAGTCTTTTAAAATCCCTCCCCCAAAAAAGGTGGATCTTTTCTCACAGATATCTTCTCAGTCTGTATAAATGTAAGATAATTTTTCCTGAATAGCTTTGTTAAATCACTGCTGAACTTCCAACACCTGATACCCAGTAGATGGAAGCTGAAGATGAACTGATTTAGATCACAAAAAAAGCACACAATTTTACGGTGTGGATAATCAAACCTTTGAACAGTTTACCTACAGGTGTTCTGAATTCTGCATCACTTGATGTCTCCAAATCAGCACTCAATCTCTCTTAAAAACATAAGCTCTAACTTAACCAGGGACCACATTATACCTGATGCATGAGTTACTGCAGGAAATTCTAGGTTTGTGTTACACAGCAGAACAGACAAAATAACCATTATAGGGCTATTTAACCTTAAAGTCTGTTGGTAAACCCACATAGATATTGGGTGGGAAAATAAGGAAGCAAACATAAACCAATAAAACTTCTATAAGCAATAACAGAATAGGAAGGCAGAATTTGGATAAAGCTAGTTTTGATTTAGACCAACAACTCAGAATTACCAAAAATCCCTTGAAAATGTGCTACTATTTTGCACTGGTAAAAGCAGTAAAAGTCTTAGTAGAAAAAATCCTCACTGGGCTTGAAAGACTGGGCTTGGTGTGGGAGGTTTCTGCACACGCATTGAACTTGGCCCATATAACTCTTAAAACATTAATAAAACTAAAAATATTAAAAAGATACTATTGTCAGTGATTAATTAGTAATGACAAAAAATAATAAAATAACAGCCAAATGCATAGCTATGTATTAAACAGGTTAAAAAAAAAAAAGAACTTTTATGAATAAACAAAGCATCAAGGTAAACACCAACTCCACAATACTGTCCATGAATATCCAGTTTCATTAACATTTCATAGAAAGTCATCTTAACCAGGCAATAACACTGCTGAATTATTTTTCCTACTTCTTTGACAAACTTCTTCCCTTCTGAATGTCCTCATAGAATAAAGAAAACTAGTGACTGAGAAAACGTGCAAGGTTCTTCAGTTTTCAATCTCAATATATGCATTTACTTGTTCTTTAATCAACTAAGAAGCCAACTCTGAAGCATTCCAGCATCCTTTTCGTCAAGTGATGCTTGTCTGATAAGCAATAAAGGGATTAAGAGAGGAAAAGCTGAGATGCTGAGTGCAGTGTTCTGGAGCAGTGTAACAACAGGTTAGTAGAACATGTCAGGATAAATACAACTCTGAAAAAATTAATGGACAAAAGCAGAAGCATGGACTTTGGGTACATTCTTCTGATCTCTACCTTTTCATTTATTAAATCCCTTTGTAAGTCTCAGGCACATCATAATCAGTTATGTTTATTTGAATATATACATTAGTAATGCAGCATATAATATGTAAGATATGTTCAATAAAGACAGTGTTATAATATCATCGTAGGACATTTGTACTATTGGAAAGATTTCTGAAGACACACATTAGGACCAACCTAACATCTAAACCTTCACTTTTAAGAAATCAAAGGCATGCTATTGTCACAGAAAAATCCAAACACCTGGGGACACCTAGGCGTCAGGTTTCCTATATAAAAAACTCCATGCTCTGGACTCTTTAAAGGGCTTAAAGGCAATACAATGACTATTATTAGAGATGCTAACAAGAACAACAAAGCCTCAGATATCCAAAATATAACTTGAGTAAACTTTTTGACATAAATTGCCAAGAAGGGAATTCCAAGAAGGCATTCTGAAAACAATCAACCACAATGCTTAACTATCAGTAAGTATTGGAGAAATAGAGTGGGGTGTTTTGGCATTTGAGTTTGGTATTTTTGTTTGTTTGTGGTTTGTTTTGCATTTTGTTTTTTGGTGTTTTTTTTTTTTTAAGAATTCAGCATTCTGCTCATTATACCTACTATTTCCCTTTCACTCTCTTAAAGCATACTTTTCTGTTACACTAAGCTACATTATGAAATTTTCATACTTGATGCTCTTGTAAAAACGTAACATACACATATGAAGACAGTCTGCCTTTGAGTGCCTCTTTTGAATTAATCACATCGATGGGTTTCTGCTCAAGTTTCAGCTTGCAATTGCAGTAATATGATTATGGCAGTCTTTAGTTTGCCTCACTTTGCTCCTGCCAGCTGATAGTAACAATTACCCTAAAATAAGCTCTGAAAATGAGTAAAAGTTGAAACAGAAAAACAGCACTTCTAACAAAAACCCTCACATTGATCCTCTTCTCATCATCTTTAGTTGTAGCACCTACCCTTACGGTTTCCCCAAGGTTCATATTATTTAGATTTCTGTGAGCAGAGCTCTAATGCCTCTCTTTCTCTTCTATGTAAAAAAAAGATCAATTAATACTCAAAGAAAATATGGCAAGTCTTCCATCTGAAATGACCATTTCATCTTGTGAGTAGGAAGGATATAGCTTCAGATGGAGTGTCTTTAGGGAAATGGTATGTCACAGGTGGAAGAAAGGCTGTCTATTCTTCAGCACATGGGGAATTGCAAAAATAAATAAGGCTGGATTGAAACCTTACCCTGAATAAATAATAGTGGGCTCTGGTTATCTTATCTTTAACATGCAACTTCCAGGGTTGTAAAACTTCTTTCTCACTGTGGAAGAACAGTCCCCTGGGAAGCTCCTAAGCCCCATGCAGTGAAAGCTGGTCTCAGTGAAGACAAAATGACAGAAGGTGGAGACAGGATGATGATACCCAGGTAGCTGTTCCTGTAGGATACTGCACGATAGATAACACTTGCAACCAGTTCCTTTTTACTCTTCTGTAAGTGTAATCTCACCACCAAAGTAGAAATGTACGGAGAAAAACCTTAACTTAATCTTTCAAATTTGTCATTTGTAACTCCAGAAATACATTTATTCCTCACAGTAAGGAGGAGTAGGTTAGCCAATACTGCAAGATGAGGCAAATATATATATGACCTGACCAGTAATCCGGCACTGAATCCAATTTTCAGAGTGAAAAATTCAAATCTGGTAAAACTGGGGTTAAATATAGAATGCAAACAAAAAGGAATTATTTTGCACATAAACGGAAGCTTCAAAGAGAAAATATGAGCTATAATTTAATTGAAGTCACTAGACTATTCCCCACATTATACCATGTGTTCGTACAATCACTCGTGCAAATAGGTAAAATTCAATAAAAATAACTAAAGTTTCCAAACAAATTTTAATGCATTTATCTCTTTTACTATGAGTCATATATAGAAGTTGCACAGGTCTCCAAAGTACCACATTTCCAAAAACTAATTACATCCATACCAGATAAAGGAATGCATTAAGCACCGATTTGTTCGCCCATTCATTTACAGAGAGAGTTCATTATGAAAGAAGGCACAGCAACCGGATTATGAGCCAAATCCCATTTCCATTCTTCAGCAAACCCCCCATTCACTGGGACTGGTTTGTCCATAGTATTTAATTTACAAAAGTCAGACACTGGGGTCAGGGGAAGGCTGTAGGATGTGGAGGTGGGGGAGGGTATAAGCATGCCCCAACTTGAGTCAGAGAATATTCAGGAGTTTCTTAACAACTATATTGTCATACAAAAAGATAGTATTATCTTCTTCCACAAATATTATTAATCCTGTAAGCACAGGAAAAAGTAAATAAAGCACATATATAAGAAATAAAGATCCAATGTATGGATACTCTTCACTGGGTTAAAAAAAAAAAAATAAATAAATGGCTGGGCCCAAAGAATTCTATTGAATAGAGTTAAATCCAGTTGGGATCAGGTCACAAGTGGTGTTCCCCAGGGCTCAGTATGGGGGTAAATTCTCTTTCATATCTTTGTCAACTGTCAAATCTGGACAAGGGGACCGACTGCACCCTCAGTAGGGTTGCAGATGACATCAAGTTGGGTGGGAGCACTGATCTGCCCGAGGGTAGGATGGCTCTACAGAGGGATCTGGACAGGCTGGATCAATGGGTCATGGCCAATGATATGAGGTTCAACAAGGCCAAGTGCCAGGTCCTGCACTTGGGTCACAGCAACCCCACGCGACAATATAGGCTTGGGGAAGAGTGGCTGGAGAGCTGCCTGGCAGAAAAGGACCTGGGAGTGTTGGCCAACGGCCAGCTGAATATGAGGCAGCAGTGCCCAGGTGGGCAAGGTGGCCAATGGCATCCTGGCTTGTATCAGAAATAATGTGGCCAGCAGAACTAGGGAAGCAATTGTCCCCCTGTACTTGGCACTGGTGAGGCTCCTCCTTGAATATTGTGTTCAGTTTTGAGCCCCTTGCTACAAGATGGACATTGATGTGCCAGAACATGTCTAAATTCTCTTTCATATCTTTGTCAACTGTCAAATCTGGACAAGGGGACCGACTGCACCCTCAGTAGGGTTGCAGATGACATCAAGTTGGGTGGGAGCACTGATCTGCCCGAGGGTAGGATGGCTCTACAGAGGGATCTGGACAGGCTGGATCAATGGGCCATGGCCAATGATATGAGGTTCAACAAGGCCAAGTGCCAGGTCCTGCACTTGGGTCACAGCAACCCCACGCGACAATATAGGCTTGGGGAAGAGTGGCTGGAGAGCTGCCTGGCAGAAAAGGACCTGGGAGTGTTGGCCAACGGCCAGCTGAATATGAGGCAGCAGTGCCCAGGTGGGCAAGGTGGCCAATGGCATCCTGGCTTGTATCAGAAATAATGTGGCCAGCAGAACTAGGGAAGCAATTGTCCCCCTGTACTTGGCACTGGTGAGGCTCCTCCTTGAATATTGTGTTCAGTTTTGAGCCCCTTGCTACAAGATGGACATTGATGTGCCAGAACATGTCCAGAGAAGAGCTAGAGCACAAGTCCTATGAGGAGCAGCTGAGGTAACTGGGATTCTTTAACCTGCAGAAAAGGAGGCTGAGGGGGGGAGACCTTATTGCTCTCTACAACTACCTGAAAGGAGGCTGTAGCAAGGTGGGGGTCAGTCTCTTCTCCCAAGTAACAAGCAATAGGACAAGAGGCAATAGCCTCAAATTGTGTCAGGGAGATTTAGATTGGATATTAGGAAAAAATTCTTCACCAAAAGGGTTGTCAAGCCTTGGAACCAGCTGCACAGGGAAATGGTAGAGTCAACATCCCTGGAGATATTTAAAAGACATGTAGATGCGTCACTTAAGGACAGGGTTTAGTGGTGGACTTGGCAGTGCTAGATTAACAGTTGGACTTGATGATCTTAAAGGTCTCTTCCAAACTAAATGATTCTGTTTAAGGTAAAGATATCAGGACCAAATTTCCACTAGTATTCCTTACCCCAACCTCAGCCAACTCAACGTTGTAAGACCTTCAACTCCATTTGACTACAGGGAGCTACAGGTAATCAACAATAAATGTATGCAAGCTGGCAGCAAGAAAAGAATAAATATGAGAATATATGCCAAAGTAATTATCCCAAGTGAGTTGGTCACAAGTTATACCTACCTCTAGCCATTACACAGTGAATGTATGAACCAGTGGCTATTGCATACTGGGGAAAAAAAAAAAGGCATTGAAAATGCATAATTTTACAATTGTCAGCCTACACCTCCAGTTCTGCATTATCAACAAAAGATAAATGCCAGTGACACAGGGACTGAGTAGCGTGCAAATTATTTTTTATGGTTTTATTTATAAGATTAAAACATTTCCTTCGAGACGCTGCAGCAGGAAAATAGTAATACATGGTGCATGAATCATGCAGTACTTTAAAGGGAAATCTCTATGTGCCCCTATAGTAAAATGTTGTTGGAGAGATTTGTTTTAGAATTTAGTGCTGGAGAAAGAAAAACATTATTGGACAACATTACCAACAAATTACAAGTGTGAATTGTAAACTACATCAGCCCAATTATAAAGGAAACCACTGGAAATGTTCTGTTATTGATATGGCATAGATATAATATAGTGTTTTCTGGCACTAGAAAATACCGTACTTTACGCAGATTCTGTGCTGTGCACATAGAATGTGAGGGTTGCATCTAATGGGGTCCTATATAAAGGTTCTCATAAGTATTTTTAGACTGAACCCATTTCTTATTTTTCCTATGAAACAAACATCCCTTTCACCTCCCAGTTTACAGTACCAATTCATACACCCTGTTTCCTAAGCCACATCATCTCCTGTAGTTCAAGGAGACAGTGAATCAAAGATAACATGGGGCTTCTGATTTAGGAATTGTTGTTTTTCAGTGGAGACTAACCTCATCTGCATGAATTAAAGTATTAATGAGCTAAACAGCACTGAGACAGACTACAGAAAAGTGAAGTGGGATGATTTTATAATACCATCTATATGCACCATAGAGTAAATCAAAGGATTTCATTTATTAATATTTTATTGATTGTTACTTTTAACTAGTGAAGAAAAACAGCTAATTCAGTGGCCAGAGTGGGTGTAATAAAGCAAGCTACATAAGCCACATACTGCCTTATAAAAAAAATGAGCAAAAGTGAATCTTTAAGTAGTAAAAGACCTACTTTAAGAAGTCAGCTATTTTTTGAGGCGGCCTAAAATGTCAAATCAGCTAGTTGCACGTCAGTGTTCACTGGATTACAAAAAAAAAAAAAAAAAG
>NW_015090995.1:10553151-10562530 GCF_001431845.1 Calidris pugnax
AAAATGGAGTTATTCCCTGCCAGTACTTAACAAGTTCTACTTTTTTCACAATAAGTAATGAAAGAGGATAATAATTTATTATAGAGAAAAAAAAAAAAAAAAAGAGAGAGAGAGAAAGGAAGGAAGAAAGAAAGAAAAAAAAAAAGAAAAAGAGAAATGTTTATGAGTAGTTGGATGCATCAGCTAAGTCCCCTTCCAATAACAGAGCCCCTCCAACCCAAGCTGTGTGAGCAGGCTACCTGGCAACAGAATAGCATTCATGACACTTCTGCATAAGCCTAGATTGCACAAAAGTTTCAGATTCAATTTTAGCTCCTTTTATTTTTTTCCCCAGAGAGAGCTATAATTTTTAACTATTATTTCATCAGAATGCAGGACGACTAAAAATCCCCATACACAAAAACCTAAACTTTAACATTAAAGAGTCATCAGGCTTATCCTCTAGTCACTTTGCAGACAAGGCACAATTCCACCACCAAGCTGGTGACAAATCTTGGTATGTCCAACTGTCCTTAAAGCTAGAGTGAGTCAAACATCTAAGCAAGTGGCCTCATTTTTCAAAACCTCAAATTGCCTTTTTCACCTTTAAGAACCTCCCTGCTATCACCACATAGCAGATCCTGACAGACTCTTTGCTGATGCACAGGAGGCAGCATTTTAGAAAACCTTTCATGCTCCATGTATGGGTTACATCAGAATTGCAGTTCCAGGAGAGAAAGTATATGTCACAGCAGGAGAGGGGGAGGCATTTTGAACCACCACATAGGACTGGATCAAAGCTTGTCCTTTTCCTAGGCACTAAATTAATACCACGAAAGGAAGAGGAAGAAAGAGACACCACTTCTCTGAGAGAACAGAGAACAAAATGAGGACATGGCAACAAATCATAATTTGGTTGCATGCAAACCTTTGGGGAGAAAACATTGATCATGAATCTAAGAGTATGCTGCTGCAAAAACATTAATAAAGCAGAGTGGCAGATTGCAAAGGTGCTTGAATGTTGCCCCAATGAATCATTCACTAGTTTGCTGCACAACTGACATGCTGGGAAGAAGCTATGAGACAAAGCATTAACTTTTCCACTCCTGCTAGGAACAACCATGTTTCTATCCCTCCCCTTCATCCCAGTTACACCTGATCATTACTTGCCAAAAAACAAGAGTATGCCAGAACCTCAAACAACACCAAGCCTCCAACATCTCAGGATCTTAGCAAACCTGCATTAAAAATACCCAACAATTTCTGGATACTGAAAGTGTAGTAAAGATATGTAAGCTAAGGACATACGTACTGGCTAGAAAATAGTTTAAGGAAATTTTACTTATCATTCATTCTGAATTACTTTACAATGAAGGAATAAAAATAAAACCAAAGGAAAATAACCCATTAACCTTACAATGTTTAACATCTGAGGTGGAAGTTGATTTCACAGATTGGGACTACTCCTAAGGAATTTCCATGTAAAAGGACACAGTTTTAAGCATCTTTTTCTGGGGACTGTTTGTCCAAGATACTTTTCTTTCACAACCACTCCTACACAGCTACCCTCTTTCTAAATTGTTTGATTGACACAGTTCAGTATGTTGATCCTACATTGAAATGTTGCCTATCTTGGTTTTTAGAGGCCTTCTGATATACTGGAAGAACTGTTGCCATAAGACACACAGAATAAAATCCTCAAACAAGAAACACTTGTACAGGGGCTTTTAAGCTTTACTTGCATCTAAGTTTAATGTAACAGAATTAACCACAAGTCCTGACCTGCATGAATAATCATGAAGGGCAGAAAGTGCTTATAGACAGACTTGCACTTACAGACAGCATTATGTGCGTCATCACTGAGTTACTCTTCTATGCACTTGAAATATCCATTTGGTCAGGTAGCATGAAACCTATATATCATATAACAAATATATGACTAGCTAATGGAGATGAAATACAAGTTTTATATGGTACTATTGCTAATTAGCAAAACACAACATCCTTCAGTCTGATATAAATTACCTAAAATTGTTTTAATCAACTATGGAAGGATATTTCTATTTATGTACTTATTTTACAAATACACAGATTTGAAGGTAAAAAGAAAAGGTTTGAATTTTGGATGATACTTTTGGTATAAATTCTATGGATTGTATAAATTTCACATAAAAAAAAACCTTCTGGATAAATTAACTCTTGCATCATAACTTTTTTTTTCCTGTGCTGTAAGGAACCTCTAGAATCAGAGACTTCATGTGGACAAACACTGCCAGATCCAATGTAAATCTTAAACCTGCATTTCTGCCAAACGAGTTATGCATTTCTCGGCTTGTAAATCACTCTTCAAGAGCTTGCAACAGCTTCCTACCCATGGAAACATCTCCTTCCTCACTAATGGAAAAGCCTAGAGAATTGGTATTTTACCATAATTCCTAACAAAAGACAGATGACAAGTACAGGAACAAGTTACTGCTCCTCTCCATTACCAATAACGAAAAGAAAGTCTTCATTATCCTAAGAGAGTATCTGAACTGCAAGGGACAGAAGATCTTTTCACCACTCCCTACACCACTGGGGCAGTGGCAAGGAAGTAATATGGGGGAGAGAGTGAGGAAAATGCGTATAGAATGCTGAGGTTTTTTGTCAGAAGAATGAGGAGAATTCTCAGTTGTAAGACAAGGACATTTTCAAATCAAACCAGGAAATTGTAGAAACAGGCACTCCAATTTCCTCTGAAATTTTCAAACTGCAAAGCCAGGTCCCTAGCTCCTTTCACAAAACTCACACAAGGTAACTTTTATCTTAACTAGAGGGTTTATGGTGTAGAATGAAACCATACTTTTTTGAAGAATTTAAACATAAGTGTGTGGTGGTTTTTTTTTTTTAATATACTAGGATTTGCCCAGGTTAAACCTATATAATCAGACCTATGCTCCCAGGAGGTTTAATGCCATATCTTGCAGCTGCAGGGTAGACACAACGCTTAAGCACATGCCCACGTAGGCATGTGCTCTCACAGCAACCCTCTCCTATAAACTAATAACATATTCCTCCCTCTCGCTCTCTTTCTTATAGTCATATAATGCCACTTCCGCTCTAATGTACATCACAAATAAATATTGAGCAAAGCAGTAATGAAATACATACTTTTTCCTGAATATATCTATTTCAAGTCTCAAGTTACCTGCCATTTTCTTACATCTACTGTTAAAAAAATATCAAAAATAAATGCAGATACAATAGAAATAATTTTAAAATTAGTGAGATAATTCTTTTATGGAAACAGACTATTCTTAATTTTAGCTACAGCTACTGAAATAATTCAACAGGCAGTCAGCTGCAGGAAAATTCTGCAGTGGAGAGTGGATCATAGGATTTAAGCCCTTACTACCATAGGTTTTCTAAAAAAATACAACGGTAATGAAAGAAACAGTGAAGGTTTCTGATAGGATTTTTTCAGGATTTTTGCTGAGGTGTCAGAAAAAATCTGCATTCATTAGGTTTTGCATCCATGAAAGTCTCCAATCTCTGCAACAGTAATACCTTTGATAGCCAGACAGAGGCTTGTATGGTCTTCCACTGTAGTGTGGCTGTGAATTTCACAGTTTCAAACTATTGTTGTGTTCAAGGGTCAAAACAGAGGATATAAATCACAACAGCATTTACTTACTGCATCTTTAGCAAATTGAAAGAAAGCCAGGGATGACAGTGAGAAAAATCCACTGGTTTTTTTTTTTTTAACATTGACTGATTCTTATCCCATACAGGACTCAGCAGTAGAGCTAGCTCTTTCCTCAAAAAAGGGGCTCATATGCTCAATACATCAAGCTTCACATACCATGTAACTGAAGGTATAACAGATTTTTTAAAAAGTGTAATTTACTCCTGGCAGAAGAGTAAGAGTCAACAAATAGGAGAAAAAAGCCCAACAGCTGACTGTTACCTGCTGAGCTCTAGGAGTCCAGTCTTTCATCGAATCACAAGCTTGCCATTCATGCTTTTACCTGCAAAGCCTCTTATTTTGTTTTCTTATTAGAAATAATAGCTAAAGAAAGAAGGAGGAGAACAGGATATATCTGGGTTGGCAAGAGACAAATTTCCAAGAAGTGTGAGTAGAGGAAAAAATGAGACAAAATAAAATTTGCATATCACAATCTTGACAGCATGACTTAAGTTTCCTTTTACAAAGTCATTCAAGATCACACGCACATTGTTAAAACAAAATAAATTCAAGGTTTGCTATAAGCAGACATTTGTGTGGAACATAAAATTCTGATCTATTGTGTAACTTCCAAATCTGTCCCTACAAGTAAAGGTAGGGCCGCAATTACAGCATAATGAAATTTCTCGCATGAACCATTTTAACATATGGATTGTAAAATACACTTTTATTATGCCAAAACTAATTTTTGTAATTTAATAATAATAGTCTCCTAAAACCCTACAATTAAAGAAGCCAATGGCTAAAAATTAGAATCATAAAAAGTGTTCCTTAAGTAATGGACTGGCCTAATCCACTAAAATTTTAGAAGAGTAATCTTCTATAATCTCTTTGCAGCACTAATATACAGACTAAATAAAGAGTACAGTATTATCAGCTCCAGTATGCATGACTAAGCTACATGCCAGTTATTTTACAGATTTCTAATGGTACATGAGTAGTTTATGAAAACCAAAAAGACTCCTCAAAGATAATGAAGTGAAACACGGCTATAGATCAGGTTTCCAGAAGGCGCAATGTGTTAGACTGATAACTGCTAATTTCTGAAGATACCTCAGAATACTCCAGGAAGAATACTTTTGGAAAATTAATGTCTTCATAAAAATGTGTAGAAGCAACAAACCCCTGAGATTAGCATAGAGCAGCTGTTAAGCAGTTTATTTTTTATGTTAGTATAAAGTCTGACAAAGAGGTCATGCAGAGTTAGTACGTACGTCACAAGTACAATGCATTTATTTCTCTGTGAAACATAAAATATTTACTGTACTGTAATACGATGCCAATATTAAATAATTCTATCAAACCCAAGACACATGTAAGTTTTGGGTTTTTTTTATTTCCCAAGAAAATACCAGCATAAATCTTAGGTTTCAGTATAATTAGCTAAAACAACCAATAGACCTCATATGGTTTCTTCAAGCGTCTTTGTTTCTTAGGGCAAAAAGATAAATGGTGCTTCTTTAGGGATAAATTGCTCAAATACATAGACATTAACACTCCAGCTTTCAGCTGCACATAGCCTCATTTAACTCCGCGGCTATCCTGAACAAGGACCAAATGTTTTTCGAATTACATCAACCCAAACTGACTTTCAGGTAATAATGGCAGCGCAAATAGAAGAAAATAGCCCCTTTGCACTAAGTGAGCATGTACATATGACTTCTTACTTTACCAGTCATAGCTTAAATAAACTGTTTTACCTCAGGATGCAGTGTGAGCTATGGAAGAACCACCACTTGGGCAGAGCCGAAGTCACCTCCCAGGGTCATCATAATATTACAGGAAGAAAGTATTCATGTTTGAACCCCTAGAATTATAAACTAAGGCATTTCCACCTACTTTTCAACAAGTTTATTGTAACTATGTATTAGTAACTAAAATATCATATTGCTTAGATCTGAGTGCGCTTGTTTGTCTTCAAATGCCAACAATTTGTAGTATAAGTATACTATACTACATATACAGATTGGTAAGCAAGTAACTGATATAGTTGAAACTAAATAAATTTGAATTTTTTTCAGCCACAGTGCTCTACAAATGGTCACTTTCAGTCTTAAAATTACATTAAAGAAGTAATATTTTACTTCATAAAATTATCAGGCTAATTTTCTTTGTGAAAGCACAACAGTAGGAAACATTGAAATGTCTTATAACTATACTGCTTATATTATTATATATTATATTATTAACTTTATTAATTTCAAATATTGGTATTCCCATGAATATTTCAGAAGGAAATAGAATTTTTCATTTCTGTGTACTTGTGGCTGGTTGTGCTGATCTAAAGGCTACTATATAATCAATACCATTTAATGTTTTTTTAAATTTACTGCTTTACTACTACTATTCTAATTTAAGCTGCCTTAAGAGCAAGGATATACTGTTTTACAACCAACATTTTCAGTTAATGATAAGATAAACCCAGTGAAATTAAAAAACAAAAATAAAGTGATACAACCATACTCATTTTACCTGCTAATAGTATTTACGAGTGTTACCTAACAAAGTCCTAGGTCTTAAATTTTATCAATTCAGATTTTCTCTCACATTTGCTATTAAGAGATGTGTTCTCTCCTAACACATTAGTCATCTACCTTATAGCAAATGGATCTGGTCTGTCATGGGGGTTAAACAATGGTGAACTTTAGTCAAGATCAAAAGTTCTTTTCAGAGCTGTGAAAATTATTATCTTACAAGCACAAAAAGGAAAGAAAACAGCAAAGTAGTCATCAACAGTATTATCAAATTCCAGAGTAACTTTTAGTATTTCTAAGGTCTGCAGAGTGGTTACCTGCTTCTTCTAAACTGGTCTTCCCCTTTGATTTCTTTCAGGTAATATTCAGGACAGCTAGTCTTTGGCTCTCTGGGGTAAAATCAACTTCTCTGATCTTCTTCAAAAGAAATGAAAAAAACTTTGACAAGAAAGAAGGGATAAAATATCCATTCTTCACACATTGACTCATTCATGCTATGGACCAAGAGGAGTAAAGGCCAGTCTTGTTTCAAGTGGGTCTAATTTTCTTAACTTCGGATATCCAGTAAGTTGCCTAACCTTTTCAGCTTTCATTATACCTGTAATTTGTACTGGAAGAATGAAAGAGGAAAAGAAAATTTGCTTGTAGCTCCGAACACATATCACTACATATTATTAAAGCCCAAAAAAGGAATTACTATTTTTTTTTTTTCATTTTCCTTTTAAATGAGTTTGAAATGCTTTAGATTCTATTTGACTGACATGGTTAAATGTGTATAGCTTCAGCACGCAGTTTAGTTATTTTGAAAATAGGACCACAGAAAACACTGCATCCATCTTTGTCAGATATAGAAGATGTTTACCAACTTGATCAGACCTTAAGTGGTTAGCAGGAAGACAAGAAATGCAATAAACAAGCACAGATTGAGGGATTGTTCACAAGAACTAGGATCAATCCCTTCAGCTGCTTGAATGATCAAACCATATCCTCAGGCAGCTTCAGACAACTTACCAAAATAATTGTTTCAGCATGAAATAGCCTATTCAACAATAGCAGGAGACAATACAGGAATTTCATTAAAGGATACTTACAATATTCAGTTAAAACTTAGATTACAAATGAAAACAAGGAGTTGCCAGAGAGCCTCACACTACTGTATTCGACATAACATATACATGTAAAGTTTCTAACATCTAACAAAGGATGCAATTAATTACAGTCTAACTATATGATAGAATAACCAGGAGATGAAAGGGATGAAGAGAACAGACATCAAGGAATAAAGCTGGTGGAATTGTGTGTCCTTTTGTTACTGCTCATTCAAAGCAGAACTCTCTTGCCCCAAACATTTAAGGACCGTTTCTTCTCCAGCAAGACAGCCATATATCAGCCAGCGTATGTCCTGGATTGAGAAGCCACTACAGGAATAAAATCTTATAAATGAGAACTTCACCCTCAGTTCTAGCTACTTTGTTTAGTATAAAGTGGCACAAAACCTCTGATTCTGGTTCATCTGAAGTCTTCAATGCAGTCACTATTAAAGACCATCAGCAAGCTGCCTTTTGAGCATCTCATTACAAGCTCTGGCAAAAGGATGAAGCCCAAAACCCAGCAGTATAAAGTTTCTGAATAACATTGTAATTACATGACCACATAACCTTCCTAACTTGGATAACTCCCTTCTTTACCTCTTCCCAACACTCCCACATGCTTCGCCAGGAGTGAATTTACATGGGCAGGTGCAAACAGTAAGTAGGTCTACAGAAACAGAGGCACCCCAGAGTCACTTTTGTTCCCACAACAAAGACTGCAAGTTCTTTGGTGCTTTCTCCAAGTAGGTATAATATCACAGAGATTTTTGAGACCTTGTATTACAGGAGGAATTCAAATAGCTATGTGTCCCAGCTCAAGGAGAAAGTATTGAATTTGTTTAAAAGTTGAGCAGCCATTCTGCTGTGTATCTCTCCCTTCTCCAGTTGCCGTACACTAGCTAAGTTTGCAGAGCAGATTGCCCTATGCAAACTCTTTACCTTTAGGAAAATGAACTGGTAGTGCCACGCAAGGATGCATAAAGAATTCAGAACTTAGACAATAATAAAATAAGTTGTGAGGTAAGAAGTCAAACACAAAACTCATAATATACTCATTATACTTTCCCCTTAGGATTTTTCTACACAATTCTGTAAAAAAAATAAATAAAAAAAAAAGAAAATCAAGGTGTATTTTGAAATCTACTCCAGCACCAGCCTTCCAAAGCTGTTCCTGACCCTGAGGAGACAGTAATCCACAACTAGTCTAAGTTTTGTCAAAGGACGAAGTTTGCTGAAGATAAATATTATACCCTCTGTGATGGCTCTAGCTTTATATTTACAGACCATTCAAGTCTGAATAAAGTCACTAGTGGTCTCAAAATTCACAGTTTATCAGGTTTAAAAGCACAGCAAGGGACTTCATAGTACAATTTAATATCTTGGAGTGCTGAGACCAAATGTGAATGTAGTCTGTAGAGAGTAAAAATAGGAACAGCTAGGCCCTAATTATCAACAGCATACCAAAAGGGATCTGTCAAAGGTTTCTAACAGCTGTTAAAAAGGAAATTATTTTTACAGGTCAAAATCAAAGGTCTATTGCATGAGAAGCCCTCTATGTCACTGTGCTGTGCTGACTTGTGGATTTACGTTGAATTGTTATTCTCCACATGGATCAAAGGAAGGGGCTGCTCCCCATACAACACATAAGGCAAATACACTATTGTCTCCAGTGGGCAATGTTCTGGCATAGTGGAAGGATGGCAAAACGCCTGTTACACATGCGACACACTTGGGAGCACTTAGAGGTTTGACCATGGCTGAATTCCCCCTAGGTTTTGAGCTTCTGTCATTGATACTCAGTCTCATTCTATCTGGAGTAGTAACTCCAGACAGAAAAAGAAGAATAGCAAGGCTAGCCATACAGTCTTTTACAGCTCTTTTATGGTCAACTGATTCCACAGTAGAAAGTCTTCAAATTCTGAATCAGAGAAAAGTAGAGCTGCAGCAAGATCCTTAGTTACACCAAAGGTCACACAATTTATAGAGGATGCCACAATCCAACCAGCTGGTGTTGGTCGTGCAATTGGTGCTAAGCAATAGCCTGACCACACCAGGATTTTTATGATGAATTGGCGGGTGAGGAAGCGGCGGCGGCGGCGGGGTGGGGGGGG
>NW_015090995.1:10562702-10685271 GCF_001431845.1 Calidris pugnax
CGGCGGGGTGGGGGGGGAGGGAAGGAGGAATTTTAATATTCTCAGGTAACAGGAAGAGGCAGAGCAAAACACTAACAAAAAGGGAATAGATGCACACATACTCTCACACACAAAAGATTTATAAATAGGAGTCCTACGTTAAAATAAAGCTATTTACAAAATCCAGACTAAAAATTATTTTTTCCATATCTCACAATTAGCTACCACACAATTCTGTCATTTAAATTATGCACATGGGATAACATCAAACATTTGTCAAAAATTAATCTGGTTCTTACACATACGTATTTGCCTACATCTTAAAGTACTTTTTTGTACTGCCCCAATCTGATGCAACTGCAGTCCAACACTCAATACATATAAAAAATAACTTGGAGGTCCCAGATGAAGCATAACTTATTCTAGTTACGAAGCACATATATCTATGTTAAGCACTTGTGATCATAATTACTACCTACTTTATCGTCACATTTTAGGTGCTGGTGCCCAGGCACTGGCAGCAGCTGCAGGGTCCGCTCTGAGGAGAGCTGAGGGGCCGCCCTGCACCAGGCATGGCTGGTTCCGGTTGGTTCCAGGGCCCCTCGGCTGGGCTGGCAGCGCCTCAGGAAAAGCCTCTTTGAGAAAGGGCAAAAGGCTGCTGGCAGTGAGGGGCAAAGGGAAAAAACGCAGGGGAGATGGTTTTCCCTGACAGGAACGACAGCCATGGAGGCCTGGAGAGACCCCAGGAGAGCTGGTTCTCCTGACAGGAACAGCAGCCGTGAAGGCCTGGAGAGACCCCAGGGAACTGGTTTTCCTGACAGGAACAGCAGCCGTGGAGGGCGCACACTAGAGCAGGGGGATGTGTGAGGCGGAAGGGGCAGCAGCAAGGAGCCAATATGGAGTGACTACAACCCCCCATCCCCACCCTCTGCACTGCTCAGGGCCAGGGGATGTAGAGGGGTGAGGAGAGAAGGAGTGAAGTCGAGACTCGGAAGGAAGTTGCTTGAGTTTTCATCTGCTTTTCTCACCACCCAAATCTATATTTATTGGCAATAAATTAATAATTAATAATAATTAAGTCAAGTCTGTTTTGCCCATGACAGAAATTAGCAGGCCATCTCCCCATCTTTATCTCAAACCATGAGCTTTTTCTACTCATGGGTTGAGTGAGTGAGTGGCTGAGTGGGCAGCTGGCAACTGACCAAGGTCAACTCACCACATATGGACACAGAAGATATGGGTTAATGACCTTATCATCAGATTCTTTACCTTACTCATCAGTTCATGATCTGTGTACGTATTGCGAAATCAGAGTCCCTGGTCTTGTCTGTTTCATTCTTTCCAAGGTCAATATATACATAAAACTATTTGTGCCATACAAAGTCGTTCAAACATGGATGCCTCCAGTAGAAGCTTTGTAGATATATCTACGGTACAATGCTTCATCAGCATCCTTACCGTTTGTTCAATCCTTGCTGATAAAACAGTAAAATCAATTTAAACAATCATAACAGTTAATGCACTTCACTAGGTTTTAGCAAGAATACAAGGGTGTTGTACACTAGAAATTAAAATGGGTTTGCAGCTTTGGACAGAGGGACTGAAACACAGTATTTTAAAAAACTCATACTCCCAACTAATGAGCTTTTAAAATTTAATTTATAGCAATTCTATTTTTCCAAATGTGTCCATATTTAATTTTTTTTTTAATTTTTTAATAATATGCTCATTAACCTAAGAATGATTTACTTTTATCTACCTTCTTATTGCCAGTAAAAGTGACGGTGACTGGGACATGGAACCACAATAATGCCATAATGAAAAATGTAAGCCTATTTTCAAAGTCTCTTCACACCTGTTTCCTAGCATTTTAGTTTATTTTCATACTTTGCACATCACGCTTTTATCTTCAACTTCACACCATTATTACAGTTAAGTAACCAGTGTCTTTATTTTCTAATCTACTAGGTTGTAGTGTTTTAGTCTGTATATAAAGGTAAGATCAGATTATTAGAGCACATTAGATATTCTGCATAATTATGGGCCCAGTGGAAGGCTAAGAAGGATAATGCATTACAAACCTCATTTACTAGGGGTTATTTTTTATTACATAAATGAAGCTTTCCTTATCTTAAATTCTATCTCACTAGAATTCTTGCTGAGCTAGAGAACTGTTGGCCCCTTTGTTTAAAATGAATGTTGTTGCACTTTGCTGTGTGTCAGCAAAAGGGTTCTGAAATGTAAGGACTCACTAGGAAAAAAAAAAAAAACCAGCAACAAGACCTTCACAACTAAGGACCTGATGCTTTATTACTTGTCAAGAAACATCAAAGCAAAATAAATAAATTAAAATGATAAACCACTTCAGTGAGAATGGCAGCCTGTCATATAAATTTAATCCCAAGGATTTAAATTGGTGTTCCACAGTAACATTAGAAAAAGATAGAATCCAATTAAAACCATGCTGGATTCCAAGGACATTGTGATATTCACTCTGCTTCTGTCATGTAAAATAAATTTAGACCTGATTCTGTGCTGAGTGCAAGAATTAGATTCTATAATGATCTAATTCCTCAGGTGTTTCGCAGTACTACCTTAAAAATACTGTAAAACAGTCAACAAGCCAGCTGAGTCTGGAGATGTAGGCATATTTATGAAATAATTCCAGCCATTAGGAAAATCAGTTTTAGACCCAGATTTCAGTTCCCAAATCCACATACAAAAATGAGTCTTAACCAGTTTTTATCATGTGGGACATAGAAAGAAAAAAAAAAAAAGAACACCACACCTATAGGTTATGAACAAAGTATTGCACATTTTGTTTAAAAAAACCCCAACAGTTCTAATAATTGCTTTTCAATACGAATGTTTTACAGTCAGTTCTGAAGGCAAGTCCTTACATAGCACACCACTGAATTCAAATACAGCATAATTTCTTAAATTTATTAATACTACTATGATGTCAAAAATCCATTAAAAAAATGCTACTTACGCAGCAACTTTGAAGGAAAAATATATTTTCTATATCTCCATTTCAGTAAAAGAAAGATTCTAGTTTTTATCATGCCAATCTATTACTGCTGAAGTGAAAAACCTTTTTTGGTTTTTTTTTTGAAGTAAGTCTTTCCCTTTTATCCTCAATGACCTTTTTGGAAGTCTCAGGTCACAAATGATATAGCCTGCTGACCTGAGATTAGCGATCAGTGAAAAATAGGTTACATATCTATTCTGCCTCTATTGAGTAGAGATTTGACGAAGTACTTAATAGAATCTCCAGGTGAAATGACAAAGTTTGCCTTTCTGTGGGGGAAGGAGGGGAAAGTCCACCTTGCAGGTCTGAGACTTACTGAGTTTCTGAGCAACAGAAATCTCTCAGGATCATGGAAGATGCAGGCTTTGCTCATTTTTAGTAACACCATGAAAAAAATAACACACCCTAATATTTAATATTTTTAACACACTTTCTTAAAGCAAGATTAAATTTATAGATAGACATAGCAAACAAAAAAAATAATGAAAAACTATTCAGAGGCAGTGTTGGTTTTGCACATCATCATCCTAAAACATAGTCAGACATACACCAGTTCATACTATCTGAAGAAACAATGTTGACAAAGACTTAAAAACACAAACTTAATGAGTGAAAATTTACAGTGATTTCCAAATTTGGAATATGGTCAATTTGATACTGACATTATTTTTAAGAAATGAAAAGTTTTATCTCAGATAAGATAGTAAGCTACATGAATAATTGTGAAAGCCCTACTGCATCTCAAGCAATTGATGTGGATTCTGAATACGTGGTCTGTTCCTTGGTCACTGTGTCTTATATATTTGGTAGTGATTTTCTGTTTACTGTTGTGAAATATTCAGCAGATTCTACAGTGATTTGAGGGTTGGGAAACCCTTAATTAAGGATCACACTTAATAAGGATAACTTCTAATTTGATATGAAAAAAGCAGACTAGATACTTTTTATGCCAGTCCCAGGCTTTTGCAAAACTTTCTTTGGCATAGTTTGCACTATGATAACATTTTACACAAACAGTGTGTTCCAAATATTATCCTCTTCCCCTGGAAGAGATAAAGACACTTTTTCTAAAAGTTTTTTATAAATCTATGAAACTCTCCAGTATCTCTTTCAAATAACTTTAGTATTAGTTCACCACATCAGATCAAAACAGCTAACAAGAAGCACATGGCGGAGTGGAACATTTTTAAGCATCAGTAGTTCAGATCAATTTACTCTAATGAGAACCCACATAGAGTTCAACAATTTTGGAGCTACACAGAAATACATAAAGCTGTATTTTAGAATCGCATACAGATAGCTGAAATATGCAACTGTACATATTCATGTCATTGAAAGACCATTATAATGAGTATAATGCTGTTCACCTCATGTGACCAACATATACAAGAGATATCAGAGATCCATTCAGATTTATATACCAACACCTTCCGTTCCTCAAACTCGTCCAAGTAAATTACAAAGGAGGAATAGAAAAACGCAATCAGTGAATCGGGCGCAACCCCACAAGGCCAACAACAGAGTAAGAACAAGATGCAGCCTTTGTGTCTGTTGAGCTGTTTGTTAAAAACCTATGCATTATTTCTGCCTATGTGGAAAATGTGAGGAGTGCTCAGCCATCTCAACATTTGTCACCTAACTCACAATGTTAATTGCATGCATTATTTGCAAATGAAAATTTGCTTCCAAATGGTTATAATACTACATTACATTTCCTTTAAAAAAGTGCTACTGCTTGCTCTCCTGCTGAAAATTACCCCGTTATATCAAATAAATCATATCAATGCCCTCATATGCAAATCAAAACAGTATGAGCTTTTTACTTGTGGGCTGGCAAATACCACAAAGTTCATTGCTACATCAGTTTCTGTTGAACCATAAAACACATCAACATTTACTACATGGATTCCAATTTCTAAACCTTTAATAATACATTAGCCGTGTCCCTTTTGAGGAAGCCAAATGAATATAAATGTAAAGACCTGAAAGAGGATTTCAGATAATGATTGTGTGGCTAAGTACTGTAACATGCAAGATTCATATTTTATAGTTAGTCACTTTTTCCCCCATCAGAAAATACGATTTATAATTTAGAAATGTATCCCTATTCTCAAAATATTGGGGTCTTGCATTATAAGCCAGACACATAAAAAACTTTCTTGTTAAAACACAAGTGCTTTTACAGATTAGAGTCAGATAAAGTCTGACTTCAATATGCACTGTGGATAATTATGAACACATTGTAATTATGAAAGTATGTTGTAGTAATGTAGAAGTAAAAAAACAAAATTAAGGACACTTGGAAGCACAGATACTTAAGTTACAGTATTGCACTGCAATGATTTCTTTATGACAGTATTTAGCTCTAGAGTTGTTCTTGCATTGCTCAAAAAACTCTAAAAGAGTCTGCCCGATTAGCATGTTTCTGAAGAGTGAGGTACTCCTCTCTTCCCTAATTGAGTGGTTTAGCCTGTCACTCTACAATAGAGCTACCTTTCAACTGAAATTACTAGCAGTCCTTTCATGATATATCTCTCATTTGAAAAGATTGCCAGGTAGCAATTCTAATGAGTAACCTTAGTATTGCTTCTTCCTTTACAATGAATTCTGACGTTAGAGCTCTGGTTCTCCAGAGCTGCCTTCCACCTCATTAAGAAATCTGCAAAGTCAAGTGCTAGAAAACTATCCCTGAGCTCAACCCATCTCTCTAGGCTCAGCAGAATTCCATTAGCCAGCATCTCACTGTTTCCCACTCTGATTTCCTGTCACACTCCAGTTCCTCAGCCCAGTACCAAAGCTGGAGAGAGACAGCAACACCGCAGAGCAGCCAGGAGATGTACAACTATTTGCCAGAGGTCCCATGCCCAAGTAAGCCACATGAGAGAGCTCAGTATACCCAGCTGCAGCCTTATCCCATGGCCTGATATGCAACAAACTACAGGATTTGCACTGACCTTCACACATCCAGCCAGGAAAAATCCAAAAGATCAGTTTGTTAGCAGTTATGTAAGCTTATGTTAAGGAGCCACAAAGCATAAGAGGGCAAGAAGAGATCCTACAGACAGCTAAAGGAGTTGGAAGAGGTTCTTCAGAGAGCTAACTCATTTTTCTTCCAAATATTTGGACCACATGGACCCAAATTCACTTGTGCAGGATACAGATAGCTCCCTGCATATTTCCAGAGTAACTTGGCTCCAACAAAGACCAGAAAGTGCCTCTCAGGAAAAGGGGGGCAAGCTATCACCCAGCCATTGTCTTTCCCCAATAAGATCTTGCATTGCAGAAGATGATGCCTCAAGGACAAAGCAAGCAGTAACTGAGCCTCACAGAAACAATCTTTTTTTTTTTTTTTTTTTTCCCTCTCTCCTCTTTTGGTGGTTCATTGTTCAGTGACTGGACAATATAAGTAAAGCAAGGCCTTAAAGCAAGTAAAGTAGGGGCTGAGAACTAATCCTTTCATTTGCTCTGCTGGGAGAAGTTAGGAAAGAGGTCAAAAAATAGCATCCTATTCATCTATTATGTCTATTAGTTTAATTTCCTGAACGTAAATGAAATAGGCTTTTCAATTTCCACGGTGATCAAGAGGAGAGTCACGTTCATAAGACTTATCTATGACGCTTTGTTTTCTTGCCTGTGAAAATAATATCCTGATAAACTCTTAACTTGCTCTATGTCATTGAAGCCTTATGACAGGAAACACGTTTTCAGAAAAGTGCATATTTGAGCAACATTAATAGATTTGAAGACAACTTATTTTTCAAAGCACTAAAGACAGCTCAGCAATTATCTTGTTGAAAACCAAAGTCTGATGACAATTAAACAGAACACCAGATGCACAAAATGACATTCTACACTGAAAGTCATTCAGCAGCACAGTCAGACTTAGATACTTTCCATAAGGAAACTGTAAAAGAACTGTGAAGAATGTATGGAACTTTGACATTTAGCCGTACAAAATTTTTGAATGACTTGTGCCATGTGGCGGGTCAAATTTCAAAATGCAGAGTTACTGAACACCAGGGCAGAATCTATTAACACCACAAACATCAAGATGCTTTCCAAGCGTGTTTCGGCAACTGTTCAAAGCTATAAATTCCACATCACAGTGAAGTGTTCAAAGGGAGAACACAACAGCCTTTAAGATGTGATCACTTCTGGTTCTTTAGTGTTCACAATATAAGCTCATGCCATTGCTCTATTTAAATAGCTGCACATTTTGTCTCTGCAAACCTCAGTAGCATTTATATGGCACTACCAGACTTCCAACTCGGTAAACAGACTGCACTGAAAGCTAACTAAATTGCAAGCCAGAAACCAGTTTCCCTCTTCCCCCTCTCCCCAACCCATAAGGGCAAACTCTAGTGAGAAATGAAGTGTATCCAGCTGCATGTATCTCAAGCACTCCTGCTAAAATGAGGTTACATTTTAGCATCAGACTTTAGGGGGGACAAAGTCACTCGACGACATTGGATTATTATTGAAAGATACTTTCTGCCTTCTTTGCTGCTGCTGCAAAGAGAAAATTATTTCTATTCTAGCAGAAGGAGCATGATGCTATAATCTAGACTGTAGATCTGCCAATATTGCCAAGTTATGAGGCCAGGTCACAATGAAGGAGATAAGATAGGCTTACTAAAACCACGAACTTAAAAGGTCAAGACTTCAGAAGAAACTAAAACTCTTTTGCGCTACTTACATATTGCATTTTCAAGATGAGTTTTACCATAACCAGAGGAATTACCTTGTCACAGCAATGTTATTTGCTAGGCTTTAAAAATAAGAAGATACAGACATGTTCACAGTACTTCAGGAAATGAAGCTTTACAGGAAAAGAGGGAGGTGAGGGAAGATGCCATGAATTCCCAATACAACTGTGAGCTGGCAACCTGGATCCCAGGACAAAACAACTGGGTCCATTTGATTACAGCTATCTTCAAAATTTCCATTACTGTACACCACTTTATACTAGGTACCACTCTAGTTTCCTTTCTGTTTAATTTCCCTAGAACCACTTTCCTTTAAAGTGCTTTTTAAATCTTCCTGGTATCACTCTTACTGTTATTCACATGTACAATGAACTTGCAAAACACTTCAATTCTCTTGTAAACTGTCAAACTTGGGTTTAGTTCCCACAATCATATACGTGTTGGCTGTTGCTTTTTTTTTGGTGGCACCAGGGAACATTCAAATCTAACCAAATCCGATACGGTTGCGTACAGAAATATCTGACCTTCTTTCTTAGTAGTTTTCAAATAATCAAGAGCAATTTCTTCAGTCCTAGTTTTCATCTCTGGAGTTACACCATAAAAATTAGGCAAGAAATATTTTAATAAAAAAAAAAAAAGCAGTCAAGTCACACTGAACAACATGAGACAAATCAGGGGATTTCTGGGAGCCCAAGTCTATTTGTCCATTGCATTTGGTAATGAACTGGTAAACATTGATAACTCATCCTAAAGGCAGAACTGTAATAAAACTATTACAACTTTATCATTTGCTACTTTTCAGCCATAAGTAAATAAAATACTTTTTCTCCATGAAATATCCTTATCTGAGGAAGTACAGAGAAATAATCCTCTCTTTGATCTCTGACAGATGCCACTACCAGAAGAAAATCTGAAGCAGGATTGACATGAAAGAAAATCTCTCTTGGGAAAAATGTTATAACAAGCCCAAACAAGTGTGCCAGGTGCAGAAGCCCATTGTAGAAACATGAAAAATTAAATTAATATTAAGAAATAGATGTAAGGAAGGCAACATTAGCAGCCTTAACATGGATGACCCCTTCAAGAAACCACAAAAAACAACAGCCAGTTTGTTTTGTTTTTTCTAAAAGAAAAGACTTTTCAGTAAGCGAAGAAGGATCCACACATTCAGATATATCTACAGAAATGAGTGTATGAAAATGTGATCTTCCTCTTCAGATCAGCAACTAAATGTTACTCTCATTTTTAATAGCTAGGCCTAATATCTTTATCTTTCTATGAAACATAATCAGTTTCACCAGATCTTAGAATAAAATTAAATAAATATATGAAGAACATATATGAAACAGGAGTGAAACCATATCCGAGGGAAAAGGAGATATTTTCCAAAGAAAAATACAGACGAAAACATTTCATATTACACTTCCCTATAGAAAATGCATTCTAATTTTACTAAGATCTTGAAATAAGCAAGTATTAAACAGGAATTTGAGTATTCGCATTCAAAATATGCTGAGAGTACTGTTACCTAAATAGACACACCAAAATAGAGCATTAAATACAGAAGATCAGTAGACCACAACAGTTCTCATTCTTTGCATTTATAACAGGTATTTTTTGCCATTAAAATAAGTTAGATAAGTTAAAATAAGTTAAATTAAGGTTATAATCAGCAATCTGAAAGAGCTGAAAGGCTAAAAAAAGGACTACTAAAAATTAAAAGTCCCAAGAACAGTGGCCAACCAGTATTTGCTGCAATTATGAATTAGAAAGCAACTTGGTCTTTAAGTCATTTTAGAGCTCAGTATTTCTCAACTGCAAACCTCTGCTGGCTCCCAGGAATGGAAAATGCTACTGAAAGTAGATAAATGGTGACACAAGGATCTAGAGGAAGCTCAGCATCCTCAGACAACACACTGCAATTGTTTAGCGGAATTCATCTTTCAGATATCTTTTGGTACGAAAGCTGGGTCATTCCAGATGAAGATACAGATTTGGCGAAACATGTTCACATCATGGTACATTTCATCAGTGTCACTAGAAAGATTTCTGTGAATGCCAAATTAACTTACAAGAAACAAAATAGTAACACCTTTCCCCCAATAAACCCTAACAAAAACAAACAAAAACCCCAAAACAAAGAACAACCAAATGGGGGGAAAAAAAAAAAAAAGAGAGCCTCATTTCCAAGATTACCTTGTTCTAGATTATGAAAAATTGATATTAATAAAAAAAGTAATATATTCACTCATTTTTATTCAGGCTACCAGTTCAAAGTTCAGGCTTATAAGTGTGGTTTCTTTCGGGGACACACAACAACAAAAACCAAAACCCACACACAGAAGAAACCCACAAAAAAGAAAATCCTCTCTAGAATTTTCTTACAAGTAATTCTTTTTCCAAAGTTGTTCCAGACTTTGTCTGGCTTCCTGTTATGTGTCTGAAAGAAGCTTTCATGTTCACAGTCTCTTGCACATTTAGTCAATCTCCTTTCTGAGCTTACTTATGTTAAAAAGCATGTCTTCATTTTGGGTGGTGATGTATACCTGAGGTTGGGAGTGAAGCCAACACCAATTCATAAAAGGAGCATAGCTTTTTTTGCATGTGTTTTTAGAAAAAAAAAAAGAGCGGTTACATTAACTTCAATGGCATTTCATCAAAATCACACCACCACAAATGAAATCATTTTATTGAATTTTAAGTCCACAGAAGATTCATGTGAAGCTTAGAGAACAGTATATTAGCATAGTTATGAAGCAGATGCCAATTCAACACTTATTGTTATGTTTAATTTAAGACACTAACCTCCAGCAAATATTGTACTGCCTTAAATGCAAAAACCAATCTAAATTATGCCAAAATTTCATGTATTTCTTAATTACTTTTGAAACATATAAGCATTATGTTATATATTGAGGATCTGATCCTTTCTAACTTAGCCCATGTACTGTGACTCTCCCTGTAATTGGGTGGGGTTTTTTCAGCTGAGCATATTTGGGAATAAAGTATTAGATGGCTAAATGAATGACCATAACAAGACAGACCAAAGTCCATCTAGTCTAGTATCTCAAATCCAACAGGAGCCAAAAACTTATGTCTGGGAAAAAAAGATAAGAATAAGGCAACTACACAAGGACTCTTTTAACGTATAATCTCCCGGGGTCCAATGCAGCTCAAGAGCTTCCTAAGCCAGAGGTGGTATCGTCGCGTTGCAGTGAAATAAGTGCCAGAATCTAGATCAAATCTTAGTCCTGCAGTTAATAATCTAGAGAAACTGAAAATTGATAAAGCAACACAGTTGTCCGTGTGTTAGAGAACTGAATAAAAAGTAGCAGTTGTATTTTTAAGAAGAAATATATCCTTGGAGAGTTTCAAGGTAAGTATTCTTATTTTTCTTAAGGTATAAAACCACAACTCAGTCCTGCTCCCATGTATGTGTGTATAAACTCCCACAACTCCACTGGTGCATATGCAAGTCTTGTATATTTATCTCCATATTGCTTTTTTTTTTTTAAAGCAACAAAACCCAAAACAAATCAAAAAACATACATAGATTCTGTTGTGGAGACCTGTTTTTGTAAAAACAGTTATTTTTTTACTTAACTATTCATAAGAAAAATCATCCTTTAACTGTGAACCTGTTTTTTTGTCTTTGTTTAACACCAGCCAGCATCTGGGACTGCTGCTTTCCTCCCTTAAAGGAAGAATTCTTAAGTGAGGAACTTGAGAACTCTTCTCTCACCCCCAGGTTAGTACAAGGGAGAGAATCAGAAAAGAAAAAGTAAAGAAAAAATAATGGATTGGGATAAAGACAGTTTAATATATAAAGCAAAAGCCACACCATACATGAACAAAGCAAAATAAGTGATTCATTCACTGCTTCCCATGGGCAGGCAGGTGTTCAGCCATATCCAGGA
This sequence comes from Calidris pugnax, assembly GCF_001431845.1. NCBI lineage: Eukaryota > Metazoa > Chordata > Aves > Charadriiformes > Scolopacidae > Calidris > Calidris pugnax. The sequence continues at coordinate 10,574,336 of NW_015090995.1, forward strand.
AAGCAGGGCTCCATGACATGTAACAGTTACATGTAACATGTAACTCCATGACATGTAACAGTCATCAGTCCGAACATGTTCCCCTTCTTTCTTCTTCCCCCAGCTTTATATATTGAGCATGACATCCCACAGTATAGAATAACCTTTTGGTCAGTTTGGGTCACCTGTCTTCCCCTTCCTGTGTCCCCAAATTTTAGTGCACCCCCAGCCTACTTGCTGGTGAGGCAGTGTGAGTAGCAGAAAAGGCCTTGAGTGTTTAGCAACAACCCAAACCACTACTGTGCTATCACACTATTCCCATACCAAGTCAAAATCATAGCACTTACCAGCTGCTAGTAACAAAGTCAACTCTATCCTAACTGAAACCACAACAGTTTTTAAGACACATTACGAAATCAACACATTATCCACATTTGTTCAATGCATTACTCCTTGTCAATGCTTACAGCCACAGAAGTGCTGTCAGGACCACGTATTTTACTTCTCTGTAGCTGATACCATACTTCAGGATTTATGCACTTCAAACTCAAACACTCCTGGATTGCCATTTTCTCAACCATTATTGCTCAATTCTACCTTTCAGTGCTTCAAATTTTCCTGCATTGCTGCTTTTTCTTAAGCATTTGCAGATAACGTCCTGTTTTGAATAACATGGGCAAAAACCAGGGTTGGTAATGGATTATTTTAATACCATTATGTTAGCAACACTTTGTTGAGATTAGGGGGTTGTCACAACTTCATCTGGTAATGGTTTAGTCAGGGATTGCATCTAGAGATTATTCTGATTTAACTACTGGAAATCTTTCTTTGACAACTTTTTTAATGCTCAGTTTAGTGACAAAAAAAGAATTAAAGGGGACTCAATTTTACTTAACATTAGAACTTTAACAGTTGATGCCTTGCTATCATTATTGTCAGCCACAGGTAGTTCTGATTAACAAAGTGATAATGGGAATCACTCCAAAGCAAACTTAAATCAGTGGAACCTGTAGGATGCTTCCCAGTAGATTATGAAATGGACAAAACAGACAGATGCAAAACAAATGCAAAGCACTCATCTAGAAAGACTTGGAAAAGAGCAAAAGTTGGTACTAAAGGTAGGAAGTAATCTTTCAGAAGCTGAAGCCATTAAAAAAAAAAACCCAAAACTAAATCAAAATCTGTCTTATGAACATATAGACAGCCCAAAAAACTTTTAAATCTGGTCAGCCTTTAGGTCCAGTATCGGGTATAAAGGAAGCACTTGAAGATAAGACAATAGCATGAAAAGCTAGAATACACCTAGCAAGCAATTTCTATAAGCTCAGTTCAGAGCTGTCAGGCATGAGCTCAAGTTGTCAGCTACTTTGGCACTGACGATTGCATGTTTGAACCTCATCAGTAATTACGGTGTCTGTATGCAAATTAAAGACTTGATACCTACCAGTATAACTGCTAAAAATAGGGGGGTTTAATTTCATCTTTAATAAAATCCCATCTTTTCTCTCCCCTTTTTTCTTTCTTCCAAAGGAAAAACAAAAAAGCTCAAATATTTTACCTAAGGTTTTTTCCCCTTTCCAAAATAATAGAATGAAAGACATTAGCAGCCAAGAGAATCTCACAATACTGGAACTTTCTGAAACAAGGTTTTGCATATCTCACTTGGCAGCTGGCAGCAGAATGTGACAAATGAGAATTCTCACTCCAAGCTGCTGGCTGCCAGTCATGAGTTATCTTATTCCTTGCAGTGAGAGCAGACCATAGAAAAACAGGCAAGCAAATAGGCCAGAGATACAGGGAAAAGACTGAAGAAAAAATAGTAAAAAAAAAAAAACCTACACCAAAAAAAGACCAAAAAACGCCCCAAAGAAAAAAAAAAAACAATCATGATGAATGCAGTGGTACTTGTACTCTTGATGCTTTATTTAGCTTTGAGAATTCTTGTGTCACATTATCACAAGCTTTAATGAAGGTTATACAAAATGAAAAACATGGTCCTTGCTATGGGCACATTTTAATTTGCTCTTCAGTTCATTTGAAGTGTGTCAACTTTTAATTGTTCTTTTAGAGAAACTCATGACTAACTGAAACAATGCACGGCCTACAGCTAAGCCCAAGTGGCACCTACCAGATTGTCTTCTAGTTATGATATTACTGACTTCACAATATAACCTGGCCAAACAAACACTTTCTGAAACTGAACCATGAATGAACTAAGCTCCCGTCTCCCCTCAAAGGAGGAATTCAAGCGAGGAACAACATCTATCTCTCATTTTCTCCTGTGCTCAACATGCCATGTATGCTTTTACTTCAGTATGTTTTCTGCATTATAACTTGCCTACTATCAAGCTGATCCCTCACCCCCACCTCCCCAAAAGCCCCCTCTTTCCCAGTCTTTTAACCATTCACAGAGCACCGATTTGTTCTTAAACACTGACTTCACACACACAAATCCAACTATGTCTATCTCATAAACTGACAAACGGTAACCAAGAGAGGCCAGATGACATGGCAGCATTTTCAGAAGATCATTTCCTTAATGGAAAACATTAAGAATAGAAGGAGCTGCTTTCTAAGCAGTCTGGAGAGCTAGACTGAATATTATTTTCTGTGTCTTCCTCCAGCCTGGTAACACCATTCATCCTTTTGCAGGGGCTGCATTTGCTCTTGCAGCCACAGTACCTGCAGAAAGCAGGCTGCCAGGGGCCAAGTTCCCCTTGCTGCGGCTTTGAAGCAAATAGAGTTAATGCTCAAAAGGAGTGGGGCCAAAATGATGCAGATCATTTGTGGCTTTTCTTTGGTGCCTGCATTCCTCCCCTCTTCCCTCTTAGCTGAGGCAGAGTCAGTCTGGCTTCAAGTATCTTGAATCCCCTATACTGAATATTTTTATGCTAGAAATAAGTAGATATTTTTGTGGTTAGTTCCACTGAAGTTTGAAGAAGAAACAGATAAATAAACAGCTAGCACCACCACCTATTGGTGAAAACAGGTAATTTTAAGCTATTACTTTGTATTATAGTATGTAAATTTATATTTGTTAATAGCTCAGGTTTTAGGGCAGATACTGTTTATTCAAAGATCTGGGTGAGTATGCTTAAGACTAAGCTTTGTATAATCTCTTTTTGCAACACTAATGAAAGCTGGGAGGAGGACACCAAATACATGTGGTTTCTTTGGCTTTTTTTAATTATTATTATTTGGATTTACTTGAAGTTTATAAATACTTATAAATACTGGAACTTATTGCCAGAGACTACTGCAATTACAATCCCTGAAAGGGATTTATGACTTTTCAGGCATTTCATGACAATATACAGGAACCTCTCAGAATAATATGAGATTTTAGAAAGTAAAAAAAAAAAAAATTACATCCAGTATCATCTTAATATCTTGCAGTTGTGAGGATTTTACTAAGATTTACTCCGATAGAATGAAAAAAAGAAATAATCATGTGGCTGATTACTTTTCCTTTCTTAGATTATGGAGCTAGGATAGTCTTACTGAGTATTAGCTCCTGACACACATAAACATTGTTTTCAGGATTAAAAGAGTATCAGATTTTTTTCAGTGACACCATTATCTCCTGCTTATCTCTCTCTCTCCTTCCCTATGAATGTCTTTAAGTCTAGAAACTCTGCAGATTAAGATACACCCCAGGACTGTGTTGATCATTTCAGAAAGTACATACCACAGGATAATACACTATTTAGTTAAACACTAAATTCTGCTAAATGCTATTTATTGGAAACAGGGATTCCTGTGGTATTTCCTGACAAATGAGATACAAGTAAAGAATCTGGACATTTTGAAACACCAAAGTGAAAAGCTGATTCTGCTCTGGATTGCTGAGGTATAATTTTTGAAGATATTCCTTAATAAGATGGTATAAGAGGTCTCAGAAATGGATCCTTCCAGTAAGAGGAATAATAAAACCTGATATAGCACATTTACCCAGACATACACTAGTTCAACAGTGTGGTAAGTGAAGAGATGCTTATAAGTATTGTTTGGAAAGATTAGTTCATTTTCTCCATCATTAATAAATAACAACTTCATTTGAAGCACTTGAAGAAAGAAATTTTGACTGACGACGCTTGCCTAAGATCCAACTGCTTAGAACAAAAAATGTTGTTGCTGATTAAAGCCTCGATGATGTCTACTGAAGTCTCTCTATGTTTTCTCACATAGATGGTTTCTGAGAAAGTCTTGGGTAAAGAAACAGAACAAATACTGGAGCTACTTGTGTTCATTGGCAGTAAAACAGAGGAAGCTTTAAGGCATATTCCTTGCATAACTTTGTCCGCAGTAGATCAGTTTCCTTTAGAAGATAGATATTTCAAGAGAGACAGAGCAAGACACTGGGTATAAAAAGTTTCCAGAAGTTACCAAAATGAATCAGTGTATGAAAAACAGGCAAGAGCAGAGTCATGCTTCAAATGAAGAGAGATCTTGGTTGGTCCTTGAAAGAGCAAGGCACTTAACACCCTACTACCTTCAACAGAGGATGGAAAGCCATGGGACCATTCCCAACCACATTCTTTCCCATCATGGGTCTGAATACAGACAATTGTATCCCACTGAAAAAGGTTAAGATTCCAGGGCTGTACCAGCATTTGGTTGCATCTGTTAACTGTGGTATTGGCACAGTTTAAAACAGCCATTACAGAAGCATTCAAATTTTCTTGGACATCATTCATTTAAAAACAGCCAGAAGATACAAGCACAGTCTGATGGTCATTGTGCGTGCAGAAGCTGATTTCTGATGATAACTCAGCCACCTAACTTGGGAGCCTATGGTCACTTAAAGAGAGATGCTCTTACAAAAAAAGCCTAGTTTTAGGGCCCTTCTCCTTCACCGTACCATTTTCATGAAACTATCATTTGTTGTTGGTCCTGAGTGATCACAGTCAGTTCAAAGCACACTATTCTACTGGCCAAGTTAAGGATTTTTCCCCATACATGTCCTTTTACATATATCTTCAGCAAAATTCTTTAGCTGTTTTGTTGTTCAGTCAGTGTCATGTCCTGTCGATCCCAACATGGACATGTAAAAAACTTAATTTCGCCGATATGGAGTCATCACTAGCAAAACCAATTCATCTCCCAAAGCAACCTGCTCTTATATTTGCATACAGATATTTTCAGAAACACAAACTTCAGTATCCACTACTTCCCCTTCACAGACTGCACAAATCCAACCCTACAACTATGTCTTACATGCAGGTTTATATATCCTAATCAATCAGGCTGATTTTAATTAATCTTAATTGTCCTATTAAGGTTCCTGGCTAACAACAACACAGCAAAAAGGATTCCCTAAGCAGCCTAATTGACTTAATCAGCTCCTTAATAATCCTTCTTCAGGCCTTTAAAATGAACTAACCTCTAGTTCATTTTAATAAGCATATTGAAGAGGAAGATAAAGCTAACTTCTTGATGCCAGGAGTAAGATTTCATCACTGCAATGAAAAGCACAGCAGGCAATAGATACGTTAGGATCCATAGATGGAGAAGGATGCATTAGAAAGATGTGACCAGCTTTCCTGCAGGCACGTGTAAGGAAAGGAGGAAGTTTAAAGAGCTCTAGCTGCATTTTCCCACAGGGAAACAAGGGACTGTAATCTTAGACTACAATTAGTTGTTGATGAGCCTTCAAAGGCTAATTGAAGGTACTCTAGGTACTAATAGAGTCATGAATTAAAACCCCTATAAATTAAAAAAAACCCAAGTTAAACAAATGTGTGAAAAACCAGCAAGCAACTTTTACAGTATTTTTAGTGCTGAACTTCTGGCAGTATATACATTTAAGCTGTGCATAGAGATTTACATGGTGTTGGGAAGTAAGCTAAGTGCACATGATTTGGCTCTGACAGTGATTTGTATCCTACTTCACAAAAATATTGAAAAAGTGAGCTTTTTGGTTTGTGTGTGTGCTAAAATCATGTCAGCTTTCAAGAACTCTAGCTGTGCCGCTTATTCATCACACGTTTCCATCATAGCTGCTTAAAACTAGCTTCATACTGGGAATAATCACTTTATTCTGTTTCAAACCTACATTATGAAGGACCCAGTGAAATTAAAATATTACTTGTCCTTCTGCTGTACATTTGAGAGAAACATCTCAGTTTAAGCATTTTGAAAGTATTTAATCTTAATCTTTCAAGCTCACTTTGATAATTATTTCAAACTGATATGACACTATGATGAATTCCTCTATAAAGCACAGGAAAAAAAATGACAGCGTTAAGACATTGAGTACACATACAAATTATTGAACTGCTGATTAACAAATATTTTGGATGTTGTAACAGCCAATTTGCATATGTACCCCTTCTAAGATTTTTTTTAAAGTTAAGACACTTCACATTTAATTAGTAGCAAGTTCATGAAAATCAGTGAAGCTGATTGCTTTTTAAACCCTCTATTCTGTAGTTTTTCAGGACTTATTTAATGGAAATAATATATTTCCAGGCTCAGGATGAATTTCAGTGTGCTTACTGTACGTTAATAGCCCAAAGAAATCCAACATTAAGTTGCTGTTGAAATGAAACTCCCGTAAGCGTGCTACCATCCTTCCATTCAATAAAGGTCAAGCTGTTAGTTGACTGTCATTAGGCATAGTCTCTTGACTGCTTAAAGGTTACATAAATATTAAAGTTTATGAAGTCAGCTAGGAAACTTTTTTCAAATATCTTGCCACATTATTTTTATCTTTTCCCAGAAACAATTACACATCATTCAAGAGAGTGATGTGCTTTTCTTTTGAGGCAAATACCTGCTTTTCCATAAATAATGGCTTTTTCCAAAATCACATTGAGCAAACAAAAGGATAAAAATCTTAGCTAAAAGTGATGATTTGTATCCTTATTAAAAAACCCAAAGCCATCCTATGACTTTATTTCATTTATCTAGACTCTGAACAGTGTGGCTTTCATTATTAGGTTACAATAGATCAAGATTTACGTTCACACTAATATTGCCCTCATTTCCATTTATATTAAACTGGTATTTGTTTTTTAAAGGAGGCACATGAATGAACAGAAACTTGCCCAATCTCTGTTTGTTCAGCTTGTAACTTGCACAATAGCAAATTCAATCTTGTTAAGAGGCTTATTCTTCCGTTGTAGAAGTTACTTGAATCGCAAGAAAGTTTGAATCTGCATAGGCTACACGTTTATGTCAAAGGGAAAAAACAAATTAGGGAAAGGAAGTTTTGACTTGCACTAATAAAGTGCATATAACTAGCTCTTTTCAAATATCCTTTGCCTATTTTGTTACAGAGTGAGGAGAAATGCCTTCATTTGACAATAGCAAATGAAAGTTCCTCTAACAACTTCCTAGGAATAATTACAAAATCACAATTCCTCTTGCTAGGACACTTTGTCACCTGAACATCTGTCCTTGCCCACATGTGGGGTGGTTTAAGATAAAAAGTGATTTTTTTTCAGAAGATAAGGAAAGACTAAATTGCCAAACAGAATATAATAGCAACAGCTAGAGTAAGCAAACAAGATATGGGTGACATTTCGATTTTTTTATAATAGGGTTTTTAATAATGGTTGCTATTCTCTCATTGAAGGGGATATATGCTATCTATAACTGTCACTTACATATTCCTCAACAAGATGAGAACAGTCATTTTCTAATGAAATAAGGAGTATTTAGACTGTCCCTGTGAGGCTAAAAATGAGTTATCTTATGTTAAAGTGAAAGTAAACACATAAATGCTTTCCTGTGCCCAAGAGCACAATTGAGAATTGGAGTGCTAGATCATTAATTTCTGTGAATAAAGAATATTCTAAATGTTTCTCTAAAGGAGTTTTATAAAGATTCAGGGGTCATTAAGACAGAAAGTTATCTTTTCCTCCTAGGAAGCTGACACTTTGGAACTTCTATAGAAATGACTAGCTGAAGAAAGACATAAACAGACGTAAAAATGAAGTGTCTGCAAGATACAGTTAGTGATAAGCAAACAATTCAGCAGAATGATGACACTTTCTCTTGCTCTCTTACGTCAATATTCCAATATAAACATACAGGAATTACAATTCACTGTGATATCAAATTCACATTACACATCAGCTAAGATCTCTGCAGTTTAACCTTCTAAGCTGATGTTGAAGAGTGGGTGAAGTAAAACACATCCAGCTGATCTACAATCTGATCTGATGTTGCAGAAAATGTTTGCCATCCTTGTTTGGCATTCATTTCCAAGATGAATATCAATCTATGATCACTGCTTCCAAAAATTAGTTCATATTACAAAATTCAGGAGGAACTACAGAGTTTAAGCACATTCTGTATCTTCTGGCTCATAGCCATCATCAATGGCCTGTTTTGAGGATTTGTATTTACAGTCACAGACAAAAAAATCGAATGGTAAAGACGAAATGTGGATCAACCATCAAGAAGCTTAACAATATATTGTAAGGTCTCTTTCAGTGAGTCCTATTAATGCTCTTCCATACTAAGATGCTACTGATAGTTACTTTATACAGTTAGACTCTTAATGTCCATGAATAAAAAAAAAAAAAGTTGTGGTGCTTCCAAACTACAATTTTTCTTAAGCTTTTAAAGACAGAGGGGGATAGAGCACGCTTAAGATTAAGGGTAGGAGGCAAACCACCTTTCTAGAGTAACTGAGAAGGTACCAACTTGCTATAGCTTATTTCCATTAACAGAAGTAGTCTGACCACAATAATTAGGTACAGTTACTTTCAGTTACTTTCATTTAAGTTACTAATGAAGGGCATTCGCTATTTTACATTTTAACCATAAAATATTTTAGGAAATTCCAGACTATTTGTTTTGCTAATATCTTATTATTTTACATACAAAGGAAATATTGTTCCCTATTTAGACGGCAAGGCCTCTAGATTTTCCCCTATTTCAGTAGCAGAATACAGCGTGTCATGAGGAAACACACCAATCCCATTACTTAACTGAGTTTTAGTTAACTGTCTTGTATTTTACAACTTAACTCCAGCTCCTCAAACATATTTTTACACCTTCAAACACAGCAACTGCTTCTAATATTTCACTTCCCTCACAGCCCCAATATTTTTAGATAATTAATACTCCCATCATTGCAATATTTAATCATCTCTGCTCCTAGATCTAGGAAGTAACTGCATGGAGGTAGGCCAAACTTAGCATTTCATGCTATGTTCAGTGCTAAATATTTATTTCATATTATTATTATTCTATTTAGCATTTATATCATGTAAATTCATTAATTATGTGAGCAAAACTAGGAATACACCAAAATCTTGTTACCCAGTTACAGAAAACTGGTTTTATATTTAAGATCTTTCAGGAGCTATAGCAAAAGAAATAAAAAAAAAAGGCCAGTCAGCTCTAAGACTGCAAACATAGACTGCAATAAAAAGCAATTGAATTGTAATCCTTAAACATCACTTTTAATATACTGCCAAACACTGGGTTAATTATCAAAGTTATTATGCACCACACACCTTTCAAAGATACAAAAATAATTGATTTTTCCTGCGGAAATATCAGCACCAAGAATATAATCACTAGATCTTGAAGAAGAAAATTAATTAAGTATTTAAATGCACAACAGACATGCTCAGACAGACAACAAAAGAGTTTAGCGAAAAAAGCATTATAGCATTTTGATGTTTCATTTTTAAGCCTACTATATTTAATAAAAAAAAAAAAAAATATTGCTAGATATAGGCTGTGAAGCAATGTGACAAATTAATGGCAATATAATGGGCATGAAGGGGGAAACACAAATGGTTACAACATTTTAAGCAGCAGCAAGTCTCCATGAAATCTCTCCCAAATACACAAGCTCACTGCAAGAAAGAAACTCTTACACAGTACAGTTAATTTACAGCCTGAAGTGATCATGATGACTAAATCAAAATAAAATTTAGATTTCAAGTATTTATTAATGATTATTTTTTTCCTATGTAACTTTTTAAGGTGTAGCAACAGTATGTTTTTGATTTCCCAATTTTGTATTGTTTTTTGTGCTGTAGTTAAGGCAAAATTCATTCTAACAATAGATAATCCCTTTTGGGTAAGAGGCATTGATCTTTGAATAAGCCAAATATTTAGATTAATAGTTTACTGCAAAGTTAGAGATTATATTAGTTTGAAGAAACAGAAGAATGGATGCCACAAACCATTTTCCAAGACCAGGAATTATTTGTCTCTATAAATCTGCTGGATTAACCTGGTGGTATATTTCCTATCACTGGTTTTTGTTTGTTGGCTTTTGGAGGGTTGATTTCGTTTTTTTGTCCTTTTAATGATGTTTGCAATGATTGATGTTAGGCTGAAATAATGAATTACAGTACAAGTAAAGTTAAACTGTACATAATATAACTGGGGCTAATCCTGAATTTATAACTTGCATCTTCAAAAGGTACACATATACCTCAGCTCTATTACAGAGAAACCAGAACTAAGCATGTTTAGAGTTTACATAATTTCTGAATATGGAAGATTTAATTGACTCCTGATGAAATTTAATGTGTTTACTAAACCATTTTCAAATAGCTTAATAAATAGTGCAGACTGAAAAGCTTAAGATCTATTATTTCCTCCAAAATCAATCACCTGCTTATTAGAACAATACTTGACACACAGGGGAAAAATTCCAAACTTTTAAATATTGAACTTTCTAGAACCACACCATCATCTTAAAAAAATAAAACCTTCACACAAACATTTGGATCCATATAGACTTTGGACACTTCCGTATCTCGGAGGAGATGGAGTAGCTCAGTAAAAACACATTCTGATGGCTGAAAGCTCATAAGGAGAATTTTATTCTAATGACTATTTGGTAGACTAAGTCTGTAGTATGTACTGTGTATTTGGTACTCCTGCTAAGTTTTCATGTGTGCCTAAAAGTAAAGTCTTTATGGGATATAACTAATCAGCTTCAGATGTTTTCACATAACAAATTAATGTGGATGGTTAACACACCTTAAATTCAACATTGCTTATTAATCCCATTTATAGATAAACCCTAATTAGATTTTGCCACTGTAGTTATTTTATACTCTAAAGTAGCTGGCACATTGAAATGGGTGCAAAAATTACTTTTGATTCACAGTTGTCATATCTAAGATACTCAGATCATTCTAGTTTAGTTCGTAGTAAAACGACTTTTATTCTCAAAGTTGTCCATGTTACAAATTCAAGTAAAAACATGGAAGGAAGTTAATCTCACTGCTTTTTTGCTTGTCTTCACTTGTCCAAAATGAAAGTAGAATTGATTCTTTTACTGGAACCTTTATTAGCACAAGTGCCCATAGAGAACCCAGCTCAAATGTTCACAGTGCTGTTGTCCCTGCTGTGGGACTATCACAATTAAAAAGTAGCAGCTACTTGTTTCTTACATAAATGCACAGTTAGAACTTAACTACATGCAGGCAGCAGTAAAAATGTGCCAGTTTTAAGTGCATTTTTTCTCCTAAAAGCAAAGTTAAGAACTTCTCATAGCATATTTTCAAAAACATAACTATAACGGAAGAATATAACACTTGTTATAGTAGCATTCCTGATTAAAAGAGAATTGCTGCAGTCAGTGATTTGCAGTGATTTATTTGGTGATGTGGAGTATTAAAAACTTTTAGAATTCATTTAGTGTACTGCAGGTGACATGTGATTGAGTATTACTGTAGAACCACAGCTCCCAGAAGGTTTAATCAATACATTTTTATGTTTTCTTATCATATATGACTTGCTTTATTTCCTCTGAGCATGCTCTGAACATAAGAGGTAGATGTGTTACATTCAAGCAAATATGGAGAACTGGTGAACCCAGTTACTCTGATTCTCATCATTTGATTTGTCATCTGTGATGCAAAGCACATTGTAACAAATTATAGTAAGGAAACTATTAACAGTAGCCACCTGCATTGCCCTCCAGCAGGATTTTTATTTATTTTTTTTCTAATAACGTTTCCTTGGAGAGTCTGGAGCATTTTCCTGTGGTACAGAATTGCAAGTCTATCTGAAAAGCTTACTTGCAAAAAGAACCCCCCCCAAAACTACACCTGACCAGGCAGGGGGTGTGTGGGGGAGAAATCACAAGTCTTACTTAGCAATACCTATATTTTTGCTGTTGTTTAAAGTTTCTAGTTTGCTTTAATTAAATATACTGAAATGTCATTTAAATTAAATGCAGTTTAACTGAAAAATTAACAAAGATTACTTTGAAGATCAGTTGAGAACAATTTGATATAAAAGAATTATAAAGAATTTAGGACAACACAATATTTACTATAAGTTATGTTACTGTCTTGCTTTTAAAAAATGATAGTATTTTTATTCATTTTTATCCAGAAAAAGTTGTGATTTAAAGCCTTTAAGTTTTGTGGTTTATAACAGTCTTTAAGTTTTATTTGTATTGAAGAAGAATACAGTCTAGGCTACATTCTTAAGTTATAAAAGAAGCAGTAGAATGGAATTTTTTACTAAACTAACTAACATTTCCAACTTGAAACTGAAAATATAGAATAATTAGATACAAGCATTGCATTAATCTTTAAAATGCTAAGATTTAGCATGACTGTGTGGTAGACAATCAATCCTAAAGACTCAGTAAGCAGACCAATAAGACCAAACATTTTCCAATGACCTGTCCAGTGTTACTCTTTAAAGAAGAAAATAGATTTAGGGTATAATGGTCGTGAATAAGCTTGTTTGCCATTTATGTGGCTGAAGATAATTCCAAGTACCAACCACCCATATTTTCCTCTGTCTTCCAATTCTTTTTCCCAGAAATCATAGTGTTCATACACAATCAGTAATTTGACATAAGGCTCAAATTCAAAAGAAAAGCTCATTTTCACATCTGCACTTTCTCTAAAGTTGAACACCTTACCAGAATACATGCTAATTATCATAGATTTGAGGGATCCCTAAACATGACTATAGATTTGAAGAATGTAACTACATGAACTAAAAATTAGCCCAGCAAAATAAACATTTCTTAAGGATGAGATTCTGCCTGTTCAAATCACTACTCCTAGGACCTGACCACTTGTATTGTTTTATTATGAAGACCGACCATCTTATCTACAGGTATATTCAGGAGGATTTCAAGCTCTTCATAATTATGTCTTAGTGAATGTCAAGAGAGAAATCATTTTCACCTCTTGCAGGAAAAGAATACAATGTGTGCACACCAATAGCAGGAATTGAGAAGAATATATAAGGAAAATGGAGAAGTACTATTAAGTGAAAAGCAGGTTTTTTTGCTGGTCTTAACAGTTAGTTTGGTAACAGTTTCTGTACGTTGTAAACACAATTTATTAAGTCTGTTTGCAACAGAGAAATAGTAGAAACATTTTATTTCCTGCCACACACAACAAACAGCAGCCAAAAAAGAGTTTCTCCTACTTCTATATTTCAATACCAAGTTTTATTGTTATAGTCTAACTACTGATTCTACTACCCTTGTCTTGATTTATTTTGCAGTCATCCAGTCAAACATACGAAGACACCAAATTCTTTTGCCCTATTGAAATTGAAGCAAAAAGGACCAAAAAAATTGTGGCATACACAACAAGAAAGTCAGCAACGTAACCATAAAATGTTCTTTATACAGAGATAGCACTGCAGATTTCTACGTTACTAGCAAGTTGAAAACAGGTGTAGTTCTTAGTTATGAGGTTCACAGGTTACAGCTTTTCAGGTCTTTTCCACCAGATGGCAGGTGAAAGTTTTGATTTCTATATACAAATCTATTATAGCAAATTATACTAGTACTACAGTTCTTATAAGTGGCTTCTTGAGTCATTTACACTAAAGCTTTGATTCATTCAGAGATAGGTTATTGTAAGGTTTTGGCTTCTGGATATTAGTGGTAACTTAAATTTCAAAATTTAAAATGCATCAAGTAAAAGCTTAAGTATGCTAATTGTTCCAATCACATTGTTTTGGAAAAATAAGATTGAGGAGGAACACAAATGTCCAGAAAGTGATGTATTTCCATACGGAGCAATTTTAAATGCAGCCAAGATGATAAGAACACACTGTAATTCTTCTCCTCTACTATATTTGCTCACTTTTACAGCTGAATCAATTCTCTCAAGCTTATTTCTAATTGTTCTACACACCTAATACAATTATTAACCTTAGGAACAAACCCATCACAGGGCTCTGAAAATACCCATTCCTCCTGGTTTAAATGGAATTAGAAATTGAATAAAACAAACCAGAAAACTTGTTTTTGCAAAACCTGAAGTCCAGGGCCTCAACTCTTTAAAAATTAGTTTTCTCTGACCATTTGAAACGACACTGAAGACAAAAGAGGTTCAATTCCTCTCTCCTCAAAATAGAAAGACCTTCCAGTTGGTGTAGGATCAAACAGCTCAAATCATGTTCTCATAACACATCAACAATGGTGTTTTAGCTTTGGGTCTCCCAGTTGCCTCGACCTTCCAGCTAGTGTAGGATCAAACAGCTCAAATAGTACTCTCATAACACATCAACAATGGTGTTTTAGCTTTGGGTCTCCCAGTTGCCTCGACCTTCCAGCTAGTGTAGGATCAAACAGCTCAAATAGTACTCTCATAACACATCAACAATGGTGTTTTAGTTTTGGGTCTCCCAGTTACCCCCACTTACCATATTATAGTTCATCCCAAGGAGCAGACTCAGGGCAGAAGATCCATACACTTCTCAGATGAAACTACACTAGGAGCGTATAACAGGAGCGTATTGAATGTGCTCCAGCTACTAGCAGCCAGCCAAGCTGTGACCAGCGTGAACTTAAATTCCTGAAACACTTGTAGGTTGGATGTTGGCTGATCACTACCAGCTGCTTCACTCAACAGCTCTGCCTCACTTGTGCACAGCCCTAAGCAATTACTTCTAGATAATGAGATAAACCACAGGTTTTGTGGTTTAGCAATCATTACCAATTGTGCTGACACTATTCAAGTACTATAAAAAAAAAAAAAAAAATTATATACTTAGCCTTCCCTAAATAGAGAAAAAATGTGCATAACAAAAATATCAGGGTTATGCTGAAATAAAGAGTTTTTCTTGTTGTAGTCAGGCATCTAAATTATGGTAGTTTGGTCACTTTTACTGAATTTTATCTCAATTATCTACAGTTTTCCAATATTTGGCCTTTATGTCCTCTATTCTACTACTGGAATGTCTCAAAAAGAGAATTTTAGAATGGAAAATTGCCAGGCTGCTGAACCCTCCACCAAGTTCAGCAAGCTAGATTTATTAGATTCTAGACACAAAACATTATCTGGAAACTGAATGATGATACTTATTAGAATTAAACATATTTTTTAAATAGATCTAAGCTATATCTAATATGGCTTAATTATAACAATCCACACACATATTTTTATTGTAACAGATGGAGTTACATCCAGAAATCCCTGTGCCACAAAATTTAAAAATACCTTTTATATTTTTATGCTGTTGTATCATATATGGTTCGTATTTTACAGTTTTATACTACTTTGCACTTGAGGAGCAAACCCTAGTGATGAGTTTGCTCCTCACACAATGAGATTTTCTTTAGGGTTAAACATCTCTCATGTATGCAGGAGGCAAAGGACTCTCAGGATGCTCCAGGACTGAGGAACTCAACTGGGGAGACAAACTGTATTGCCTTTTGTTCCAGGAACAGAGTGCATCCGTTCGTACTGACTTTCATAACATACAGACACAACATTACCTAGAAACAAATAAACTCTGCCGGAGTCATTGTATCTCTCTGAGAAAGAAAGAAAAAACAAAGTTCTGTCTGATTGTCACTTTGTTTAATACACTCCTAGCAGGTGTAGTCTTGAACAGAGCAAAGAAACAATGTGTACACCATAATATAAACCATCATCCACAAGCAATTAACTTAAGAGGAACAAATGTTTTTGAAACAGTTCCAAATACACCAAAACAAATTCACCTTTGATAATATTTGCGCTCCCTCTTCTGCCTACGTACACAAGCTGTCCCTCAACATAACATTAACATTTAAGACAGCTGTTCTAAAGACGCCTATCTATCCACTTTGCCAAACATTGGAAACACCTGGCTATTTCACATTTGGTCAAATAGTTGAAAAAATGGCTGAAAGCTTAACAATGGGGCGCAAATCTTCTTTACCATTGCAAGTCACTCCCTAGTACACAGTTTGATCCATCACTGATCAAACTATTTGAGTAATAAGAAGTGAACGAGCAGTTTAGACTAAGAAAAAGCATCCTGCTTACCTCCTAAAGGAAGAATGCACATAAAGAGCTAGAAGAAACAGGAGGTGAACAGTAAGCAACAGAGCAGCACAACTTTTCATTGCATCTTATGGAAAAACTTCTATACATTTAACACTCTGTTGATGCCTTCCCTCAAGCCTTGTTTTCCCTCTAAATCTAATCTAAATCAGTATGTATCTATAATCAAAAGAATAAAGAGTAAGCACAAAGTTACTGAAAAACAAACATGTGACTTTCCTAAAACATCACAGTTGCATACCTCAGTGATGAAACGTGCAATTCTGTGCCTGTTGAATACATGGACTACATTACTGCTTATATAGCTCTCATTCCCAAATCAGAATCGTGAAGAAATTCATATCACTGAGTGTTAACGTTCTGGTAACACGTGAGTTACGATCCCTCCTATCTCCATGTAGGAAGAAAAAGTAAAAAGTCATGCTACAACAATATTAAATAAATTGAGGAATGACCCCACTTGCTTTTCTTTTTATGAAGAAGAAAATGACAACATAATCCACTAATTCTTCTAATATCTCATTTCGCACTCATAAAGTAACCACAACGTAGGCTGACCTAGAGTAACTTTAAAAAAAAAAAAAAAAAAAAAAAAAGTTCTAGTATGTTATGTTGAAGTCTTTCAATTCTCTGGCTAAATAATGAAACACCTTGAAATGAGAACACAGTTTGAATTTTATTCATTTATTTGGTATGTAATTGGCACCTTCAAACACAAGCCTCATTCCTGCTACAAAAAGTTTACCATCTAAGCTAGGTAACACACTTCAACAGCTGCCAAATGAGATGGTCCAATCTCAAAAGTAAGAAAATATATCAATAACTGCACTTAGTATAATCACACTGACATCTGAGTGTGGTGAAATACAGCTATAAAGCTGAAGAAGGAACTGGCAGAAAGGCTTGACTGGTCTTTTGCCAGGCCACCTTCCCAGTAAAGTCAAAAGTGAAAGCAAGCAGTCAGGAAGATGGAATCCAGCAATGAAATACAGGCAGCAAGAAGAAATGGGAGCTGAGGGGCAAGGAAGGCAGAATGGTACGATTTTGAGATAAGGACAAATTGATTTCGAACTAAAAGGGAACAAGCATTGACGTCTGAAAATTTTGATTGGAACAGAGCAGTTCCTTTGAATTGCTGTTGTCCTGCTTTGCATCTGCAGCCTAATGTCTGCCATTTCTGTGCAGCTGTGAAGTGCAAAGGGTGAACATAATAAGCTTTTCTCCAAACAGAGGGGATCAGGGTCCTTCTGCTACTCCCAGTTCCAGAATATAGTAATAGCTCTGGCTCAGATGAATAGGAAAGCATGGATGCAGCCTCTAAGGGAACTGACACATGTGGTTTGTGTGTGGTTCTGGTACCTAAATTCACGCCCAGTAGCTGTTATTTAGGCCTAGAGTATGCAGCTGGCTTTTTAACAAGACTGCAACAAATTTTAAAATTATGACTCAGCTTTTTTTGTTTAAGAGAAAGCCACATTCCTAATAAAGCAATGAGTCACATAGGAAGCCCTGGTATGATTAGAGTTAACGTGATAATGAAAATAGAATTAAAAACTGTAGTATTACAATAGTACTTTAAGTGTGAAAAGCAAGCCTGTTTGAATCAAAGAGAAGTTATTTTATTTAAAGAACTAACTGCTCTTAGAGAGTTTTCAAAGGAGCTGAAAGAAAACAGCTTTCTCTTTCAGTTTTAAATAATGCAGTTTAGGAGATAGGCATTTTTTGTCAAAAAGAATAAAAATTTCTCTTTTATAAGAGAAGCATTTAGAAGTTGTTTCCGTAAACAGGTCTCACTACAGATTGAAGGCAAATCTGATGAAAATGTTTGCCAGGTCCAGCAACAGCCAGACTACTTCTTATATTGATCAGATCTGGGTTTTAATGCCTTTAATCATTGTTCCAGAAAAACACAACGTACCTGCACAGTTTCCACTTTTCTTACACACCTTTGTACTCTTTAATCTTAAAGAACTAAATACAGCTAGTATAACACTTCTATTTGCTCTGGTAATGACAAGATTTTGGTTGGTTGCAATGAACAAGTGTCATGAAAGGTAAAAACATTTACTATCAGTTGCATGGTCTATGTGTTAAGCCACACAAATTGAAGTCCCGGCATTTTGACATGATATCACTGCTCTGTCTGCCAAAACCAACCCAACCTCACTCTGTGCAAGTGAGCACAAAGCAGCACACTGCAACCTCAAAGTGACACCGGTGAGTGTTGACCAGCACGCTGAAGAGATTCTGAGAACTGCACCCTGAAAATTCAGCTTGAAGTCAGTAATGTGTACCAGCTGCACCAGCTG
Organism: Calidris pugnax; assembly: GCF_001431845.1. NCBI lineage: Eukaryota > Metazoa > Chordata > Aves > Charadriiformes > Scolopacidae > Calidris > Calidris pugnax. The sequence continues at coordinate 10,592,868 of NW_015090995.1, forward strand.
TGGTAAGCAAAACAAATGTATAGTTACTGGTGAAACATCTGATTTTTCCAAACTACGTACTTCACGTCTCTGAGAAGCACCCGATGAGATAGAGATGTTGGAAAACATGTCAAGAAAGGCAGGTCACTCCCTCATCTGTATCTACAGCAGGCACAACCATTTAGCAATGAATAAGTTGTACTGCTCAATGGTTTGAAGTGGATATTTGCTAGTGTAGCAAAGAGAATGCAAGACTTAACTTCAGTTTTGAAGTTTGCAAAAAACTGGAAACAAGAAATTGAGTGGGAGAGTACTGAATAAGTTAAAGTCAGAAAACCCTACTTTTCCATGTTTTTTCTAAACCATCTGAAGTGGAAGGTTCTGTTGCTCAGTTTCTGTATCAGTCATCCATAATTACAGACACTTTCACCACATAAAAATTAAAAAGTTATTCTCATAAACTAACACTGGAGTCCAAGAAAAAACCAAGAAGTTGGAGAGACAAAATATTTCCTCAGTGATATTGATGACAAGCAACATACTCTCCTGGACACGTAGTACATACTGCAGAAAGTTACAGTGCCTTTCTTCCATCAGTATAATACAAAACAATTAGTCTGTTAATAATCTATAAAAATAAAACCATTTTAGCAAGTTGACCACTGAAGTTAACTTTGGTCTAATAACAATATTGTAAATCTTAAGGAACACAATGGACATAAATGACTGTCTCAAATGGTACAAGTACAATTCAGAAGACAAAGAAAACCAAAATTAAAAAATATGAAGCTTATTGTTTTGCAGGCTTTTGGTACAAGTTTTTGATCCAAAATTAGCGTGTGGGCATCTTTTTGTGAATCATAGCCAAATCATAATGATCATAAATCAGAGGGAGGTGCTACTTTGAAAGAATCTGCCTCACATTAAGATTTTATATTTATAAAATAAGAATCTGGACTCTTCTCTGTACAACCAGAGCCAATATTCATTGAGTTTCACAAGGCTGAAACTTAATCTCACATGGATTGAAAAAAACCAAGCATGTTACATTTTATTTTGGAATACAGAAAAGTACCAAGGAAAATTCATGAGTAATCAGTAAGCCATAGGGTTGACATTAATAAGAATAAATGTGAAAAATCCCATCATTTAACCCATAACAATTGAATGCTTTGTTAATCAGTGACTTTTGTTAAAGGACAAAGGAAAATGAGAATATCCTCCCAAACTAAGATCTCTATTCAGACTGCCGACAACCCAGTTCTTAAAAGCTGTCTGAATCTGTGAATTTGATTTCAGTACTCTCTAGAAAAGCACACCGTACAATCTGTTATGCCTCACAATCCCGGTAAATGTAATGCATTTATGTGTATGTTACGGAAAATTATTGCCATAAAGGTATCAGAGAAGATCATTAAATACATGCATATCCTTTAAGACAATGGTATGGCTAGCTTAAACTAAAATTATTCTTTGGGTGACTCAGAATTCCCTGTGTCCTCAAAGGGCACATTCATTTTAACAGATTAAAGGAGCTCATTTGCGCAGCCAATTCTAGATGTTTTGTTTGGTTTTTTTAAACAATGGATCTGGAATTCTTCCCATGTTACATTTCTGCTCCTCCATCTTAGTAGAATTTATACTCCCCAAACACTTGGGGGAATGTGAAGATTTTCCATGGTATGTATAGAAGTCACTGGAATTTCAGCTGCCTATACCAAACCTTAATTTGCTCTATAGTTTTGTGCATTAAAGGTTGAGGCACCCAAAAAAAAGCTGGCTAGAAGATCAGCTCCTTGTGACCCACTTTTCATTTACCCATTCACCACCACATGTGGAACAATGACATTTGTTTTAGAAAGGATGAAGTGTATATGAAAATGCATTTTCTTATTGTTTTCCCATTCTCTCAGAACCTTCATTAGCATTCGTCCTTCAAGGTACTAGTGTGTTATTTAATATGAATGGAGCCATACTTGGTCCAACACTCAGTAGTTGTTGTAAAATAATTAGACCCCAAATGCACTAAATAGTTTCCAGGCTACCAGCTGGATAAAATGTTCATTGCTTCTTTTGTAGATATCTGGACTCTGATTTAACTCTTTTCTCTCTTAAAAATCAAAAGGGAGAACATATTAACAGAGGAGAAGGAATGAAAAGATCAATTCAGTGTTATGTAGACCTCATGGTAACTCAAACTTAAAATTATATATGAAATGGAAGAGTTAGTACAGCATATTTGTCAGGCTCTGTAATACAGGTGGGTTTGCTTCCTCAAGATTTTTTTTTTTTTTTTTTTTCCTTCTTCTTCTTCATCAGCATATTAATGCTCTTCATCACCATTCTTTGGAAGTGTGACACATACCACATTTCCCATCCTTCTGAGCATATGGTCTGGAACTATTCAATAGCTGCAGTATGATGATTCCGGGCTGCTGAGCGCAACTGATTGGCACATTAAACTGCTGGGAGACTCTTATCTGGGGCAGACAGGATTCTTTCCAGTGCACTCCTGAGGGGCCCTCAGTAATGAAAAATAGTAATTCTAAGTCTTTTCCACCTGTCTGTTGCCAGGCATTTTAAAATGGAGTTTCAATAGTTTTTCTTTCCCCATAACCCTTATTAAAGCAAATCAAGTGTAAGCCAGAAGAACTTGGAGAGTTTCACTAGAGACCCTGTGGTTATCAATTTAAGAATAGGTTTTTCAAAGCTTATTTAGCCTTGCTTTTAACACTGTAAAGCAACCTCGTGTACAAAAAATGTTAATACAAATAGGTATTAAATTAACTAAATAAATATAGCAGCAGGATGTTTGGTTTATAACAAAAACTCTGTTATTTCAAAAGAGATCTTTCCCTTTATTATAGAATCAACAAAGAGTAAAAAAAAATAATTTATTTTGCATATAAGCAAGAGTAGGCAAGTTGAAATCTAATTGAAGATGCAAAATTTACCAGATATAAAGAGATTCCTTTAGCTACTGCAGCCTCCTTTTAACTGTGATTATAGTGATAAGCACACATTCTCTTGCCAGGAACAACAATGAACCAAGCATTTGCTTTCTATCCCCATTTCTTCATCTACAGGGAAAAAATCAGTTTCCAGACTCGTGACTCTTTACAAAATAAGGGAAAGATTTTCGGAGAACAGTGATTGCCTGAAGAATTACTGTAGGAATTGGATACCGGTATCATGATCTAAGGACATAACTTTTGTGGTTGACGTAGTGGCAATTTAAATGGTTTACATGTATTACTTTTTAACTCAATAAGATAATGCTTCACTTTCTTTCAGCTATAAAACTAGAAAAACTGATTCTTTTCACTTCAGTGTAATTTTTATTTTATTCTTAAACTTTATACTTTATTTATTTATCCTTTATTTTATCCTTAAACAGCAGCTGTGTTCTTCCCTTCCAGAAGATAATGTTAAATCCTGAACAGATATAAGGATATACAGGACTTAGTAGCAGATACACCTTCCACAGTAGTGCCCCAAACTAGATAAATGGAGCGTCACTATGAGGTCTTGGAAATATTCTCAATTGCTTTAAATTTTTTATGCACGCAATGTTCTTACTTATGTTTTAAACTCTGGTAGAGTTTCTTGCACTGGATGCTTCATATCTCTAAACTCTAAATAATAGTTTCTGGAAGTTTATGAATTTGCCACTCTTGGTCATGGACTTGCAGCTTAGAAAATACAGATACAGAAACGATTTTCTTCTGTATGAGTTAGCCATTCATACTACAAAAAGTGTTGGAAATTACACTTCTTACTTTTGAGATCGCAAAAAGATTCCAGAGAAAATTTCATACACAGGTCCTCTCCACAAGTATTGCTAAAATTTGCAGTTACCAGCCAGTTGCAGAGATTAGCTATTATCATTTTTTGTTTGAAAAACTTCTCAGAGGAGAAGCAATCACTTTATTTTAAGGTTGCTAGAAAGAAATCACACACAAGGCTACTTATTTTCACACAGAGTAATATTTAAATTATATCTTTGTCTTTATGCCTCACATAAAAACTGTATTAACATTTGCATTCTTAGGGACTAACATTTTTTTCTTTTTTGCTTAGTTTCCAATGTTTATGTGTTAAAAGTCTTATTTTCCTCCAGCATCACTGTATGGTGAGGTTTTGGCAATGTTATTTGTGTTCAAATTGGTAAAACTGAATTCTTTTAAATGGTGATACATTAAAGCAGTTGGATGCACTAACGTTTGAACTCTCCTGCTGGATATTAGCAAGACCCCTTATTTGCATGTTTATCCATAAAAGGTAAAATCTCTTATTTGGAGAACACTGTGAGTGGATTCTTGTGGAATAATCTGCTGAGAGAGACAGAATGGTGGATCTCAATAGAACAACAGCCTGACAAGGAATATTCTTAGATACACAGTTGTATGTTAAAAACCAAGTTTACCCATTTTACATTTGTTCATGTTTCTTCTATACATCCTTCTCTTCAATACAAGAGTCAAGAAGGAGTTACTAGCAGTGCAGTGGCCAACAGTAAGTATGATAATAATTTGAAGTAGACTGAAGGAAAGCTTTCATGTACTGGGCACAAACTGTACTTTTTTGGGCTCTTGGGGAAGAAACAGCAGTTATGTAATTCTATTAGGCATGTTCTACTACTGCTAGACACGTAGTATTGCTGTAACCCAGTAGGCAAGCCTTATTCAGCTATGTATAAATTAAATTAACAGTTTACTGAATTTATAACACGTGTCTTGTGTTTAGCCAGCTACTGTGTTGTAGTCTAAATTTGGAGAGAACTGTAGCACAGGTCAGAATTTTAGAGTGTTTTATTTCTTCTGCACAAGGGCAGATGCCAGATCACCAGTATGATGCATTTTTTTAAAGATAATACAAAATTAGGAGTGGCTATGGTAATCCCAAGTGTTCAAGACTTGGAATACCTGGTATATACAATAAATTTTTCAAGCAGCCTAAACTGAGTGCCTTCTCTTTTGGCTGAGTTTTGAGGGTTGCTGAATTATATTTAAAAGTATATAGAACACCTGTTTTATTTAAAAATTTTGCTGACAGAGTTGTAAAATTAGCATTATTGATTTTAATACATCTAATAAAACAATGCTATCGAAAATCAGCAGCAAAACACAAAACAGTTTCTTTTGCTCTTATGTGTTAAGGAATGCAGTTTCATGAAGGAAGTTGTACATTATGAACATCTTTAATAAATCGAATGTTTAATAATTATAAGATATATTGTAATCTGAGGAGATACTTCAAGGAAAGGAGAGCATGATGAAGGAAAAAGTCCTCATTTTATTTTGGCTTCTTCCTACTCAAATCTCAGAGATGCGTTCCTTTTCCCACCTTGACTAGGTATCATGTTCACTGAATGACTTTAGAAGGTATTCTTCCTTGAGTCTAACAGTCTGTCATTAGCCCAAAGTAATCCTTACTATAATGGTCTTTAATTGCCTTTAATGATTTTATATCTGAATTACCGTACACTGCAGGACATTTAAAGCCATAATAATAAAATATCTTATTACAATGGCTTATTGAAGTACTACTGGGCTTTGACTTCTGGGAATCATTCTCAAGTCCAACAGTGATTGTAAATCATTCTGATCTGTACTGTGTAAGTCAATGGGGATACTGCATAAGAAAATGAATTTGTAAACTTTAAAACATTAATTCCTACTAGAACCAAAGGCACTAAATTCCTTTATTCATCTTACTTGGGTTAGGCTAAAGCTCCAAAAGCAAGGCAAACATCAACTATGGCACAAAATCACTGCTTTGTTTTCTCCTAAATATACAGTATTTGTGACCCATAAAATCCCTGAAGCTAGCCTAGTAAGACAAACACTGCTGTGTTATCAATGCTGCTTATACACATGCCATATCCTGCAATCACCGTTTAAAATCCATGCTTTTAATCTGGGAAAGTTTTAGGGCAAGGTTATTTCTTGAAAGGCTAAGTAAAAAAGGCAGCCTATTTTCAGCAAGAACTGAAATAGCGAAATGGTCATTAGAAAACATGTTTAACATGTTTGCTAAAAGCAAGTAAGTTTTTTAAAAAGTAGTCGACTATATTGGCAGCTGAGGAGGGGGATTTTAGGAGTATCCAATACTAATATCAATAAAGCAGTTAAACTCTGAACAATGACAACATTTTCTAGAGGACTGTGAACAAGGTGCAGAGGACTGTCATCGTGCAGACATGATTTTGCTATACAGTCAGCACCTCATCAGTATATTCTTAATTCTCCTATTACTCTGTTGTACAACCTTGTGCATGCCTCCTCTCTGTGCCAAAATGTCAAGACCTAAAAAATGCAGGCAGCAGTCCTTCAGTTTTAAATCGGTATGAGTGGCCTATGGTTATCTGGTGTCCGGACTCAGAAACAAGGATTATCTTCAAAGGACACAAAGTGATCAAAACATGGGCTTCTGTTACTATTTGTTTATTATGCAGTACATAAAGCACCATGTGTTGCAAACTGTAGGTAGGCTGAACACCACCTAACTGTATACATGAGAAAGCTACAGCCCAAGACTTGGACTACCCCAGTCCAGTTGCAGCACAACAGCAGTGGAGATGGGGAACAGTTGTGAGCTGTCACAGAGAGCTGTCGAATTACATCTGCTGCCCACGTACTCTGCTTTGTTAAGCCATCATTAAGGTTTTGAATACATACAACTTAAGCAACCGTTCTTACTGGGGCAGCAGGACTAGGAAATAGGCAGGACTTTCACATCTCAAAGCTAAAGGCAACCCCACCACTACCCTCACCACCCCAATGCCCCCCTCCACCTTTTTTTTTTTCCCATTTTTTCTTAACAGGCTTACACTTTGCAAGACAGGTTGCACTTTCAAAGGACACATCACAACTACTTTTAACCTGAAGAAAGTTAAAGTGGTCTCCCATAAGGTAACAAATTGAATTAAAGCACAACAAAAGCTGAAGACTGTTTTATAGGAATTTCATTGCAAAAGACAGACATGGGAATCTCAAGACACAGCACTAGATGTAATATCAAATAACTGACCAGCTGTTTCAGATCTTCAGATGGTATTTGTAGTGATACTACAAAAAATAAATCAATAAAACGTTCTGATTTCAAAGAATTTTATGCATCTTGAAGGAATTTATTGAACTTTTGTCTCATTCATCCTTGTGATCATTCTTTTCCTGTCATCAGGTACCCAAGGTAGATATCAAACAATTGCAACTCCCTCCATCACAGACTAGTTTTACCATCAGATCATTTTTGTTCAGATGTAACACAGACATTCTGTCAATATTGTGTCACAAACTGTGCCCTCAGCAAGCCCAATCTTTTAATGTTATTGTATTTTATTTTGTCTTTCATTAATAGCGTGTATTAAAAATCACTTATGGAGAAGACAAGCAAACATAGACTTTGCTCTTTGGAAGAAGAAATGTTTGTTAAATTTGTTGGCATAAGCCTACCAAACCAGCACAGCTGAGATTGATAAATAAGAATTTGATTAACATTCAAATTATAACTTGCCCATTCTTCTTCATAACGACAGCTTGACTGAGATTGTGTTTGTCCATTTCCAGAGTTGAATAACTGTGGCATTTAGTAAAAAAGTGAGAGAACCATGTTTGGTTTTTAATTTGCTTTAATGACTTTCTTGGCCATGGTTATTTGAAGAAGAATCTAGCCAGCTGCCTTTATTTCCCCTTCTGTTAGATTATGATCTCTCTCAAAACAATACTTGAAAATGAACAAAATTCAGAAAGCGCTACAGAGCAACTGACTAGAAAGACAAAAAAAAAAATTGCTCCAGTATCGCTAAGCTAAATTAAAAATGTGTGAGTAAAGTAGGTTCAGCAGAATGATTTATAGTAAAAACCTGGAGAAAATAATTTGTCCTCAATCTTCCTTATAAATAACTTGATTTATTTTCAAACACATTATAGCACTAGTCTCTTCTTTTTCTCTGTCCTCAGGCATGAGGCATGTAGTGTTGTTAGACATATTTTCAAAAACGAGTTGCATTATGCATACACAATCCACAAGAAAAGATAAGGGAAATGCTTTATGCTGTAACTTAGAAATGCACCCTGCATACCCGTACAAGCGTACATGTGAGTCTCATGTGAACTTGGCTGCTATGTGATTATCAGTTCTGAAATGCAGATCAGAAAGTATGTTTCTTAAAAGTGTGCTGCATATTAACCATTCCATAACGAACACTCTTTTTTTTTTAGAGCACTGTGGTATGCCATCCATGATGGTTTGCTTAGACCATTCTGTCTGTGTTCTTCTTCATCACAATGAAGCAATAATTCCACAAACACAATTCTCTCATGTTCCACAAGACATATGACACTCTAACAGTTATTCCCATATTCTTATTCCATACAGTTTTCCCCATGTTCTTATTCCATCTGGTGAAGAAGGAGAAGGAGGAACATTTTATGAATAGAGAACACTGTCAAGCAGTAAGACAAAAAAAAGAGGAAATGACCAAAAGAATGTGCAAGAGATCTTAGACTATGTATGCTAAGCAGAGTAAAAATCACCTATTAGATTTTGTTAGTCTTTATATGAAATGCTTCAGAAAAGTTGTCAGTTACCACCAAAATCACTAATCAGAGGATATTTCAACACTGTTCTTCAGTGTCCTTCTCCCTTCCATAAACTTCCATGTTCTAGTGATTTAATTATACTGTATGGGTTTTTACTCATCTATGTTACATATTCAAACAGTACATGCTAACAAAATTCAAGTTAAATTTCCCAAACACACTTAAAAACTAACCCATTTAAAGATATTTAACTAGTTTGTTAAAAAAGAAAAAAGAAGCAGGGATTGCTCTGAAGCTGAGCTGATGCATTCAATTAATTCCTTTCTTTTGCATGACAATTTTCCCCAGTTTTAGGGATGTCAAGTTTATATGGAGGTAGACTTTCAGCTAAATGGGAGACTGCCCAAACTGCATACTATCAACATACTATTTGAATATGCTGAACATCAGTTTGATGTTTTACAAGAAGTCAGTCTAATTTTTAGAAATGTAGAGGAATGTGTGTTGAGGTATATCTGTTGCATGGTAGAAGTCACAAAGCTAAGAATCTAAGAACAGTGTCCAAGAACATTAAAGCAGCACAGAGGAAGAAAAGTCATAACCTCAAACAGGAGAACAGTTGAGTCTACAGTACCTCATTATGAGATGAAAAGTAAATAATGCCAAAAGTCATTCTTTCATAAGCTATTCAAATTTTTTAACTAACTGATATCTGCATTATAGACATAGCCTGATACCCATGACTGATAAGCAAAAAAACCCCTACTTGGGCATACTGGGAAAACTGCTTCTTGCAGCTTCAAACCCTTTATATGCTGCACAAAGGAAGTGAAATACTTAAGTACTGTATTTTACAGTAAGATATTTAAAAGTGGACTGAAAATGGTGCAATAAAGGAAGGTGAAACAAGTGATGCCAAAAATATCATCATGTACCTCAAGATATTGTCTCTCCTCATTACACAGGGTACTGAATCAGGGTGCCAGGCAAATTAAAATTTATATAAGCATTACACTATCTAAAGACCACACTTAAAGGCCAGTAGTAGCCATCTAATTGTTGTAATAGTCCTCTTGTGCAGTTACAGAAAATCCTACCTCAGTAAAAATTCAAATTTTTAGCAAAATATTTCTGAGTTCCTGGGCACCTGATAACTTCTTCTTACTAAAGATCTGGGAATGCATGTCTTTGCTGAGTTACAAAAGGTTCTCAAGTATGATAATTAATTGAAATGAAGAACTCCCATGTGGCACCAGATTCAGAATTTAGAATGAGCAAACAGTTTTCGTAGTCAATGAAGTATTTGTTTTACATTCATGTAAAAAGTATTCATAACAAAGTAGTTCAGATGGTTCAAAAAGCACCTACTTTACACAATTTCAACCTTTTAATGTAAATGTCATGCTTATTAAAAATACAAAGCCAAGAATTTCTGCTATTCTGAGAAAAAAAGTCTTTTAAAGTAGTAGAGGTTTCTACTTACACTGAATACTGCCTAGTTTTACCCAAATTCCTGGCTTTCTAGGGGCTCCTAATGTTAAGAGTACATCTCGTGTGATTAGTATTAATGTGCCAAAACTTGGTACAAGTTCCAAGGCCCATTCATTGTGTGGCCTTTGCAGCGTCTGGGAAGTATTATACCCACTAACAAGCATCCTCTGTGCTTACAGTGCAACTTCATTGGAAGACTTCTGGTCCAATTTTTATTTACCTTTATTTAATAAAACTTTATAATCAATACATTCTGGAGATTGTGAGGGGACGGGTGATCTCAAAAGAACTTGCTTCCAGATTGCATCTTACTATTGAATTTCATATGCCCACATGTGCATCCAGAAACAAAACTGTTTTACAGCTGTGTGACATTTGAATATATCAGCCTAGAATATTTATTACTTGGATATGTGCTGTCTTCAAGTGAATTTCTTCTTCAAGACCATTTCTTCTTTTTACATCTTTTTGGCACATTCATACTTCATTAGTATTTTCTCTCTTTCTGCAATCATGACAGGATTGGCGCAAATTAATACTCTGAATAGTTTCCTGTATTCTCTTTCCTTCTGTGAGCTACAACTAATTTTGTATGCATTTTGTTAATGCCTTCTTAATTATCTTATCTCACCAACTGCTGTAACACAATAATAATGGCTTACTGCTGCTGGTAAGGATGAGGCATTTTTTCCCCTATGAAAGAAGAAGATACAGTATACTTGCTGCTCCCAGCAGGCTTTGTGGGTACAGCTAGAGATCCCTTGCACGTCTGCACATGGCAAAGACTTTTCTACAAACTGTTACAAATCTGTAAACGATGAAAACATGATGAGAATATCATGGTGGTAGATAAGAGTCATAGTGAAGACATTAAAATAACTGCTGTCAACTTCTCTCTTAACTTATGCTTGCTCTCCTGACTTCAAATTTCACATTAGGAGGGAAGGGCAGGCTCTAACAGTGCACCCCAATGCAGAAGAAACAACAGCCCCTTGTAGATGAAGTAGCAACACTAGCCAGAGTCAGCATTCAGACACACCATGAAACTCCTGCCACCTTCCTCAGGTGGCCATGCTAGATGCGTTGCATTGCGGCGTGTGAATTATTATCTGGTCTGGTCTGCTCTGCAGCACCCAGGCTGGGGGATTCCCACAGAACCTGCTTAGGCAGAGCTAAGTTCCAGAAGCTCAGCTCAGCTGTTAAACACATCTCAACTGTTCTGTTAGTACAGATTTCCAGAGAGGCTGTTGCTGAATTTTAAATATGCCTTTTCCATGAAAAATGTGGTAAAGAAAAAAAGTGCTTTCCCAGATATCTAAGAGGCAACGCATTTACTGTAGTTGCTCTGCTTCTAATCACACTTGGCCCGTTTTGATCAAAATCATTATGCTTGATGATTTTTTGGCATTTTTGTCCATGCTTCAAAGAAGTGCTGCAATAGGATTTAAAGAAAACACTGAAACAGTGCACCATAGACAGACTCAGAAAGCATTGGACTTTCTTAATTTAAAAAAAAAATCTGCAAAATATATATGCAATATTAAAAACTATAAGGATTACTATTTTTAGTGCATATATTTGCACTAATGCATATATTTATATGATTCAACATGAATTCACAGCTGCCCTGAGTTTAATATCACTTGGTTTACAAAACAGATTCTCAGCTGAGAAAAACACTGATAGTTGCATTGATTTCCTAGAGCTATGTTTATTTAAACCAGTCCAGGAACAAAGTTCCACAGATACCACTGTAAACTCATCTGTGTGGGCTTAAATGTGCAGCAGTGCAAAAATCACAAGTAGCTACCCTCTATTTTTACATATTTCCTCTTGCCTTGGAGAACTTAAGAAACAGAAGCTGCAGTTACACGTCATATTTTGAAAGAGAACATGAGAGTGAGTCAAGAAAAAGCATTTTTCTGATCCAGATCCTGACACTTCACAATTGCAGAATGTAAAGATGTCCTAGTGTTACTGCTGAGCTGTCTAAACTCATCAGACACATTGAATGGACTTGTCCCTCTTCTGCAGATTCAGTTTATCAAGGGGATTCAAAATGAGTGTGAGAGAAAAGGAAAAAAGAGAAAGGAGGAGGAATTGAAGCACAGCTTCATACCATCTCTGTCATTAAAATGACCCAATAACTCTGGTATTAGTAAAACATGAATGCAGAGCACCAAGCAATGATGTAGGATTCCAATGCCATCTGATCCACTGCCATAGTAATATATCCATGCAGCTCACACAGTACATGGCAAATTGAATGTCATGTATATAGTATAATAAAACCAAAACCACTTGCTAAAAACTGTTACCAAGAGATAACTTTCTATCTACTTTCCTCAAGATTCACCCTTCTTTGCTCTCTTCTTACAAACTTTACTTACAATTTTTCTTCTGCTTTTGAGAAAGATGAATTGTATCTGAAGCCACTAATAAATAAAAATATACATATAAATTGCATCAGATACTCAGAGACATGAGTGCATCTTGACATGAATTTATTAGCAGTACAGTGCTCTCATCACACCAGTTACAATTCCATTTTCACCTGCCTAAGGGGGTATTGGCATTAATGTTACTTACTGCTTATAAGCATCCCCAGGCTGTAGGTGATCCTTGTTATTTTTATTATTTTGACTCTTTGGATCTGATCCTACTTAATACCAAGAGTTTCTGAAAGGTGCTATGCCTTCAATTCACATAGATTTTGATAGAAACTGCAGACAGCTGAACTAGGAACATTTTCTACCCATATGTTTTTTAATGCATATTAACTTTTTTAACCCGTAAATTTACGCACTTCAGGTGTAGTTGACCAAACATAAGAAAGCATAATCTGGACATTTCACAATCTCTAAAATGGCTGCATATGTTAACCAACATATTTCATCCAAGTATTATAAAAGTCCTTTTACAAAAGCCTGATCATCCAAATTCCACAACTGGAGAATCAGTGATAAAGATGGGTTAACTTGCACTTGTACATAAATAGTTGAGACTAAACACTTCAATTTTTTCGCTGCAAGATCAGAATGATCTTCCCTGTTCTAGAAGGTATCCTCCATGTACCATTTTTTGGCACAAAATGTTTCAAATAAGATGTCCCAGAGAAGTATCCTGGCACCACTAATATCTTTATTGTCTTCCTTTGTCTTAGGTTAGACATGATTCAACATTTCATTTATTTTACTTCCATTTCTATTGTGGTTTAGGTTGAATTGGCCTATGACAGCGACAGATGCTCTCCCCACACCTTCTCACTCCAGGAGAAAAAGGGGAAGAGATAAAGAGATTTACGAGTTTAGAATGAATTAAACTGTTTAAATGAAATGTTAATATTAAAAAGGAAATAATGAAATAGATACAATAGATACAAAACCACATCAAGCTCCCAGGATGACGTCACCAGCAGGCACTAGGGAAGTCCCAGACCGGACTCAGCAACAGATAGGAACTGGACTCCAGCTCTGGAGTCAGGAACACATGGATTGGGATCAAAGGCAGATGAACAGACAAGGTCCTCTTTGGACGTTGGCCACTGAAGAAAGAGGCTGACCTATTGATCCCTTAGCTTTTATACTGAGTATGGGGCAGACAGGATGGAATACCCCTATTGGTTAGGTTTGGGTCACCTCTCCTGTCTGCTCCTCCCCACAGGTGGTACCCTTCTATTCTTTCACTTTCCAACCCTCCAACAGGGCAAATAATGAAATTAGCTGACCTTGGTTGTTATAGCAATAAGTATAAGAAAGAGCCTGCCTGCATACCATTCCTTGCCATGAAGTACAAACATTGGTCTGGTCACTCTGAGAACAGTTTTCTCCACAATATGCTCTTAATTTCAGAGACTTAGAACAGGCCTAGCTAAGATATAAAATTACTGAACAGAAAGTTGGTTCTGTTTTACCTCAAACTGGGACAACTTCTAATGTATTTATTAATGTCTTTCCCTGGTTCCATCTTGGTTACATTTAACTCCTTATGACTCCCAGTGGTAGGGATGGAATTGTCTAATTACAGCACAGTTTATTGGGTTTTACATTTAAATACAATCCCACTACCTCTATGTTTGTTTCCACTGCAGTGAGATAATGAATTTCAACACCTGGAAAGTAATGTTCATTTAGAAATGAGCTCACTGCAGTTGATGATCCAGTTCAAAAAAGTGTTTGTTGACAGGTAGGAGAGCCACAATAGAATGCTTCATTATCTTATTAATGAGAAAGAAACCAAGCAGGTGTTGAATACTCACTGGCCTTAAAAAGGGAGAAATAATTAGCAGCCGCCAGGTGTAATAGTCTACTCTGCAGCACCAATTTTATCTACCCCAAAAGGCAAAAGACAAAATTCAGAAAGGTATAATTAAAAACCAATATTTTAAAGGTATGTGACTGATAAGAAGGAAAGGTGGATGAATATTAACAACTAATTCTAATGGGTTAGAAAGTGATACTTGACAATGTCTAAAGGATACCAATCATCTATGTCACTTTTTCAAGTTCAGTTCCTGGCATTACATTTGGGTGATAGAAAAATAAAGACATATAACTGTCTCCTTTAGTTCTTCTGAGAGGAAAACAAGTATTGGGAACCTTATACTAGTTATATATCAAGAGTTCAGACACTGTTATCTTTGAAACAGTCATTAGGGAACAGTTAAGTGCAGTAACCAGATTTCTAAATGCCTTCCTCCTAACCTTGATTTGCAAAAGATACAGCGAGTGACATGGAGACTGTTAACAAGAGTTTCTCTTTATGTGCATTTTGCATTTCAATACAAAACAAAAGGGCAGAAAAGTACATGAAACCTTAAACATGAAACATGACACATCTGCCCATAATGTAGCATCACAGACCCATCTGGCCAGGGAACCTTTCCATGTCAACCAGACTTCAGAATCAGAAACAACCTTGTTAGTAAGAAGGCAAAAAACTATGAGTTGACTGTTAGGTTTACTACACATACCAGGGATAGAGGTTTTTAAGCATATTCATTCATTGGGAAAGAGATTGTGAAGTCCATAAAGAGAATTAAAAACATTTCTGCCTTACCTTGTCAGGTTACCTCTTCTCTTGATTATAGAAAAGATAATCCAGGAACACGAATTGGCTGCATTCCAATTAGAATAAAGGTTTATTTACTTTCACTGACTTATAAAAAGAGTTAGACAAGGTTCCCTCTTACGACATTTCTCTTAATGGCACCTCTATCATATGCCCCATGGGCACTTCATATCTGGTACTTAATTTGTCTACCTGCTGTCTTTCCAGCTGTGGTGTGGAGAATTTACTTTTGGAAATAGCAGTGAGTTTAGGACAACAAACATGCTCATGTATGCAAGCAATAGTCTAACAGGATAAATCGGATAACTTTACTGGAGTAAAGCAAGGCAATGGGAAGACCGTTGGGTCCCTCTGAGAGGACATGCAGGGATATCATCAGGGAGGAGGATTGCCCTTTTGCTCAGAAAATAAATGGAGGATTTTCTTCATTACATATGAGGCCTCCCCTGTCATTCCTTCTGCCTTGTAAGGGTTGGAGTTTAGTTTTAAAACGAAAGAAAGCCACAAATCCTTTCTCATGATAGCAAGATATTAAGACAGTTTGCATGCAAACAGTGTCTTTGCCTTAGTGCATTTAAAGACCCAGAGCTCTCAGTTTCCATCTGTCAGGAGCAAGGAGTGCATATAGGTGCCAGTTTCAGGGGAATTTGTGATTCAGCAGAATTCATCTTAAAAACAGGTGGCATTGTTAGGCTGTGGGGCTGTTTTCTAATTTAAGAGACCCATAACCTAGCTAGAGCTCATTAGATTCCAACAGTGATGATCACGGTCCTCTGGGCTCATATTTGGGCTTAGCCTTCCAAATAGAGTAAAACAAAAAAACTAATCTCAGAGCTTGCACTGGAGCTAGAGTTATCTAATAACATCAGTAGTATTTTATAGGGGAAAAGGAGCGGCAGTGCTAATGTGCAGTCATAAAATATGATTTCATTTTGAATGTTTGCCATATTTGAGTGAAATTTTCACTCTCGCTTCAGTATGTAAAAAACAATTTATTTTATCGTGATGAAACTAACAACATTGCTCCAAGTAAAAAAAGGACTTAACAACAAAAGGATTAGCAAGTAGGCTTTGTTCTCAAGTTTTCTCCCTGTATGTAACAAAATATGTGCATAGTACCAGAAATGTCGTTTATCTCTTGTCAATAAAATACAGTAACAAGGCAAACATTAAAAAAGATTAATGATCCAAAAACATCATAGTTCCACAAGTTAATAATTTGTGACAAATATAATGCATTGACCAGTAAAATGCCGGAAGGTTTCATATTCAATCCAATGTTTTATATATTTATTAATGGCAGTGGAGATTAACAGTGAGGCAGCAGTATTTGCAAATAACAGATGCAATTCAGGGAAAGCTGTGAGGAAGTCTGGGGGAAGTTTGCCATGCTGGGTGAATAGGCAATGGACGAAGAAGTGCAAAGGGAAGGAAAGAATTTAAGATATTTGCACTCCTTATAGGTTTGGAGCTGGCTGTTATAACAGGAAACTCAATGAGAGCCTCTGTTCACATTGTTATCACATTAAGATGCATTAGGTATGAGTGGAAAATGATGGGCAATACATTCTAATTCAGCCTCCTCTGGAATGCTGTATGTTGTACTAAAGAAGAACAATAAAAATAATACAAGCATAGAGAAACTCTCACATGGAGAGACTGTAAGAATCAGATAGTTTATCTTGGAAAAAAGACAAATAACAAAGGACATGAAAAGGGCATATTCAAAAACAAAACGACAAAGAAGATAGATCTGACATTACCATTCTGCACACATCGTAAAGCAAGAGTAAAAGGAAAGCTAATGAAAATGAAAGATGGTGGAATTGAATCACTGAATATATGCTTTCACTGTGCACAATTAGACTATGAAACTCCTTGCCACCAGATACTATAGATGCAAAGATGTGCATATAGGAGTCTATCCTATTTCAGTTGGGATTGAAGATTTATACGCGTATAGTAAGGATATCCTGAATTACAATAATAGGAAAGAATGCTGAAAAGAATATTTAACCTCATTCTCTAGGGTTACGTTGGTATCTAAGTAGGGCAGTTTAAACTCTGACCTCAAGAAAGAAGGATATGAAAACATTATATAACATGTATCTGCTTTGCAGTTTCCGAAGTATCTGCTACAAGCCTCTATCAGAAGGCAAACCCTGAGCAAGACACATTTAGTACGGCAATTCATGACTGTTAATGATTAACTTTCCCAACCAAATTATGATTTTATACATTTTTAAACACCATGTTGTTCATTTGCTCCTCCAGCAAACACTTTCTGCAATAGAAATGACTCCAAAGAGGAGACAGAATGTCTGACTCCTCAGACATGTGGACCTGCCAGCCTCAGAAGGCAAAACAAGGAGGTTTCACTGCTTATGATTTTGCGTATCTGTTTAGGCCTGCAATATGTATGTTTATCCTAGTGTCTATCTGGGCTGTCTAAAACTGTCTTAACATACACACTGATCCTTCTGCAAATAGGTACATAGTGTAACACTTGCAGGCAGAGGTCTGAAACTAGAAAATTGAAAGATGCCAAACTGTGAAGAGTTGCACTATAATTATAAATTACACATGCCAAAAAACATAATCATATGTATCAAGCAACCTTAAAGTTGCTCATTAAAAACAAACAAAAGAACCAGTTCTGCTTACTTCTTCTGATTGTTTCCCTTGGCTACCAAATTTAAATCAATAGAACTGACGGGAATTTGCTGTTACTGTTTTGATCCATTAAAAAAATAATACACAAAACCCCATTTCCCTCAAGCAATCTCAAAAACAAGAAGATACAAGCTTCCAGTGTCTATTATGTTTCCACAGTTTACGTGCTATGGTGCAAGAATACTATTTTTTTCTTTTTTTTTTTTTTTTTAATACTTTGTTTCCACTGCAGTATAATACAGAGAAAAATGTGATTGCAGAAAAAAGTCCAATAATCCCACTTCTTGATTCCCGAAATTACTCTCCAAGAGAAAAGGCTTTCACTGGAAACACATAATTTCAAATTCCTTCTTCTTCAATGACTTTGAGAACACCTCTTTCTCAAAGGAACTGTGGCTAAGATGTACACAACAATAATGCTCTCATCTTTACCTACAAGATTCTGGATATTCATGTGTTGCCAACTACTCTCCATTGCAGCAAAAGGCAACAGAGTAAGAAAAAAGAAAAAAACCCAACCACCACCCCCTCCCTCCGAAAGCCCCTCAATATTCTTCTGCCAGGTTCAAAAAATGACACAGCCAAACAACGACCTCTGTAAAGGTGTTTTATAGTGTTTAGGCAGCAGTGGGATTACGTTCTTCCCCTTTCATAAAGGCCACAAAGCAGTCAAAAATGGGTGGGACCACACTCTTCATTTGCACATAGACCAGCACTTTCAGGGAATAACTAAGCCCAGCCTTTTACTTCTAAAGAACTCTAAAATGAATTCTGCCTACTCAAAATAAAAAACCTTCTTCCTGCTTTCCCAGTACAATATGATACTCTTACCAGGCCCTTGAAAGAAGGTTTAATCAGGAGAAATATAGCTCCCCAATAAAATCAATCTTTTCAAATGGTCCACAAATTCATACTGAAATAGAGTTTTCATGTTGGAAAAGCTGGATTCATAATTTTCAATAAATTTAACTTTCATAAAGATGAAAGTGACTACAGAGGTGAATTACACACAGCATAATCAAAACATAGCTTGGAATCTTAGTTAATACAGCTTCAGTTTACTAGTGTAGCAACTAAATTTTAAACAGCAGCACATTTGGGATGGATAGTCATCATTATCTATTCAACTGGACACAAAATAATTTGTTACAGCCACTTGGTTTTATCATTACTGGATATTGAAAACTGACAAGCATCATAACTCACTGGCATTTTGAAATCTCTTAATATTTTGATCCTTCAGAAAATTTGTTTTCACTAGGTAATCTAGGTCTGGCCTGCTAGGCTTATAGTAATTAGTTTCGTAAGTGTATATACTACCTCAGTGTGTCTTATGGCAAGAATGAAAATGATGAAAAGGTCCTGTCATGGTTCAAACTAATAGTTTCTCCAACCTCTTTGTGAATTCTCCAAGCATATCCTCCTTAGCTGCTACACTTCAAGTCTTTTATCTCAGGTAAACCACATGAAGCTTTCAAACAAGAAAAATGTCCTACTGATTAACCATTCTTATCAAACGGGCAGTTATCCAAGCTTATTTATTTGTTCTACTGTCTATTGCCTCCTCTGCATGCTATATGCTGCTCTCCCTCCTTACTGGTACAGTATTCCTCAAATTGAGAGTCCCTGATTCCCTCTGTCCCTGGCTCTGTGCTGCCAAAGCCCTCTCTGTCCCACCGCCTCTCCTAGCCACCTGCTCCTGTCTCCTCTCCCTCTGTTGCCCTGGGATCTGGTTCCAGTCTGATTCAATTTTTTTGGTGTACCTGCAGGCTTAAACACTCCTACCTCTCACTGCCCATTCCTGCCCTGGTACTGACTCTCCTACTCTGCTGCCACATTTTTCTTGTGGGACCAAGCTGGCACACCTCACTTGTGGGACCAAGTGAGGGACCAAATATAGGAAGTGTTTCAGCAGGAAACTGAAAACACTTCCTTTCAAGCTGGATCAGTTCCTTGATACAATACACCAGACAGTTAAATGAACAGAAAAGCTGTCAACAAAAAATGGTGCTCCTTAGGGTGGATGAAACAGTGCTATTGCCAAATGAGATACCACAGGAAACACCTGACAGACATGCCTTGGTCCTGATTCCTGGAGAACCAAATTTTTAAGCAAAGTTCTTTGTCCTCTGTATCCATTTAACTGGACTTTTGAATTGCAAAAAATGCACATAAAAATAGAGAAGACTAATGAAAGTATTGTTTTGCGAGTGCTGATAAAGGGACAGGTACCTGGCTTCTATCCCGTTCTAGAGTCACATTACATTCAGTAAACAACATTCTGATAAGCATTCAGATAAGTGGATACAGTATATAGTATTCATAACTTCACTTAAAATTCATCACATACAGATTAACATCTAACAAAAACAGAGACTATATTGTCACAACTTATGCTTTCCTACCATTTTGAATTCAAGCAGCTGTGAAAATCCAAAGGTCGCTTGCAGGAAGATCCCCAAAAGTTTGTTGGATGCTACTTCCCTCTAGTGTGCAGTCCTTGTAAAACCCCAGTGATACCAAACTTCATAATCCTTAAAATTTACTCAAAAAAACCCCCAAAATAAAAACAGCTGCAAAGCTGCTAGGTCTTTAAAGCATGCCACCTTGCAAAATCAGACTGCGAACAGAATTTAGTTCTAACATCTTTTCCATCTTCCAAGCACAGCCAGCATACTTGAATACGACAGAGCAGCCATGATGCTCAGACAGAAACTTAACGGTGCAGTTTATTTTCATGCCACAACAGAAAACTCAGACTAATCTGTCATCTAGGACTCGCAAAGGAAGGTGATCAGTAATAGATAACTGTTTAGTTCTTAGATGCAGTAATCAGACATTTGTAACAGAGTACTTTGTGAAAGGAAATTTAAGAAATGTGTCAGAATTTGTTACAGTCTCATTCAAAAGGGGTGATTGTTTTCAGTGAATTTTCCACCAACCTATATTTAATTCACAAGTCTTCAGTAAACCAGCACAATCATTTTGAGCATTATTTGAATCAATGTAACTCATTTATCTTGCTGACAATCTGACTTTTGCCTAAATTGTAGGCAACTGAGAATAAGTACTTGAGGAGAAATCTATTTATGTCATTTTAAGGAATAATTGGGCTTCTGCCCTTCCTCTGAATATTATGGGTATTACGTGGTACACTTTCAGAATGAAGTATTTAAACTGAGCATTCAAACCCCACATTCACATGCAAAAAATGAACATTAAACTTTCCTCTTAGACAACCTTTCAAAATTGCCTTATAAAAAAAAAATTATTTTTTTTTTTCTCTCAAGTTTCAAAATCAACTGTTAATTCAGTATATCAGCCTGCCGTTATGCCATGAGAGAGGGGAGAGGCATGGAATCCTTGACTGCATAGCCAAAATTAATGGTGCCTGCTTTTCCCCTTCCCTAAGTAGAGGAATAAAGTATGTATGTTATCAGTTACCTATAAAGGCTGACTGTCTAGTGGCTAAATAGATAGAGATTCATTCCATCTTTTTCTCAATCTGTTTTCATGGGCAACTTGCACATTCCCTGAAGTCCCATGACTTCTCTTTAGCTCCTCTTCCATTAACATGCCTGTCAACCAGCTGCATCTGCCATAGCAACTCTTGGAGCAGGAGAGGAGCTGTGCAGCTGTACACTTTTGTAGCCTGGAGAGAATCAAATGCATTTAAGTAAACAAGTTTGATAACAACCATCAACATTGCAGTAACTAGACAGATGCTAAAATGTTAATAGCAAGTAGGTAGAAAGGAACTGTACATATACATGTGTATAGTCTTTTACTCTTGTTATGCAGCTTGAATTTCCAGAGTTCCTGAGAAATCTCAGAACCCAAAAGTATGAATGTATGCATTAACAAGAATGTATTAAAGCGATATTGAACCATTTTGCCAAAATATCAGTAAAATAATGTGTTCTAAATGAATGCTAATCTGTATCTGAAGAAAAATGTACCCTGAGGGTATTTTGAGAACTGTTGATTCACTAGACGGTGATTCACTAGGCTACCTAGGAAAATAATACACTGATGGATAGATTGCCTTCACTGAGAAAACCGCTTAAACTCTTATAAGAATCATATAATTTAATCCTGTGGGGAATAACCAAAGCTGACCAAACCTACTAGCATAATCAGAGTCATTTCTGTGTTGACTTTGAGAGTGCATCAAACTACAATGAGTTCCACTGACACTTAATTTTTTCTGAATAGGGCATGTAGAATTATACTTCTGCAAACTACAATTATTCTTCTTCTGTATTGCTATTTGTGCAAGTATTGCATCATCACTATTACAGGCTAGGCTGCAATTCAGATGTAAAGACAGCAGTAGTAGAATACGCACACCCTCACACCTCAGGTTCAGGCTCACAGGACATTGACTATGGCAATACCTCTGCATATTACCCTATTCTCACATTTATGTCATGGTATCTTGTTGATTTTGATGAGGAAAATTTAATTCCATGTTCTGCAATTCATGTTTTTGATTTTGAACACATTTCTATTAAAGAAGCCATTCTCCTCTTTCTTCCACTACCTCAAAACATTTTTTCCTGTTCTCTCAGCTTCTGGATCAGGAGCAGAAGCATGTATAACTGGGTACCTTTCAAATAATTTAGGACACACACCACACAATCAATCATATCTTATCAAAATATTCATAAACTGGCGGAGCATGGAGGCTGTTTTTTCCCCTCTTTCTAGTTCTCTGTGTCTACCAGTCTAGTACGTGGGGATTAACAACCCTATTTCTAGACTCATTAGTATTTCAACCTTCTGTCCACCAGAGACAGGTGTAATCACTTTATCTTTTCAGAACATTTTTCCCTACTCACATTTTGGGCATAGCTAAGCCAGCTCTGCCAGCTTATCACATAAATTGAGCTCCTACTCTTTTCCATTTTGACCACTTACTCTCCTTCTGAGCTGAGGTTCACTGCCCCATAACTTCATTGAAGTGGTCTGAGTTAAAAATAAACCTTGACAAACAACAGCAGAATGGAAAAAAAAATAATTAAAAAGGGAAAAATGCATGGTTTCATGGTGAGTGTTCAGGAAAAGGGGTGAGAAATTTTTCAGGCAATTTTGTTGCTCAAATACACCTGATAAATACAATAGCTCTTTCAGATAGCGATAATACCTGTTTAAACAAGACCTGGTATAATATGGTCTCAGTCACCCATGGGAGTCCTAGGTATCACAATTAAAGTAATTACAAACTAAAAACAAATATACCATTTTAATCTTTAGGGTTTCTTTCCTGTGACGTTCCTGTTACTGCAGTTGTATTATTTCACCATCAAGAACCTAGTATTATTGAATCCCTAAGTTACTTTTAACAAAGTACCAAAAATGTTAAATGATTATTGCGCATTAAATACTGAAAATACGCATTTATAGAATATATACATTATAGACCATATTTGAACAGGTATATCAAATTCAGACTTGATTTTGAAACAAACAAAAAAAAAAATCTTTTTTTTTTTCCTTACCTTTAAAGCCCATAGGTCTGCCTACAGATATGTAGTTTACAAAACTACTAACTCTATAATGATAGGAACCCTTCAAAAATCTTTACACCTTACTTCACATGCCTATATTGAAAATCCAACAGCATCTTCACAATTGTATTCTCATGTATTTTTTACATCAGTTTCTAATAAGGAACTATGCTCAAACTTGTAATGGTAATGAATTTATAGATGCCCATCTGTCTCGGTTTTTATCCATTCAAAGTGTTTCAGCCTGTGGCTATGCCTGAGGCAAAGCTGTATCATCTTGACACAAAGAAATACGAAGTCTTGCCTTGGAGATTTCCCTTGCTTGAAAGCAGCAGTACTGTAAAAGCTCCAAGGTGTTATAATTAAAAATATATCAATTAGTTACACAGCCAACTACAAGAAAATGACCGTTAAGAATTATTTTCTTCCATATAGCAGGTCTTTCATTGTTCATCTGTGTTTGTACTTTTAAATTACTGACTAAAATGCTGTGTTCCTTGCAGAAAAAGCACACAAAATGTCTCAAATGCCCCCAAGGATTACTAATCTATGAACCCTACATATTGGTTATGTATATATTTAACATACATTTGAAAAGACATTCATTCATTGAAAAGATGCAGATTTTCTGACTGCTGCTTTGGGCAGCTGAATACAATGTCTCTCTCTAAAAATGCTAATATTTTAATAACAGACATGAAATAGAAATTTTAATTAAAGAATGCTTCCTTTTTATTATTTGATCCTTTTTTTTTATGTATACAAATGTGGAATATAATTAGAAACATTGCAATTAAAGAAATAATTAGGCACTGCAGGCTGGTATCACAAACATTTAGGGCAATTTCAAGCTTTTACCACCATGTCACATTAGCAAACTCCCTCCCTCATGCAAAGTTTACTAAACAAAATTACCCACTCTTTAGCCATTTAAAATGAATAAAATAGTTTAACAAGAAAATGAACATCTTATCTTGTTGGGAAGGGGAATAAAATGATTCCTGCATAAATTAAAACCCAGAAATCAGTTCTACTTGGACGAATCTGTGCAAACAAGTTCCTTTTCATGGGCAGCTTTATTTTATTTTAATTAAATGACAGATTCAGCCCACTGCAAATAATTGTGGTGTTAATCTCACTGCATTACTTTGAACAGAAACTGAGCAAAAACTGGTCAATGCTAATCAATTGCCTTGGAGGAAGAGAGTATTTTTTGACAGACTTGCATAATGGATGAAGCATAAAATGAGATAATTGGGAGATGTTTGTCCTAGAGGGCGCAAAGTTTGTAACTACGTGTAAAAAGTTTCACTACACCCTTATATTAACTCCTTTGCATGCATGAACAATGTATGCTCATAGAAAAACTCAGCAAAGGAGGGGTTTTTGGTATTTGTGTCAGCTATTTAAACCTGTTTTTACTTTATTATGCTAATGAAGACCTTAGTCAACAGACTTTCACCTTGGTCAATCTTCTGTAAATTAAATTAATAAAACATTAGAAGACTGCTTAAAATTTAGCATGTACTCACTTTGCTTATAATATATATATGAAGTATGTAAAATTGAAGTGATGACTGTTTAAAGCTTACTTAGAAAACTCAATATTTGCTTTTTCCTTTACTGTGATCCCTATCATTACTGCCAAAATAATACAATGAAGACTGAGACTGCACTGTAGAAAACATCAACACAGAGACAGTATTTTCACAGGAAAGTAAATGACTTGGATTACCTGGAAGATGATACCATCTGACATTACCAGAAGCAAGAAAGCAGAAAATCTAGAGATGGTCTAAAGACCCAGCCTTAGAAGAAGAATTTTCACTGGAAGGAGAGTAAGAGAGTCTTCTCTGTCATTAAGAGGTTTTGATCAGAGTCCTCACTCACAGATTTTGGGAAACACTGGGGTGTTTCACTCTGAGAGTGGCAGAGAACTGGAGCGGGCTGCTGAGAGAGGTGGTGGAGTGTCCATCCCCACTGGACACGTTCCTGTGCAACCTGTTCTAGGAGGAACTGCTCTGGCAGTGGGGTTGGACTAGATGATCTCCAGAGGTTCCTTCCAACCCCATATCTTTCTGTGATTCTGTTTGCTCTGTTTTCACCTTCTCTATTCATAGGACTAGATAAGCATTAGAAAAGCTTAGAATATGATCTTAGTTCATGTACCATTATAACATGGATTTGGAACAATTTTTCTAATAGAAAATAGGAATGCATTCTTCCTTTTAATTGTCATACTTTGTTTTATAATATGTTCTGTTATAAGGTTAAGATCTTTTAGAGAAATGATACCTAAACAGTAATAGCAAACATACCAGGGGAACCTTGCATTTCTTATCAAGCATCAGAATGTGAGCCCCAACTATATAAAACTGGAATTAATGTAGTGAAAAGCAACATGTCAAAGTGCAACTCTTGTTCCAACAACAGATTCAATTCACCAAATTGAATTATTCTGTAGAAGTTGAACAGCACCTTATTAAATTTTAGAAGTCATCTTAAGAAACAAATAAAATTAAAACAAAACAAAACAACACAACACAAGAAGCTGAAGAAATATATCTACGTCCAGTTCTGAAATAATTTTCAAGGATTCAGCTAATAGATTTTGGATGACATTTTAAAATTTTAACTGATGTAAATTCACCCTTTGCTCATCTAATAGCAAGTAGTTCATATCATAAGATGGTAACGTGAGGGATTCAGCAAGCCTTGCATGGGGAGAATTTAAAAAATTTTGTAAAAATTTTGCAAAAATCAGATCTATGCCACATTATGAGGAAAATAATCAACATAAACTAATATATTATTGATGACACTTTCATCTGTAAGAAGCAACAGAGTTTACTAATTTGTATCTGTCTTTTAAAAGCACACCAAAGCAGGCCACATACTTCATCCCAGTACTACACTTTCCTCACTTTTGGATTATTTTTTCCCCCCTTTTTCATGGTTTTCTGCCCGTCTATGAAGGTACACATCTGTTGCCATCAACACCTAAATTGCACATCAGTGTTTCTGATGAAAATAAAAAATGTCATGGCAATAAGAGAATGTTTTGAAAGCAAGCCAGTTTGTCAGTAAATTATAAGCTTCATTATCATAAAACTCTAACAAATTGAAGCCACATCTCATTAACTGAAAGCACAACATGACTGCAGCAATATTCATCTCCCAGAGGAGTGCTTATCTATAGGGGGAAGAAAGATAAAACTTTTGCTGAGAGGTGCCACTAATGATAGCATTAAATTTATTTATTAAAGAATGCCTGAGCACTTCTGAAAATGCACATTTCCACCTTCAACTACGCTGTTCTGACTAAGTACTGTACTAATACATTTTATGAATTTCAACTTTTCTCTATCACAAAGCCACACTTTAATTTAAAGACAGAAAAATGTTTTATCTTGGGTTTTATTTTCATTAGTTTACAACTTTTCCATCCCTTCCAGAAGAATAATCTGCAAATTGAACTCTCTTGTAACCTGCTCTACACTTTGGGCGTATCAATAAGGAAGATTAAAGAAAAACTACCCAGTTCCTATCAAACTTGCCAGGTTTAGCTCTTTTTTCTAGAGAAATTTCTTGTCTTTCTATAGATTGTTGGAAACTTAATTACAGAAACCACTGAGAAAGGTCTGCTCTGCAATACATGAAATGAAGCATTGTAGTGATAGTATTAATTAATGAAGGCAAACATTGTCTTAGGATTTCCAATCACTTCACACTTACGAAAGCGATCATTTGGTGCTCACAACCAACATCCTAAACTGCTATCAAGTGAGTCCCGTTAGTTGTACAATGAAAAGTACAGTGTCTAGTGTGAAAGGACACAACCCCACCTCCCTCCAGATTCTGAAAAGCAATGCCTTGCCACAGCACACAGGTATGCATGCTGCTTTAAGAGCACTAGAAAAGTTAATCTTTAACTCTCTGACAGCCCTCCCCCTGCTCCTCATCTGTATCTGGTGAGGTTTTTAGGGAATGCGTGTTGCTGAAAGTCTGAGTAATTTGCTTTGATCTGAGTATCACTCTCAGATTCTCTAATTTTGGTACATGTGAAACTCTTGAGACAAACTGTAAGTCTTCAGCCATCAATAAATTCAAATAAAACATGCAAACATGTATCCCTGGAATCTGAAAAATTATACTTTTTCTAGCGGAAATGCATCTCTTCTTCTGTACAGGAACTGTGTGCATTGGAATAAAATTCATTTTGTAGCATAAAAAATAGGCGGAAGGTGGAATTCTAAGATGATAGTATGATATAGTTTGGTTCTGAAAGCATGCTTATACTAGAAAAAATTAGACAAAGTGTTAATATGAATATATCTTGCAAAAAATTACTAGTTGTGAAACTCACATAGCTCTACTATCTTTATTCAGTAATGAGATCAGCATGTTTGATTTTCTCCTGTGATGATAACATATATATTTAAATTTTAAAAAAAAAAAAATTGTAATTCTCTTTAAATATCATGTAAGTCAGTGAAATCTTATTTTAATATTGTTTACTTTCCAAAAGTATTTCAGATGTCAATGTTGGACTCTAGCTTAAAAAACAACCATAAAAAGACAATTCTGAAACTCAGATATCAATGTAAATGTCACATAAGTAATTATTTATTCTGAAGGGAAATTATCAACTCCATGTAGTGAAATCAACTGTGACTTGTTTCTAAACAGTATTGAACAGCTTAAATTGGCAAATATATATGCATTCTATGAAACTGAAGACCTTTGAAATTACTTATTATCAGATGCTGTTATCATTATTATCAAATGCATGAAACTAGGAAAACAGCAGAAATATTTTATGTAACGGCTGATGGTCAAAGAGGGTAATAAGAAATACAACAAAAGCAAAATACTCTGTCTACGAAAGGTTAATGAACCCTCAACTGATGTAAATCAGCAAAATTAAATCCCTACACTAACAGATTCTTTTCTGTCTGGTGGTTCTCTTCAGACCTTCTGGAGCTGCCTCTACACCTGATTCCATGGCTGTTATTCATGCCAAGTCACACTGCACCACACAGCTGCCTTGTCAAATAAGCTTGGTCTGATGAACAGCTAAAATAATAGGCTACTTTCTTATTTTGAAAAGTCTCTCTGAAAACGTAAAACTAAGGGAAAAGTATCTTAATTCCTAGGATGTTTTAAGCATTGTGAAAAGCATGGATTCTGCTAGGACTGATGCACTTAGACTCTTGTGGGCCTCTCAGCAAATCACATCACCTTGCATATCTTTCATTTCCTACAGCTTGTCTCCTCCCTTTATTACTCTGTATATACTACTGCAAAGATACCCGCCCTTGCTTCTGCTATTACTGTTATCTGTAGATGCATAAGTGGAAAAGGTAGAAAGATTATTTTCAAATGCATTTTCTTGATTTAAATTTCACTAAACTTTAACCCCAAAATCCAGAAGGTCCTATATCCTAACAGTTGCTAGAAGCTCTTTGGAAATGAAAAATAAAAATAAAAAAATAGTCATACTTGAAGCAGAAAATTTAAAGGTCAAGAGTCCAGAATAGCGTGCCCAAAGGTGTTCCCAAGCTAAAACAGGCCACCCTCCCAGAGGTCCATCAAAGACCTCTGTCCTTATTGACTGTACTTTCTTGGGAAGTCTGATCCAAGCACTGGCTTAATATCTGTGATCTGAAATCATAGCTTGACATGAGATATCTTAATAGACTTTTCACGCCTTTGAGTTACAATTAAAAATTTAGACACCCCCCCTCCTACAATAACTAAGCCCATATTTTAGTAGAAAAGTCACCACACTTCTCATACTTCATAATCTCTGTTACACGGGTAATCGCTTTCAGGATGGCATGTCAAATTTAGATTCCATTACATTATTATATTAAATCCGAACATATATGAACAACCCCTCATGGTTTTATGCTCAAAATGGATTAGTTTTTACCAAAAGATTTACCTAAGAATTCCAGAATATTTTTATATGACTTTGGAAAACTTTAGAAGTTAAAATCTAGCCCATAGCCCAGACAAGCTGTGTGTATATTACTAGGAATAATAAATACATTACATTGGCACTTCTAAACTTTCCTGAAAAGAAGCCAAAACACATAGCTGCATTTAAGCTGGGCTGAACAAATATAATTAGGTTTTGCTGCATACAGTTATTGTTTGCTTAAATGTTGTAATCCTTATATTAATTATAAGACAAAATTTAATTTGATGGCGCCAGTAAATATTTCAAAGCAGTTTCATCAAAGCTACCTAACATAGATTTTCTTTTTCTGATGCTATTTTATATTTACATAATTAAAAAGCTCTACAATTTCTCCTGCTGTTTGCTACAGATTGGTTAATAGATCATTAATGAAGAAAACAGAAAAGAGAGTGGGGGAAAGAGCAAAAAAAGAAGCAGGACTTCTACTAATCTGCAACAGCTACGCTGATTTCCTGGTGTGTATACATTAGATTTATATGCAGATGTGATACAGTGAAGAGGAAAACCAAATCATGCACCTGAGATTTATGGCATTTGGTTCAGATGTTTCAAAACTCGCATGTCACCCCTGAGAGATGCTCATTGATTGACGTCTACTCTGTGCTTATATCCTTGGCATTTTTAAGTTCCACCCACAATCTACTATGGTAATAGTTGTAGAACTTAACTGATGCAAAACCAGGGTTTGATTCAACACATACATGGGAAATCCCATGCTCTTGAGTATTATTTTATAGCTGTCATACCACTAAATGTCAGGTACCATCTCAGTACGTTTAAATACATCTGTCACATAAAGTGAACGCATTAGATAACTTCATATTTCTGAGCTGTAGTGCCTCAACTTTAAGGATCTCCGCTACAGTCAAACCAAACCATTGGATAGGAGAGAGAATGAAAAGACAAAGATGTGTCTGAAAGGGCAAAAGCAATTCACTTTCACAACTTTTGAACACTTCTGACGTTACACAGAAATCCCAGACATGAATCATGACCAATCCAGTTTCAGTGGGAGGGAAACAAGAAACCTGAGCTGAATCTTCTGCTATCTGTAGATAATATTTATTAACATCTAGGGTTTTTGACATCCAATACTTTTCAGCATTTACAAACTGCACAGGGGGAAAAAAAACATCCTTAACTGGGGATAATGAAGATTTGTGTATCATCACTAAGGGTATGAGAACCACCTGATTTAAAGGCTGATCAAGATGTACCTAGGCTAGATGATCAGACTAGCACATGGTTTATACAAACACACACACTATTATATGTATATATGTATATATAATGCATGTACTGAAAGATTTATGGAATGACTGAAACGCAGAAGGTAAAAATATATTTGGTCTTGGGTCCTAATTCTGTTAGGCTCTTTCCAAATATTCAATTCAGTATTTGCTTGCCTTCAGATCTCACTGACTGAAGGGACTCTTACTGTTGGGCTCTAACAATGCAAACAGTCCCTGTCTCAAACACTTAAGAAACAAACTAAAATGAAAAAGGCAAAGACTACTACCAGAGAGGAAGTCATCTTTTCTGCATCTCAGCCTATCAGTGTATCTGCTGGGACATGCTGCTATTTCTGAGATCTATTTCACTGAGCAATAGGTTGATTTTGAATAAGCACTTCCAAACTTTTCTGTTTCTAAGGGATGAACTTTCATATTTAAGCCCCCTCTCGACAATTTTGCCCATATTTTCAGTGAAACAGCAATCCTACCTCAAGGGTATGGAAAGCAGACCTCTTTGCTTATTTGGTTACTAAGGTATGGTTTTCAGCTCATTGGAATCTATCTTACGCTTCATTTATTTCCTTTAATTGGTTTCAGTGTTAAGAGCAAGATCATATTTATGTTTCTATTTCACTGTAATTTATTTATTAAGTTTGAATAATGTACTAAAGTGCAGAGCACTGACTGGGAAGAGGCATTTATGAGCTATAAGGGAAAATTATTGTTCCTTCAGAAGAACACAATGTCCCTCATCAAAGGCCTTGAAGCCAGAGTCAAAGCACTAATTCTTATCTAATTTCTTTAAATAAGATCTGATGAATCTCCGTCCCTCCAAATTAGAAAACACTTAGAAAATGGGCTGCAGCTGACTGTAGCAAGGGGAAAAACAATTACATCTGTCACTACATTTTAACTCATTAATATGAATTTGCACAGTGCTGCTAATACAGGTAGGCAATGATCTCCCTATTTCAAACAGTCCTGGCAATTTGCAAATTGCAAGTATCTGCAACCTTTAGTTCCAGCTACACACAGAAAAAGTTCTGTCATTAAAAAGGCTTTTCATGCTTCTCTGTTGGCAGTCAGGCATGTAATTAATCAATTTCTAAATGCTGATGCAAATGCAGTGTTTTGCATGCCCATATTTACCATCTTCAAACAGTATTTCAAAATTTGGACCACTCGAATAAATCATCTATAAACTGCATCTTGTCTGTTGGTTTATGTCTCTTTCACAGTATTTTAAATTTTGCATGCTGGTCTGTACTGAATTCTGTTTTTCTTTGCATAAATAAATAAACCACACAAAAATAACAACAATCTAATTCCATATAATAGCAAACAATTTCAAGGCAAAACAGCTGCCTTTAACTGACATTGGACCTACATTAGCACTTCAGAACTGAGGAAACATTTCTGTATTGAGCAGCTGAAAACACAGCTGATAAATATATTTTTTTCAAAAACAATAGAAAGAAATCAATTTCATATCAAAAGACAAGATAAACACACTTAGAGGAGCAGCATGGCATGTCCTATAATACTTCATGAATAAGGAAATAGACCTTTTGTCAACAGTGATTAAAAGCAGTTTTACCAAACACAAGTGACAGCAACACAGTAACACTGTAATTTAACAAAGAATTAGGACTGCTTCTTCTGGGTGGACTTCTATCATCATTTTAATTTTAGGCCTCCTAAGTGTATTTTCTTGCATCTTGAATCATAGGCAGTACATTATGCTTCATCTTGCAAGCTGTTTATTTGACCATGTAAGAAAAAAATTATTACTGAAATTTTTAATGTATTAAAATCACTTAGTCGATCAAACAAACATTCTCTAAAGGAACAAGAAACAGCCAGTATGTTTCCTGACTCATTTAACTAATCATGTGAACACTTTCACTTGTTTTCTTCTGTTAAACTCTAAATCTAAGCCAATTCTTAAAAGGTGAAGTGTTGATTACAATTTGCAGTCACAAAAAGGGAAGTGCCACATTACAGAAAAGAAAGAGGCAAATGCTTCCAGCCTCCTGGCTGTATGGTAGGACATTACACATGTTGCTGTGCATTGCAGTCACTAAATGGAAGGAAATTAAAGGGTTCTGTCGTGGTTTACTATTTTCTTAAACTCTCTGACAAGGAAAATGACAGCAGCCAGTTACACAGGGCTTGAGACTTAAAAAGAAAAAAAGAAAGAAGTTATTTAGGTGCTGAGGTTTGACAGTATTAAGCATCAGAAGTGTGGTCATTACTTTTTAGAAGGAAAAATGTGTCTTGGCAAGACTCTTTTATACTTAATGCACTGAGCAACAGACTGATGAACCTCAGACAATATTTTGTCTTTAAGTAATTTTTATTTTAAGATGCCTCTGTTTGCCTTTTTTTTTGAACTGAAATTCTACCCAAGCATTTCATGCTAGTTAGACTTGCAATATTCTGGTTTGTAACATGACCTGTATTCATTTAAGAAACTAGAAAAAGTCCTGTGTACATAAATGGGTGAAAACCAAATCCTTATTGTGGGCCCCAACGCCCTTCATGGTGTGGCAGGAAATCATTCCAACTCTACTGCTTGGTGTTCTTCTGTAAATCAATTCACCATTCTCTTTCTTTCTAAAGTTTCTCCACCTGCTAAGTGGATATAATAATAACCATTCTCTGTGATCTTTTACATCTACCTTACACAAGGGATATGCTAGAATGTAGTATATTATAAATAAAATGTTCTCCCTAAATATTTACACGCTACCTTTCTCCAGACTGTTTTTCTCCAGTTCCAAATAAATCATACATATCATAGTGAGAGCAAGAAAGAAGCAGATAACAAATAAAATTAGCGATTTAAAGGGATGCTTGGACCTATTTGGATGCTGAAGTAGTTGCTATTGATTTAGCAAGAAACTTCTTACCCTTGACTCAGTCAGCTCAGTATAACAGAGTTCAATCCTTTTCTTCTTTGACCTTCTTGCCTAATTACAGGAAGGATTTATGTGAACACGGGATAGCTCCTGACTGACAGCAATCTTTTACCCAATCACAATTCCAATGTTACTCTAAAATAGACATTAACTTTTTAAAAGCATTTATTATTTACTAATTAGAAAATTCCAGTCTTTTCAATCTCATAGTTTCTTAGCGACACTTACAGAGTTAAGCATGTGCACTGGCCCAAAGTAGCATACTTACAGCATTAAGCCACACCTGTTAGCAGATCTTTTGTTTCTCTGACTTCATTTTACAGGAAGCACAATATTTTAGAGGGGCTTTTTTAAAAAGAACTTGGGTACCTGCATTATATACAAAGTAAAACTGAAAAATTTTAAATGGTACTTTCTCTGTTCTACATAAAGTTCATTGCAAGAAAAATATATTGTTGTGGCAATAATGCAAATTTTTAACTGCCACAATATTATTAACAAAGAGTAAGTATGCAGATGTAAGATTCCCAGCTGGAATTTCAACATAAACCTCAAAATAGTTCAGCAAAACCGGAATAACCTTTGAAGTCTTTTCAGTTGAGAGGCCATGGATAAACATTACAGGCTAAATACCCATCTGCTTTTCCGGCAAATTCTCAATTTTTGCTACCCATCCAGCACTCCCAAAGACTGACATTTCCTTTTCTAATTGTCTGTATTTCTCCCCCTTCATCAGGCTTTAGAAATTACATCAAACTAGTCACATTCTATCTCCTTCCTTTCCCAAACCAAAGTGGCCAAAGTCCTATGCCACCCACAAAACTGGATTCAGCTTAGGGACTGAGATGGAGAAATGGGTCCAACTTTCTGCCAGGCTGCTCACAGGAGGTAGATTTAAATTACATCAGAGTACGTTAACATGAGAGAGCTTATAATAAGGACACTGAAAATGAACAATAATTAAGAATTATTTCAAAGATCCAGGAAGAGAACACCAAGTGATCTCAGCAATCCTTTCTAATGCAAAATGGAGACTTTAGGAATGATCTGATATACAAAATCAATCTGCAAGAGCATCAATGATGTAAGAGAGAATAGTTTAGTATAGTTTTTTTATTGGATTCTGTGACAGGTCTGTGAGAAAAATAAGTAGAGTTATAATCCCTTTATGGGAGATTAAGCATGGTCTCAGATATGTCTGAAATACAACCGGAGATATGAAGACAGTAGTAGTGGTATAAAGCTGACTTGCATCTCTTGATCCTCCACCTGTAGACTGCTCAGAATTATACAAGAAAAGAGGCTTCTGATATTTGATCTTCAAATACTATGGCACCATTACCATGATTCCACCACTGAGTATTTAAATTTGTAAAGTTATTTTTGATCTCTTTGGCAGTTAAACAAATAAAAAGTATTTGGATAGTGCCTTCTGGATTTCCTTTGACCTGAAGGAATTCCTTTTGGTCTGACATAATTATGTCTTAGTTTCACATATATAATTAATAAAAAAATCCAAAATTCAACTTTTTATACCAACTGTAAAACTTAAATGTTAATCTAAATTCAGTCTTGGTAACACAATATGAAAACAAGCAGGCTTTCTTGGGAGAACTAGTAGACAAATCAGTGGTTAAATGATGGTGACTCGACATTCTGAAAATTTATCTTCAGTTCCTAATGGTTTTCAATAACTTGATCAGAAGATTCCCCAAGATTACTAGTTTTCTCTTTAACAAGGTGTTCCTTTTCAGTTATACCAATCTCACAAATGGTACAAAGAGCTTTTGAAAGAGTATCTGAATATTGAAGATTAACTTCCTATTTTACTATCCACATTGTGAAATTGCAAGTTATTCCAAAAAATACAGTGGCTTGAACTGATACATTAAGTAAATCAGGTCACAGCTCCCAGCTCTAAGAAGACTTAGCCCCAGTGGGATAAACACTTCCTGTATTTTCAGGCCTCAGACTAAAGGAGTTGGGAATCATTACGAACATCAAAATATTTTTTGTACTACCTGCAGTTGTAAAACCAAAGCCAGATATAGACAACACGTCAATAACATCTTTCTAACTAACTGGGTCTGTAGAAAGTTCTATAAAGAGGTGGTAATGACTTTATTTCAGGTCTACAAACCTTCTCACAATCTTATTTTTATCCACATTACTAGAAATTATCTATTCACATTGATCCACAAATGGCTTTCATGCAAAAAATGTTCCATTCTAGAAGAGAGTATCCACAAAAGCTAGCACATTTGAACATCCATCTTCACCGCTGGATTCAATTATACTTTAAAAAACTTTTTTCATTCTTACAATTACAGACGCTTACAACACACACATCCAAAGAGAGGTCTTATTAGTACAGTGAGAATGGGTTAAGGATTTTCTTCCTCTTATGCTTGTTACAATCATTATCGCAAGAAGAGATTCATGTTGTGCTGTTTATTATTTATAGTTCTCATTATATTCTTTGTCACAAGACTGCAGCATCAGAATTTTAATGCCTCATATATTCTGAGAAAGATAATAGTAAAGTGTACTACTTTGACCTTTTCAATGTCCCGTAGTTTGATTCATTAGCCATTCGTATTCTCTCCTATTAACAGCATCAGTAACCTAAGAAGAGGTAGATTGGGCAACCAATCAAAAAGCAGAATATTGAAAAGGTTAAAATCTAGATTTATAAATCTATTCAAAGTTTATAATCCTTTCCAAATTATGCTTGTTATAAATATTACATCTCAGTCTTCTGGCAAAGATTATTGCTGGAATACAATAATGTAAATAAACTACTTCCATTAACTTTTGAGATTGAAAGCCTCTGCTGTTTAGAAGAAGTCAAAGGTGAATGAGCTCATTATATAGTCTATTTGTCACATAACATGTCTATTCATTTACGTCCAGGTTATAGGTACAGTTTGAGGAAATACTGTAGCCATTGCATTGCATTTAATAATGATACTGGAAGCTCCAGTGAGAAGTGCTGCGTGTCAGACATTGAAAGAAAAAATATATTGAATAACATACTTCTACTTCATTTCACAATAAAGCAGATTCCAAGCAGGAAAGTCAAAGTGGACTATACACAATTATTTCATGCTCAGCAAGTATTCTCAAGTGATTTCTTACACAGTGTTTACTGCACAATAAGACTAGACTCTTGAGTACAATACAGACATTCCTATTGTAACAAAGATAATGATGCTAATAGCAAATTAAAAAAAATATGGGAGTGTAGAAGAGAAGTAAGAAATACATTCATATCACCATTCAATGTTACTACTGCAGTCACAATGTAAAAGCAGGATTATTTTAAATTTCTTTAAAAGTTAAACAAATGATAAAATGGTAATAAAGCCATATCCTTTATGTGCCTTTGCTTAGCTTAAAATATATCACACTATATGAGATAGTGCTATTGACTGTAGCATACAGAAGATTCTACAGCTCAGTAATTCCCTAAACTAAGTAGAATTTTATAAAAATTTGGTTATGTTAAAACTCAGAAATGCTATATTTCTCAGCACAATATAGCATTCTAAATGGAAAATATAAATAAACAAATGAAGTAAATGAATTCTGTAAACTCAGAATTTCTTTTCCCGATTCCTATTAAAATTGGGTTTTACTATGTATTCATAGATAAATGAAACGAAGCCTTGGACATTGTAATTGAAATTAGCTTTGTTAGAGCAATAGACCCATGGAGGATTTACTTTCTGCTTTGAACACTTTTCCATAACAGACATTCATGACTTTAGAGAAAAAGAACTATGCACTCTTTTTTCCTTTGTGGTTATCTGAGAACTTATTGTTTCCCTTTTTCACATTGTCAGCCATTGTGTAGTTTAACAATTTGTAGAGGTTAAGCTAGGAGGGATACACCTGTTTTTATTCAATGCAGTCTTCATCAAGCAGCCAATAAATATGTTTTATTGCTCTTCCCATAGTAGGCATTATCTCCTCCCCTATGTAAAAAAGGCCATATATTTTGAGTTCTTATAGTCACTCAATAGCTAACCAGGAACTCATACCATTGAAAATGTGCTGAAAACAATGCATAATGTCACAGCCTGAGTGTTGATTATGCCTTAAAAAAAAAACTTCTATTCACTTCTGCAGTGTAATGGCCAACTTCAGGCATAAAGATTTTTTTAAAGGCAAATATATTTATATAGTAGGTGTTCTTTAAAAATCATCAATAGAACATAATACATTTACACAAATTACAGGATTAATATGCTTTCTGGGTACTAGTTTCATTCCTTCCCTTTTCATTACTTGGACCAGCATATAAACTGTATATTGCTGTCTCTGCAATCTCAACACAAACTCACAAACTTGTGTTTGCAAAGGTTTCTGTACTAAATATGTTTTCTTTATTAATAAGTGATAACATTTCCACATAATGAATTAAACACCTGTATTCTTACACAGAGTACTGTGAAATCTTTTAGTAGTTTCATTATGGCACAAGCATTTTATTTCATCTGAGCTGTCTTCATTATGCTTGCACTGCATTTGGCTTTCCAGATGCAAAAGAATTTACCATATATCTCAAGAAGTTTTCCTGGAGCTTCTTTAATTTAGAAAGTCAGAATCAGAAAGGCATGCATCCAAGGTCACATATTTATCTACGCTCCTGTATTTTCTATTACTTTCCTGCTTCCTCCTATGATTGGTCAAGAGGATATTTTAAAACAAAATCACATATAAGATGAGCCATTCTATGATACCCCTAACAGTAAATTCTATTCAGATTTCGTCCTTACCATAAGAGTCATTTAACTGGATTAGAAAAAAACTCTGAAGATAATAATGTTTAATTATGGCACATCTATGAGAAAATATAACATTAACTTGCTTTTAAATTATTATAGATTAAAGGACTAACCATTACTACTAGTTTTTTAACTGCGTTCATCCAGTGTGTATGTTTAGAATACACACTAAGTGCAACAGCAATTCATATTTATATAATTTTCATATTTTATCCAGGGAAGGAGAAACAGAGTATATTTCTAGTAGAAAAACAGAAAAATGTGAATTAAGTTCTTCCCCGCCCTCCTTCCCAACCCCCCCCCAAGGCTTCAGTTATCATCATGACATTTCTGCAGACTCTTTCATGTAGCACCTGTCCCTAAGACACAAGATACAGATGTCAGAAAAGATGCAAAGTAAAACACTTCAGAAATATTCACATTGTGACATGGCGAGGGGGGGAGATATATTTCAAGTATACTTTCTGGAGGAAAGAAAGACCATCATTATAGTGTTGAAAAATTAAAACTCTAATATAACAATTAACACATAATTACAGTATCATACTATGCCACATACTGAAATTGCAGGGAAAGTGCAATTGAGAATGAAATCCTTTCCTCTTCGTGAGGTAGGAGGAATCAGAAATCCTGTAATAGTATATTTTCTGTGAACTAAACGAGTTACTTCATATTACTCCTTTGTTTGCTACACTTTTAAAGGCATTATGTGTCACACAACTCCTTAAATACAAATCCATCAAGCACTGCAGATGTATTCACATTTCAAGTGAAGCAACTTATTTAACAATTTCTTAGGCAATGTCTCTTGGGTTTAGCCATAGGCAGGAAATGAAGTATAATTAGCACTTTTATGTGGCATTACCAAACAATCTTTTTAGTTCATTACTTTTTAATATTTGCACCAGTCTTCTGAAAGCAGATTAAGACCAACTGTAATTTCCATATGTGAGATTCAGTGACTATAAAGCTCAAAGAATGTTCACTTTCATCAAAACCACTATGATGCCTTCAGTTAAATTTTTTCCCAAGATCTTTTTGCAAACTTAGTTTTATGTGAGTGAAGTGCTAATCTGAAAAGTTTATTCACTTGATTCTGATTTTTCACCTTAGAGACATGGCCAGGGTCATAAGGAAAGGCTGCGTATACCAGTGCAGAGTGAATCAATTTTTTATGGAAAAAGTACAATAATGTTAACTAAAGTGCTCAAATGGGAAAAAAATACAGATCTTCTGAATTAAAGATAGGTCCAAGCAGGGAAGTTAAGTGATCAATCAGGGCTTTTCAGGCATCTACCTATAGGAATATTTGAATTCTTGAGTTTTATTTATTATTACAGTAATTGATACTGTTAGACAGTTTTGATCCTGGTATGTGGATTCTGAGGAACATTTTCCCAAAACACTTGGCTTATATGCCTTTGGGGTGTTAGGTAAAAGCCAAGTCTAATTAGGTTTACTATATATGCTGTAAATAAAAACATGGTGAATCAAGTGGTTTAATAGTCGATAGCACAAATATGCATAGTTCCCTAAAACATGCAACAGAGAAGGAATTTCCAAAAGGTCTTCAAAAATTTAGCCCCCTATGGATGCTAAACAAAAGTTTTTCTTTTTCACTTTTTTATGGTGCAAAAAAAAGGTTGGTAGCTCAGAGCTTGTATTTAAATTTAAATTGGCAAAAGAGTATTAAAATCTTTGTAATCTGTGGTTTCTTTAGACTGGACATTAGGAAGCATTTTTTTACCAAGAGGGTGGTCAAACACTGAAACAGGCTTCCTGGAGAGGTTGTTGCTGCCCCAAGCCTGTCAGTGTTCAAGAGACACTTGGACAATGCTCTTAATAACCTATTTTAACTTTTGGTCAGGCCTGAGTTGGTCAGACAGTTGGACTAGAAGATCATTTTAGGTGCCTTCCAACTGAAATTATTCCATTCCATTCCATCCCATTCTTTAGTTTTGATCATAACTTCAATTACAGAAGGTACTTGCTTAGGACATCCTGTATCTCTATAGCCACAGAGAACCAAAAGAAGTCATTTTTTTGATATTCAGGACTGTCTTTTTATCAGGTTTTCTACTGAATCAATGGCATTTTATTAATTATTAACATTTATTAATTATAATTATTAAAATCCTTATTAATTAAGGACAACATGTCATTATAGGAAACTTACTTTTTATGGTCAAAATCTACATCTTCGATTAGCTCCTTTTTTCTTTTGAGTCTCTTTGCCCCCTGATGTACAGGGAGTTAAATGGTACAAGTAGCATACAGATGTATCATGCAGATGTTATAACAGGCATGTTTGTATTTCATTTAAAGTACCTATTTTCCGAAACTAACAGTTCCAGTTTCACAGTCATTAGAATTAATGTTTTAAATGTGAATTCCAGTCAGCCACAGCCTAGGACTTGACTGTGCTACATGCTTTTGAAGTAAATAGAAACAAAGACTAACAGAAGAGGAAAAGGAAACAGCAGATCACAGCACCTTTCTCAGCAGGACTGGAAATAACCTTACTGAATAAGTTATTTAGCTGCTCTTATAATTTTATAAGTCTCCAGGCAAAAATGTTGAGGTAGAATGTGAAGGTGCATAAAGAATTATCTTAACCAATACTCAGTGGACTTTTTTCCTGAGATGCAAGAAGCACTGGGGGAGAAAAGTACTTGTTTTTACATTTAACAGGTGAGAAAAGCAGCCTTAACAGTATCTAATCATAGTTGAGAGTCAATTTACTATTCCTGAGTGAGAGACATTAGGTAGAGACTGTTAAGATGTGGAAACAAAGACATTTAACCTTGTCATATGAGCTAGAACCCAATAACCAATGCCAACAATGCATGGCATGGCCTGATCATAGGAAATTTTCTAATCAAAGTTGAGCTGCTTTTTTTGAACAGTGCACATCCGTTGATTCAGACATTTCTTTGTCCAAAATACCCTGAGTTCTCCTCCAAAGCAGGACTGTCTACAACCTTTTATACATTCTTAGCAGGTTTATCAAGTTGTCTAGGAGGTCTGCTCCTGCAAACAACTTGGAAAAAATTGATACCTGCAGAACCAACAAAGCAGCATGGTTCAGATATATACATACTCATCTATGGACTTGCACACCACACAGTTACATCCTTTAAAAAGAAAGAATATTGGAATAAAATAAAATTAAAAGAACTCTTAGATCCAGAAACCTAGCTTCTTGTCACTTAGCTAAAACATTGAGCAAGAAAAATCTGAGAAATCACTGTGAACAGATAGGAGAGAAGAATTGTATCTATCAACCAAAGAAGGCACAATAATCAAGATGTGATGGAAAAAGCCTATATGACCAATTCAGTTATTCAATAATTCAAACACTACTAGATTTGCTGTTAGTTAGACATCCAAGGCTGTATCTCAACAATCACAACTGCAGGCAAAATACAGCAGCTGAACTCTAACTAGTACCCACCACATTCTTTTTACAGTGAGCTGTTTATGAAGCGTGACACAACACAAAAGTAAACTGTAGCACGTTACAGTTACAGTATTAGCTTGAAACAGTAAACATTGATCAGTATAGCTTGAAAGTTCCCTGGACTATGGATTTTAGCCAGATCCTTAATGGCACTTGAACATTTTTCTTGTGGTAGCTTTATGTACTAGCATATTAAACATTTACTACAGGTATTTTCTGGATGTGAGATGAAAGACCTGAAATACTCCTCAATGTCTCTGAAGTACTATGAGAATACATAGAAACTAGATACATCATAGAAATACATAGAGATTAGATATATCATGATATTTCTAAATCCAGCCTACATGAATGTAAGTTCTATTACAAAAATATTTGCGTTTCTTACTTTCATTTAAAATGCACTCTTTTCATTTTATATTTTACACAAATTGAGGTTGGCAAAAGAAAACAATGACGATCACAATGTCCGTAATTAATACAGTAGCAGCTTCATTGATTAGTTCGACTATGTTCTCCAGATTTTCAAAATATTTTGGGCCACATACTGAACTCTTGGCAATTTGGCAATTGCAGTTGTAATTGGAGGTACGAGTGCCAGCCAGTAGTCCAGCCGCTACTCAGGCACTTAGATGTAAAGCTGAACTCTTGGTCCTAACTACAGATGGTGAACTTTGGAAAATGTGGCATTGCATTAATTTTTTGAGCAGTGGTTTAGTTTTCATACTTACATGCTAGGTTATGACAATGGAAAAGGGTTTGCTGATGTTTCAGTGCCTACTGTATATTATAAGAACAAATAATAATACCGCGCAGTCTTCAAAGCAAATGAAAACCCAAAATAAACTAAAGCCTCATACTGGGTACCCGTTATTCTTAAAATATTTGAAATGTGCATATTTTAGAGTATAGTGAGATTCTAAATCTATTTCATACATCATCTTGCTCTTCCCTAATATCAGCAGATGAGCTGATTTTATAATCAGAGGCACTGTCAGCTTGTCACATTCTGCAGTTCAAAATGTCAGATGCACTGTAAACAGGCGCAGACACTTCAGAACAGAGAGACTGCACGCTGAGTTCGGATGTAGAGGATAGATGAACCCTCTTTAAATTACACAGAATAATACATGAGCCAATAGTTGTTATAAGGGCAATTTTCCTTTGAGGGATTATGATGAACAGGATAACTATGGGCACTGGAGCACCTATCAATAGAGCCCTAGCAATCTCATTCCTTTACTCCCTGAATTATCCTTTAGAAACATGTATGCTGTATCAGGATAAACATTCTAAAATACCTGCTTATTTTAATTCCTTTTCTATCTTTTTTTGTGGGTGTTCTCTTTCTCTCACCATCACTCCATAAACTGTTTAATTGACACAAGAACGATAGAGTTGGCTGTGAGTAAACATTTGAAAGAGATTGACATGTATACATCCATGACTGCGAAGAACTATGAAGTCTTGTATGTTTTTGGAGGAATCAGGAAGAACCTAAATCCAGATAGAATATCATTTGTTGAAATACAGTCATTTCCATTTTTTTTCAGTTTCTGCTTAGCTGGAAAAGGATAGCTTACTTATTTTTCATGACTTATCTGCCTAAAAGCTACCTAAAAATGTGGATTTCAGTAGAAAAACTAGTATTAGTTCACAAGTCAATGTAAATACATCAAAGGAAAACCTGTTTCTAAGGTAAAGAAGTTTGAATTAACCAAAGCTTGTTAGAATGAGGATGATATTAGCAGTAGTGCGCTATTTCTATGATTACCGTCCTGGTAGATACATATTTACTTAAAAGAATTTTGGATTTTTTTTAAGAAACTAAGTTATTATCATAACTCTAACAAGCCCAAAACATTTTAATCATACTTTCCTCTGGGACCAACAGTGAAATAACAAAAGACCCAC
The DNA here is from genome assembly GCF_001431845.1 of Calidris pugnax. NCBI lineage: Eukaryota > Metazoa > Chordata > Aves > Charadriiformes > Scolopacidae > Calidris > Calidris pugnax. The sequence goes on from NW_015090995.1 coordinate 10,636,443, forward strand.
AACTTTGCTTTTGTTATGTAAAAGAGAACACGTTTAAATTAATCCTCAAGTCACTCTGCTAGCAACATTTTGAATGGACAATGGGCACCACGCTTCACGCACAGTTAGCTTGCTAATTCTCCCACAGGAGTGCTCCAGGGTCAGTGATGGATTGATGAATAATTATGTCCTAGAGGATAAAAGCAGGACTCCCAAAGACTGGAGAGCAGAGAAACTGAACTATCACTCCTTCAAGCACCTTTTAATCTACACCAGCAATTGTGAAGAAAGTATGATGGATTCCGTGAAGGCTCAAGATCGCAAAGTCACTCCCTCTGAACTGTATCATTAGCTGAAATGGGGAAGGCTATAAAGACACACAGATGACATAAGCAGGTCATAAAGGCAAGATGCTTCTCATCTGCATCACACGAAGGCCAGCCTACACTTCATAGGCCGACATACTTCAGAGTGTACGGCAGTCAAGTCCTCACTCAAAAAACTTGCTGTGAGAACTCTCAGCAGTCAATCTGTATGGAGACCACTTATAACAGGGCAAGATAAATTTTAAGTAGGAAAATGTTATTGATCACCTCTGGCAGTGTGCACTTTTTGCTGTGTCTTTCTCAATTGCTGTAACCTTGCTCTAATAGCATTAGTATCAATATCAACCATTTTTAGTCTACCAGTCAAAATATATTTCTGCTAATACCAGCAGGTACCACTCATTAAGGCTGCATTACTCCTCACTCTTGGTCAAGAATTGAAGGACTTTAGTCAAACTTTTTCTCCCCATAAAGAATTTACAGGAAAGACCACTCTCACTGGTTTTGTTAGCTCCCGATTTAAAACCAAAGATTTGTCAAGATTGTGGTCAACATTTAGTCATAGGAAGTTTGGGGGATAAGGAGCGATCAAAGTGTTACATAATCTGATTTGGTATTTCTTTCCTTTATATATTTATATAATTATTTGTAAAATTCCCATATCATTGCTATTTTTGACAAAAGGACTTTTATTAATTTAATTTTTGTTTTACGAAACATTTGGTATCATTGCGATACCTTGATCATTTATTTCTATTCTGAAAACACTAACCTGCAGTTCACATCATAATAACTCCTTCTTGAAGGCAGTATACTTATACGTGCCTACAAAAGAATAATCTCAAATTAATATAGATATTTTTTGTGATCAACTGTTGTGGTTTAACCCCAGCCAGCAACTAAGCACCACACAGCGCCTCGCTCAATCTTCTCCCAATGAGATGGGGGAGAGAATCAGAAGAGTAAAAGCGAGAAAACTCATCGGTGGAGATAAAGACAGTTTAATAAGTAAAGTAAAAGCCACACACACATGCAAAGCAAAATAAAGGATTCATTTACTGCTTGCCATTGGCTTGTAGGTGTTTCATCCATGAAAGCAGGGTTCCATGACATGTAACAGCTACTTGGGAAGACAAATGCCATCACTTCAAACTTTGCTCCCCTTCCTTCTTTTTCCCCCAGCTTTATATACTGAGCATGATGTCACATGGTATGGAATAGCTTTTGGCAGTTGGGGTCAGCTATCCTGGCTGTGTTCTCTCCTAATTTCTCATGCACTCCCAGCCCTCACTGGAGAGGCAGTGTGAGGAGCAGAAAAGGCTTTGAGAGCTTGGCAACAAGCCAAAACACTAGTGTGCTATCACACTACTCCCATCCAAAATCCAAAACATAGTATTACACCTGCTAGTAAGAAAGTCAACTCTAACCCAGCTGAAGCCATAACATCATGCTATGCTTAGTAGGTGCATGCACCTAAATTAATGACTGTTATCTAGGAATTTATCTCAACTTGATATAATGTGTTATGCTATAAAGGGTAAAATGTCATATTTCCATTGCTTATGTTATTTTCATGAACACAGTCTCCTGTTACAGAGTTTTAGGGAAATTCAAGATGAAGGATAACTGACAGCACTAGATCATACAAAAAGTAATGGGGGGATAGTGGGTACACAAGGTACACAAGGATCTACCATTAAGAAAAGACAGAGTATAAGATGAAGGTAGTGTTAGTCAATGAGATTTAATGCATATAATAAATACCAGAAGATGAAGGCTGATCCATTCAGTCAAGTAGCTACCTAGGCAGAATGGTTCAGGACCATTAATGATGATGACATGCAGTAACAGTTCTGAAAGATGTGCTACATATTGAAAGCCTGTAATGGAAAACACAGGCAGAGTGAAACTATGATGCTTGAACTCAGGCTTGTACCTGAACTGTAAAGGGAGGTATTTCACATGTGGCTACAAATATAGTATTTTACTCTGCAAAGAAAATTAAAAAGGAATATAGAAAGAAAGATTTCTAAGTATAATAATCAGATTTTATCCACTCATAAGGTACTAAGGTACTTGGTAAGTTTTCTGTAAGTGCAATAATGTCTGCAGACTAGGAAAACTAGTTGCCCTTAAATCACTACTTTTGCACTGGTGCAAATCTGAAGTGGGATATCAATGAAACCTCTGTTAATTGTTGACTAACAACATAATATCACTCTCCTTTAATGTTAATACTCAAAATGTTATGGATACTTGCACTGTATTTTTTGTGTTCTGGTTGAAAATTTAGAAATATCCAATTAGGGTGCCATGACTAATTAATGCATCAGTTGGCTAATGGTAGCTATATGTCACAGAATTTCAAGGATAACTTCAACTTTTCAAGAATCTCAAGCTGAAATTTTTCTCACAGTGGTCTAATTAAATTTCAATGAGCTGGAAATCAAGTCTTTTTAGACTTCTTAATTTTTATAAGCAGCTTTCTTTGTGAAAATCCTATTATAATTACATATAGTTCAACTTGTTCTACATCACATATGCCCCAAATACAAGTACTCTTTCCAAATCTATTACCTTAACATTGGAAACATATTACTTCATCTCTATTTTTGATTTACTCCTTAAAGCTTTTGCTTAACTACATCTACAGTGGGAAACTCGGAAGCACTTCCAAGTGTCTATGGCTTTGCTTCTGAGCCATTTTTAATCCCACATGTGGAATGACTATTGAGACTGCCTTCTAACCCTTTTTCTCTCCCACCCAGTGTCCAGAATGAAACCTGCACGCCCAGGATGGAGTTGCAGCACAATTCTCAGCTTGGACTGAACAAACGACAGTATTGCTGTGTGCCCTATGATACATGTCACCTGCTCATTTTAGATGAAGCCGCTGCCTACTGGAATATTTCATGATAGGTAGTTACACCAGTATATCCTAAACTAAACTCAAAAGACATTTAATGACTTGATACTTTCCACGATGACAATGGCACCACGTGTAACTAATAGTAGCTGGTAACACTATAGTTTATTTTAAGCATGCTTCCTTCAAAATAAAGAACTTACTTTTCTTGTATCTCCTAAGTTAGTTATCGCAAGACTTATTCTCAAAGACATGATATCTGACGTACATTATAGTACATGCAGCGCTGTGAGGTACAGTCTGCACTCAAGTCAAATACAAGCTTTGTGTTACTGCATCAGATCAAATATTCCCTAGGGCTACAGGGTGCTGAGTGTACATGGAGAGAATAAAAAATGTTTCTCCTACATTTCTGTGTTCCTTGGACATCTCTCCAATTGTTGGTAATACACTATTGCCACTCAGTATGAGCTGAGTAAGAACAACTTTCTTGATGGAATGATGCATTATTCACAAGGAGAGAAACAGAGAGAGCTGGCTCTGAGTTGCTGAGTTGTTTTGTTCCCTTTCTGAGAATAGCACTTCAGCTTAACAGCTCCCTTGCTTCAAGATTTATCTCCTGGGCCTTCTAACCGGCCCTCTCCAGTCTCTTAAAAAGAAAAACAAAACAAGAGAAAACCAAACAAACAAGCCAGAAGGGGCAAGAAGAGCCTTGGCTAAGCATCTCCAACTTGGAAAGGATGGTATCAGTTGGAGAGGAAGCAGTGGTCACCGCTGAGACCAGCTCTGAGCCAGCATCAGTTCAAATTGAGGACAGCTAGGGAAGAACTGCTTTCAAAAACGTTATGTTGAAACCAACTGAAGTTGTGTCAGGTATTAGTAAAGGAGAGGATCCAGAAAGACGATTCTTTCCCTGAGTCCTTTCTTACAGAAATACCCTTTTCTTCCTTTTTATGACAAGTAGTTCCAGGGACAGTAATGCACAGACCTGGCTTCCACTACATTACTCTAAACTTTGGCAGACTGTCTGTAAGAGGTGAATATCCACCTACAACTTTTGTAACTCCAAATGCTGAATGTACAAAATTGACAAAATATAGGAGTCACACATCTGATGCAGCTCTAATACTTCACTGGTAACAGGGACACCATAACTCATAGTCATTAGAAACATAATTTCTTTAGGAGCTAGCAGAATCTATTTTATTTTGGCAAAACACATTAATAATAAGTTGGCACAATTAATTTACATTGCCACTGTAGATAGCTATTTGAAACATACTCAAAAAATTGAACATGTCCTTTTGTTCAGGAGTGGAAAACAGCAGATTACCTGGAAGCACAGAAAATGCATGTTCAATCAATTTGCCTCCTTTTTATCACGATTAATTATTAATTGTTTTAAAACTTTAGCAAGGTTTTACTTATTCACATTGTCCTCTGGAAGTACCATTTTTCTTTAAGATAGGACTGCTCATTCCCTTCGGTGTTTTTTGGAGTATGGACAAGTTTGGCTGGTTTGTTTGGCAATCAGCAGTTACCACATTCATAATCATTGCAAAGCAGATGGAAATCAGTCTTTTACTAAAAGATCATGAAACTTTAAAGAGAAACTTAACCCCATAAGTAATTTTTAAGGAGTAACAGCAGGTTGGGATAAGACCACAGATGACAAAAAATGTCTCTCAGGTTACATTTAACCTGATTAAATAAGAATTGTTTATCTTTACCCACTCTCAAAGGCCTTTTTGAAGCAAAGATAACAGATGTTTGTCACTACAGCCAGTCACATGCTGCAATTTCACTCTGGTGAACATATTTTGGAAACAAGCTAATAAGGTGATCTGCAAGAAACATGTTTGGTCCCGTTTAGCTAATATTTCATTCCTGATGTCAGTTACCTTTCATCATTAGGCATACACAACCTATCACATTATCTTCTAAAAGGAAATTTAAAAGCTATAATAGAATGTTTTATGAAAATGTGTCTAAAAAGTCAATTTTTTCAAGTATCTGTAGTTCTCCACAAAGACAAAACTGAGAAATCAAATATCCAGAAACTGAGTGTTCCAATAAAAATTTGAAGTACTTTTCTTCGTACATTTTGCTACGTTGTACTGTAATTTCTTCACACCTTGATTCTCTCCTCTGCACTCTGCTTTCTAGAGTGTACCTTTTATCAAGTTTACCTATCAATCTTTGTAAAGTTACACCACTATTTCCAAACTTTTGTGTCTGAGGAGTTTCACAGATTTGGACGTTGGTGAGAAGTGGAAATTTTCCAAGGATAAAGATTCCTTTTCCAATTATTTCTAGTAATTACATAAGAAAGTAAACTCTTTTATCGTAGTGGTTGCTGTCTTCAGGATCCAAAATAAATTTTAATTGCATCACTGAAGGCATTTACTGGCCCAAACTAGATTCTCTCCCTTCTCCATAAGCCAAAGGACTGAAAAATGACCTGAATTTTCTAAGCACTCCTGGCACGGTGGAGGCCTTAAAGCTTTAGGAAGTACAGTTTAACATACCATCTTTAATATGGGTTTGTCACAGTAAGATCCTGTTAAAAAATAAAACCAAAATAGCTTTTATCTGAGGTAAATATTAGTAAATTAGCTAAGAGAATTCTAACAACATTACAGATTGTGTAGAAATGCATTCCTGGAAACTTCACATAGTTTCAGCTTTAATTAGGTTGTTCAATTCATGACAAGAGAGACAGAGAAAAACAAGAATATAAGAACCAATTGGAGGAGCCAGTGAATCTGGATTCTGCTGCTTTTCTGTTAACGACTTACTGTGGTTTTCTTTAATGAGACATTTACATCTAGTCAGTTAAAAAGAAAATTAAAGGTAGTTTCAAATACTACATCTGCCCTTGAGTCATTCTGCCAAATTTCGTGATTTTACTTTCCAAACATTTCCCCCTCCTTAGTTGTTGTGTGAAGCAATCAGACATAAAACAGACAAACTGAACAAAAGTATTTCATTTACGATACTGCTGTCATTAGTAATAATGGCAGGGTAAAGAATTATTAGACAAAAATACAATGCTTATGTAGAAGCATTAACTTTAAGTTTGCTATCAAGTAATTTTCCATTTATCTGCAATGGGGTTGGAGAACACACTTGAAAGAAGAATAAAAAATTAATCTTACTGGGACAGTAACTGTGACATTATTGAGTGCGATGAACTGAGCTGCAGTTTTAAAAGAGATCTAACAAAAGCAGATTAGCATTCAGTTAGCTTCGCTTATATTCTGTCCAACTTGTGACTAGTGTGATCAGACAAAGTGAATTTGCAAAGTCTGAGGGACAAGTTACAAGAGACAGGTGACGGTAATACCACTGCACCCAGAGACTGTGTGAGTTATGTGGTAAATCAGACACTTCCCCAGCATATCTGTGGAGCATCAGCCTTTAGCAGACAACAGAATGGCTGAACAAAACAGCAAAGCACAAAATCACCACTGTAAAGATTTGGGCCTTTCAGCATTTTCCATTATTTGTGTTTTTCCTCAACATCTTCAATTTTTTGAGTTTTGAGTTTAATGTGATGAAAAACTAATACTTTTAAGAATGGCACAGTCTAAAGGTTTCTCTGTTTGGAACCAACTGCTTTACTGGGAACTGAAGATTTACAAAACACCATAGCATCAGTTTTTGTGATCAGAAACAAAGTAAGTAAAAATCCCTCTCACACACCAATATCCAAAGATATGACTCAGAAATGTCTCAGTCTTGACTCAACAAACTCCAGTTGGTGACACAGCAATTTGGTACAGCCACAGCTCTGGAAATCACAAGACCCTTAAAATCTGTCCTGGACTAAGTAGTCATGAAAGGAAATAAATAGTCACTAATGCACAATTGCTTGTTCAGAGATTCTCACAGTCTGATGGCAACTGCATTATGGAGTTCTAAAATATTTAAATTCTCACTTCCTTCCTCTGCACTGTACAGTTTGACGTGTTTATCTGTCCTGTGCATGGCTTTCTTTTTGTGCTATGCTGCATTGGGGAACATGAACAAATGTCTTCCAGTTAATGAAATTAGTTGTTTAAACTAAAGCAAATGACTATGTAATATGAAATAAGTGGGACAGATGGTTTGATTGATTGATTGAGGAAACTGTGAGGTATTAACTGCTTATAGTATGAAGACAGTTTAACACAGTCAATAAGATTGCAAATTAAAAATACATTTGCAAAGAAAAAGAAAGGGAACAAGAAATGAGTACATATTGAAAAATGAAATTAATCAAGCAAAGTTGAAATTGATTAACAATTATTAATCCTCTTGGGACTTTTATAAAGTTCTGCTTAGGATGATGGAAAGAATTTCTAGGAATTTAAGTTCAGGCCTTGGGCAGACACCTTGAAATGAATGAGATTTTAACACTACCTAATCTTAACATATCTAAAGCTACATCAGTACCCTCCCATCAAGTACTCAATAAACTTCATGAAACAGCTGAGAAAGTATGTGAATTCAGAATAAATGGTTCGAGTCAGGTTAGATTTGGATACCTCTAATAGGCAAGAATGAGAATAATCTCAATTAAATTTCATTAACTTATGAAAAAAACTTTTTAGAGCTAAGTTATCAACTTTTAAAGTTAAATAAAAGGGCTAAAATTCTTTTTAATAAAAAAGTTTCAGTTCATCTTCTAATGTAATTATTAAAAAGTGTAAATTTTAAAATATATCAAGCTTAACAAAGTAATTCAGTTTGATATTAAATGAAATAAGGTCTTCAAATTTATCAATATCAGTAATTATTGAAAAATTACTTTTCAGTCTGTTTTTCATTTTCAAAAGTACACTGATTTTATGGCAACAGTAACAAAAAAGTCCTACTGGAAATAAATGTTAATTTTCAAGGACTTTGGAGACTATAAATAAAAGTTGTAATCAACTGTCCTTCTTACAAATGCTTCAGAAATAGGATCATCATAAGAGATTGTAAAATTACTTATAATTTAATTGTCTCAAAAATGTATTTGATTTTTTAAACTTCTTTCATCACATATGGATTGCTTATGTTTGTCTCTATTTATTTTGAGGGAAGACCATTGTAGAAATGAAACATTTATGTTTTACTTGATGCAGAGCCTATTCAGCAAAAAAAAAAAAAACCACCAACAATTAAAATAAAGCAGATAGCCCACACAGACATATTTCAGTGAGTGATTGTCAGTGACAACTGGGGTTTTAAAGACTCCCAGATGGTATCTGCATCAACAGTTCTACATAACTATTTCTCCATTCTACGTTGACATAGCTGAGGGGATAGAGATGGGTAACTATCCATGAATTCTCAGTGGGAAATGTGTCACAGCTCTCAAATACCTTGCATACTGGCGTTTACTCATAAAAACATTACTAATCCAAGGGGTTTGTGTGAGCTGAAAACTACAATTTATCTTAGCAGGAAAAAAGCATCCATCTTTTGTAATGGTAACTGCAAGTCATCTGAAAGTTATAACCATTTTGATGAGAGATTAGGTTCAAGAATCCCAGGGATTTTAACCTCTGAGTACATAAAGCATGGTGCAACCAGCTGAGCTGAGTAAATAATGCAGAGGCCAGGCAGGAAGAAGATAAATACAAAACATAGTTTGAGTTAAATCTACATACTGTACACTACTTTGGTTGGATGTTTAAGAAAACGAACTAATTAGATGGACCAAAATCAATATATTTATCTCTAGCACAAGATTTTCTTTTGCATGTTTCTGTAATCTAATGCTATTTAAAATGGTTTTGAGCAGATTTTTTTAAATGCTTCTTTCATACAAAAAGTGAAAAAGATCCACTTAAAAACTGTTGAAACATTCCAGCTTTTCTGAAAGAAAATATTTCATTTTTAAGGGAAAGATTAAATACTTTGATATTTTACATTCTTTTCCCTCTCCTTTTGATTGAAACAATTAAAAAAATTAACAAGGATTTGTGAGTATTTTCAGTTTCTATGGAGGGTTTGGGCATTTTTTTTGTAAATTCAACAGTAGTTGAAAATACCTTTTCTATCTTCAATGAGGACAACCAACGTGAGGTGTAAGACTAGGTCATCCTGCAAGGGCTGCTCAAATCCATGACTGCTTTACTTAGGCAAACAGCTTGGACGGCATCAGGGCTAACCATTTTGGTACAAAGACAATGGAAATAAATTTCATCAAGTAGCTATTAATCGATATTTTCAGTTACTACATAGCTGCCTGATGCAAATTTCAGTTTTCACTTAGGCAAGCATCTCTTTTTTATTTGTTGAAAAGTTCATTATTGGGGTTTAGAAAAGGACAAAGTAAAAAAATTTAATAACAGGGAAAAATATTTTAATTATTGATCCAAACTATCATAAACTAAATGCTAAATAATCCAAAAATGTTAATTTAAACCTACTTTCACTTCTATGCAGACTGCATTGTAATGAATAAGTAACAGACTATCCTCCACAGAGCAATATACTCAATCACAAATCTTGAGCTGTATTTCCTCCCTTATTTTTAATCCAAAATGTGATTCCAAAAAGATATTATTAAGTTATAACACCTTAGTCATTTTCAAGCTCCAGGCACTTAAGGTGCTGAATTTTAGATTGCTTTTTTATATTCTGCTTGTGCCTGGCTTCCTTACTGTATGTTAAGTTATTAAAGCTGTCTGCTCCAATTTCCCCTCTGCTTAGGAAGATATGACAGAAAGATGAAAAAGACTACCTTTAATCTTGAAAAGCTAAACATACCATAAAAAATGAAACAGTGGAAACTATAAGGAAACAGTGCAAACTAATAGTGCCTTACCAAGGTGGTTTATATGGTGTGGTCACTGAGAATATACTGAAGTAAGGGCATGTGACATAACCAAGTCTGGCTCTGTTTCTTCTAGAAATACTACAGCTGCTATTCCTCATATTTTGAGCTATTACAAGGCCATAATATAAAAGAATTTCCATTAAATTAGTCTCATTCTAACATTTTTTTAAAAACAAATTGAAAGGTTATTCAGTATAGTGAGACCACCAATTTTTAAATTTTGCTTTCTACTTAAAGGAAAGAGGCTAACTTTGGGGGACAAGGTTTTGAAATATTGATTAACAACTAAAAATTAAGTCTGAATCAATCTTCATTCTCATAACTTCCAATGCCTGAATTGAATTGTATCCTTGCAAAACTTTTATGTGCAACTCTTACTCTTTTGGAAGCATAAGGAAGAATCAGGTATGGATCTCCATGACTAAAGTACTAGAGGGTATATTTCTACTTATAGGTGGAATTTGAGGTTACAATATGTGACTGTTCCACAATAGATGGCATAATATAGAAGAAAAAAAAAAAGAAGAAAACAGTATTTGCATACATCTGTTCAACTAAGAGCCATCAGGTACGATTATGTTTTCACTTGTTCCACATTAACATATATCTAGCATAAAATACATTTCTTCAGATAAATTTCAGCAGGGAAAAAAAAAAAAGAAAGAAAGATTTGGTCAAAAACTCATCTGAAGAGAACACTATGAACTTTTATGGTTATATATATACAGGAGACGAGCTTCCAGCCACTTTGATACAAGTGGCATTTGTCCCACTTCCATAGGAAACTGTGAAAGCAAACTTCCAAGCCAGCAGTTTGTAAATGCCTAATAGGCTGAGTTTGTTCCCTCTCATAATACTTCAGAAGAAATAGTCTGAGCTATTAATAACACCAAAGTTGACAAATTCAGAACAGAAAAAAAAACGCACTGAAAAGGCTCATTAAACCAAACACGAAATGAGTTGGCATACCATCCTGCGTCAGCTTGAAGAGATTCCAAATGGAAATGGTCCAAAGGCCAGGTAATGGAATGCCATTCCTTTCAACTGATACCATGGAGTCAGGCCTCATGTTGATAAATGCAGCATCAGTCTAACATCGCCCACTGGGATATACTGAGCTGCATCACCAAACAGTTGTACCATGGTGAAGGTAAGCACTGAATTCCTCTTAAAGCTTAAAAAGTAGTTTCATGTTTTCTCCTCAGAGCATTTGTCATTAATGGTTAACTGAGCCTGTCCCCCTTTGGCTGCTCAGCGAAGCCTTTGAAAGGCATGATGGCAGCAGGTTGCTTTAGGCCAAGGGGAATCTCTCGCTGTTTCTGGAGTGCTGGTGACAGGAGCAGAGCTGATTTTATGTGAGAGATTTGCATTTCTTTAATGCTAACAGCTTATTTCTTAATGTTAAGGAAATCAAACATTGCAAGACAGAACAATAAAGCCACATTTTTCTAAGCAAGGGACTACAGTTAATTACCCTTCATAGAGGTGAAAACAGTGGTACCCCACATACCTCTAAAACAAGAGAAGGTAAGCAATAATTTGAAAGAACTTTTTCAAATTTCAAATATAGTTACTTTATGTGTCCACTGGTGGTAAATTTACTGTATAATTGGTGAGGTGTTTTTTCAGACTGAGAATATTATTACTTAACAACACTGCAACGCAGTGAAATACTTCTCCTAAAGTGATAATAAGGGAAGGGGGAGGGAGGAATTTTGTTTTGCTTAGTAAACTTGTGGCATTTTCCTACAAGCTTTGACCCCGTATCAGTGCTGAGGGCAATATGTTCCAGAATTTTCTCTCAAATAACATGGAACAATCAAGACAAATTATTTTTCTGAACTGCAAAAGCAAAAGTGAAGATGTCAGTTCCTGTTTGTATCCCACAGGCAGATCATCTGGAAGATCTGATAGGAAGAATTTCCTTTTAATTAAGAAGAGAGAAACGCTAATATGAATATGCTGTAATTACATAGGATAAAAATCTACCCATCCCATGCTGTAAAATGATATGTATAACTATTCAGTCTACACTGAGAGTCAGCTTAACAGGGAAATGACTCTAATAAAGACTAATACAGTCTCTGTGTCATACGAAGGACAACATATACCAGAAGGAGGAGCAAAAATGAGTACAGTAATCAGTGTGATTACATAAACATCTGTTTTGCATTCAACCTTTTTTCTGCCTTATAATGCATCCACTTGCTCATGCTGTCTTCCTATGCTATACCTTATTTCAGAAAAAATAATAAAAACAGTATGAAGAATAATCAAGGAATTTAACTTGCAAACAAGTACAAACTTGCCATGCAAAAAGATACTGATTAAATCCATATATTGTTAAAACAGGACTTCAGTAAGTGTTCAGGCAGCAGGTTTCTGAAGCAGTAGTTAGATGTCTGCATATTTCTCTAATTGAGGTGCTAAAAACCCCACACTTATTTCATAAAACTGGACATTCCATATTGCTTCTAGATAAACTGCTAGGTAAATAGTAAAGTAACTTTAGTAGAAAAAGAGATAAACGTACCACAAAAGGGAAATGTATCTAGGCTCAAAGTTTCCACTGCAGCTTGACTGGTTTGTTGATGGTTAAGTTGCATGTTAGTTGTGTTGACTTGAAGGAGTTACTCTGGATGGAAACCTTTGTATTCAGGCTATTAAAAGCATGCTCCAGCAAAATCCTACTTTGCTTACAATCCTTCTAGCTTCTGAAAGGAGGCAGTAGTTGTGCTATTATTACATTCTTGCAGAGAACTCTAATAACAGATATCTCCTTAACTACAGGTATCAAAACTACCAACATTGGTTTGAATTTCTACTGTGAACACACCTACTCTCTAGATTTCTAGTGAATTAAATGCCCAACGAAATAAGATCCAAGTAATACCTAAATACCAACAGGAGTCAAACAGCTAGCTTAGCTGCGTCTCTTCACTGATTTCTATTAAAACAGCCCAAAGCAAGGCTAGATATTTTCCAGTCACATAGAACCAGAATTGCATTATTTTATTATTTTAGTGTTTTGAAAATGTAAATAGAACAACAGGGCATGAACACAACCTCTGCTTTCATAAAGTTCTTCAAATCCCACTTATAAAAGAGTAAATTTTCACATAGTAAAATCCATCAAATAGTCAGATTGTGTAAAAATCAACAATTCATTAGTTCCTGTACACTGCTCTTGTAAGGATTTGACATCCACTCCCTGCTGAGCACTCAACATACGTAACAGAATATATATTATAAAATAAATACATAGCAAAAGGGAAAAATTCAAATATCTCAATGTTAGGTAAAACAAATTTGGTGGAGCTTGCAAGGAATGTCATGTGGAAACAACTGAACTGTCATGATCATGAACATATGATAAAAATGTACAATGTGTGGATAAATGAAAATATAATAATAATGAAAAAGGCAAATATTGACCTTATCTCAAATGATTCTGAGCTGAAGTGATATATTACCAGTAGCAAAGCAGTCACGGATTTGAAATAACAACAAACAAAAAAATCCCTTACATCAATTGGAACGTAATAGACTGAAGACAAACAGAATTTGTATTCTTGTTTTTATATAGCTTGACTATCCATTTTCAGTGTCACCTGAAGACTTTCTGATCTCTAGGACATGGCATTCAGTATTTTATAGTGCATGCCTCAATTTGGGTGAGCGTGTTATGCAAAAAAATGTTCTAAGACAACTATGGAAACATATTTCTGTTCCCTGTATTTTACTTCTTTTGGAAATGGAATCTCTCCACAGTGTTCTACAGAGAGAAACTCCACTGGAAGCGTTTCAGAAAACCTTAAGAAACACCCGTGTGTTATAGCAATGTCTTTCCTGCAATTTCTTAAGAATTTTTGAAGATGTCAGCCTGATGAGTGTAGGAGCTTTCTTGGCAACAGTTCTAAGTATGAAGAGTTTATTACCAGGAAAAAAAGCAGATACAGAAGTTAGGGCCAACAGTGATTTTCATCAACACATCCTGAAAGATGTTCTCACTTTGCACTAATAGACAGCAACTATTACACAGAAATAAAGGCAAGAATCCAACCATGACAAGCAGCCACAGAATTTCTGTGCAAACCAAAAAGTTTGAAATATGTGAAAAGATGAACAAAAAAAAAAGCTTCCTGTGTGACAGAGGTGCATGTATCATATGAACACCATTTTATGTATGCAGAAGGAAGAGCAGTAACACTGGAAAGGAAAAGAACTAGTCTCTTGTCATCAGTAGAAGCCAGGCATACTCTACAGATGGATCGTGCAGCTGTGCATATTTGGCTCAAAGGTGTGTCAGCTCATATTTGTTAGCCAGTCAGCCAGCAGGCACATATCGCAGAGGCACGGGATGGGATCAATACAGACGTATGTTAAAAAGAGCAAGTCAGTCTCTGCGTGGGTGATTTGTGCCTGTGTGCAGCTCTGTGTATGCAGTGGTGCCTATGGGAACTACGGTCTGTTCGATGCTGGTTTACTGCTTTAACAGGGTTGCCCTAAGAGTTAATGTGACTATAAAACAATTTTTAGAAATAATTCAGACCCTACTTTTACATTTAGACTGGGTTCACTGAAACTCTAGGACAGTAGGACAAAGTAAGAGAAAACAGTTATTTGGGGTTATTTCTCTACAGCAAAGATAACACGTTTCTTTTAAAAAAATATTTACAACTAAATAGTTTTTATTCATCATCTGTGTAAGATATTAAATCCAGTTTCAGCTTTTAGTTGTCCTCATTATGGACACACAGAATTAAAGACACAGAATAAAAAGCAAATAAGAGTAACCTAACTGGAAAGTTCACTGTTTTAAGATGTCAGAAACATTTATGTGGTCATTTCTATAGCACCAAAGACCAACAAAGAAATATATTTGAATCTCTCTAGATATTTTTTACGTACTTGAGCTCCAAATATTTGAAAATTGTGCTGATTTTACTTCATTAATTTTTAATTCTCTGATATTTCAAAATTACAGCAGGGTTTTTCAGTTTAAATTATTTTTGTACATTTGAACGCTCTACTTGTTTCAGTACATACTATAGTGAATATAGAATTTTTTTCTTTGTGAGTTTGTGGAGGCAGAGGGCAATGATACTCATTTCCCCCCACTCCCCATCCCATAGCTTACTCATATTGCAGTGCTCCACAATTATGACATTTAAGATTGTCTCAGGGTTACTTTTCAGTGTGTATGGTAGCTAACAATGTTCTTTTGAAATTGTGTTGTTTCACAGAGATACTTATCCTCATGTACATAAAGATGACAGCTCTTATTGTCTTCCTTGCAAGTCTCATTCATCTTAAATCTCACTCCTGGGGTCACCAAATAAGAATATCACATTTGATTTTGATTTTAAAGAGTAATTTCATTATTTCAAAATTTGAGGAAAATTTGAAAATGCAAACCTGCATTTAGCCAAAAATTCAAGGAATATTCCAATATTCTGACTGAATATTTTTGAATAACTTTTCTGATTCAAAGGCCATCTCATAGCTTTTAAGATTAAATTCATTATTTTTGAATTCTTGAAGTACAAAATATTTTATCTACATATAAATGAATATGAAACCGCATCAGAAAAATATGGTCTGGAATCTGCTGTTTGGCCTAAGACTACTTTTGTAGTTAATATTACAAAGTAATATTTCTTTTACAAAAGAGATGTATAAATATCAGAGCCTACACCTTACTAGATTCCTTGTCAGGTTATCATGTATATATATTTCCTGAGTATCACATCCCCCACACCCCTTCAATTCTCATCTACCCTTCTTTAGTATTTCTTGATACACATGTTGCATCTAGACTTCTCATTTGTTCTTCAAAACATAATTGCAAAACTGAGGAAGAGAAATAAAAAATAATAGCAAAGCTCCATATGCAGCAATTCAATGCCTAGCAACCTGTGATAGACTGAAGGAAAAAATCACAAATTATCTGCAAGAGGCAGTTGGAACAAGGGCTTGGGGTAAACAGACACACAAACAACATGTCAGCCATGATAAAGAGTGTAAATTTGAACAGATGTCACTTCCAGAGCAACAGCAGGCAGATTAAACAGAATTGACTTTGGATGAAATCCAAGGAAGAGCAAGAAAATACGACGCTTTCGCCCTGAGCTCTTACAGCAATCTAGTCTCCAGAACCTCTTTTCTTAGGAATTATAATTGAGCTGGGCTAAAAATAGGAAGAGACTTTAAGAAAGCCAGTTTAAAATAAATACATTTATTACACACACATATTGTCCTGTAAATACTTCATTTTCAAAAAGAAGAAAAAACCCTATCTCCTATGGAAAAAAAAGTTAAATAACTAGCCCTCAAGTTATAATAATTGCTGCTAGTACGGATTTCATCAACATGCTACTAGTCCTTAATGAATGTAAGCTAAGACTGTGCAACAAAAAATAACGTTGCAACTCTCCAAACTAAACAGTAGTCATTACAAAATTTTGCTGTACCTGTTGTTTCTTGAATAATTCTGGTTTCTAGTGTTTTGTGCATGCATATTTTAATTCACTATTTCTTCTTACTTCCATACATCAGATTATCATATATGAAGTACACCAACAGAAAAAGAGACAGAACAACTGAAAATGTGAGTCAAGGAATAACAGACATATCTTTCTGGATTTCACCTGAAAACTTTCTAAATAAACTTTACTCTCTAATTCTGTTCAGTTACATCATTATTATACTTTGCAAATCCCTAAAGACCACCCAATTACATCTATGTCTGCAGCACCTAGATTTGTGTGTTGGTTTTTGTTGTTGGGGTGTTTTTTTTTCAGGACTGCAATATCTCCTTGGCTTTGAATGCCAAATAACAAAACTAAACTTTATTCCAGTCGCCGTAAATTTAATGAAAACATCACCAGAACTGTTCTCATGCATTCCCTTCATGAGCATACAAGTATTCTATTAATTTCAAATGACAACACTAGCAGAAATGCCAATAAATTGTGATCTGTCCATGTTTCCAAACTCCAGAATTAAGAAAATTATCTCTAAACCCCACTAATAAGCCTGAATTAATCCATCATCATAATTTCCATTTTTACCTTTAACCTTTAGACACAAATAAAGGAGGAAAACAAAATTTTGAGAAGTAAAATAAAGAAGTAAATTACAGAGGCAGAATATCAAAATCAACTGAATTTTCAATTATTATTACTGAAATTAACTCCTCCACGTGACTCAAGATTATGACTTTGGTTCCTTAAAGAGACCCACTTTCAGTATGGCCAACAGAACAGCATTAATATTTTCATGAAAGCAAAATGAATACCAAGTTATTATTTTTCAAATTAATTAACATTAACTTTCCTAATGAATGTTGAGCACCAAGTGGAAAAGACAAAAATCATGCACTTTGTTTAATATGCACAACAGATGCCACTTCCACACATCTGAATAGCGTTTTCATATTTGTATGTCAGTATTTCAAGCTGAAACGTTGCAGGGTTTTTCTAAGTCAATAATACAAGCCTACAAAATTAAAATGCACTACTTGTGTCAAACACAACAAAATCATTGTTTGTTTATTTTTAAGGAGACAATAAAAAAGATTAATGATAGTGCTGGATAATGAAACAATCTGCCACAAGGCAAGCTCCAGAATATAGAGTGAAGCTCTAGCAACAATCCTAACAAAAACTCCAGCTTTCTCCCAAAGACATTAAGAAGTCCCTTTTATTACCAGGTGACATTTTTGCATTTAAAAGGGAGTTGATTTTCATGGGGTGCTTAAAGGTCAAACAGTTAATCTACCTCAGTAAGGAGAGCATTTTCCTCTGAAGAGATTTCTAGAGGACATCAAATCAATAAGAGTCATCAGACTCAACAACAATAAACCCCTTTGCTGTTCTCAAAGCAAAAGCTTATACTGGTCCCAAAGAAACTGCATCCAGCTCATGAAAAAAATTCAGACATCAGGCAGCATTAAAAAGTAGCCTTTATAGTTGAACACAGGTGTAAAAGATTTTTATATCATTAACTCAGAAGAAAAACCTTAATTAGCGTGGAACTTGGAAAGTACCAGTTTCATTGTCTGTATTTGCTCTGCTTTTTCAATTCTAAGTGGTAAAACAATAAGTGAGTAAAAAGTTGAACTTACCACAGTATGATAGAGTGGAATTTTCACTGGTCTGTTCTTCAGCTCTCAAATGATGTGATACAAATCTCACCACGTTTCTGCTGGAAGTGAGAGACAGAAAAAGGGAACCCCAATTAGAAAAGGGTAGATCTAGCTGTACCCTTCATCTTTGCTCAGTTTATTCAACACAATAAACCCATTTCTTATCTTCCTAAGGAAACTGCCAGTTGCCCTGCATACAGTGGCTTAAGAAGTTTATTGGGGGCATCTTAAATGAAAGTGAAATACTGAATTCTAGAGACTAGAAACAAGATATTTCAAAAAGGTGTTTGGGTTTCAAAGTCATTGGCCTGAAGGAAGGCTACTTGTGAGTGTACTGTTTTCGAGTGCAGTTCAAAAGAATTGGTCTGACATTCCTAGCTATAACACAACCTTGCACAAGAGCTTTTTGTATCAGTTTCCCATTTATAATATGAGGATAATAATACCCTTTTTGAGCCTTCTCCATAGACAAGGAACTCTTCAATATAGTGAATGAGTCAAGACAGAAACTGCATATACAAATACAGATATACTTGTATAAAAGAAAACATCTTAATAACCTCATCTCACTTAAAACTACCAGGAATGTCTATAGCACAAATGGAAGGACTGCAAAAAAATAAAAATAAAAGGTTAATCAGAACTCAGGTTTTGACCTTCATTATATGTGCAACACTCTCATGCTCTTGAAAAGACTGGAGGGTTGAGAATTACACAGGAGTTATGAATCTTCTATGACTGCTATTCAGTATCTTTCTACATGTACAGAATAGTATTTTTTATTATGATTTTGCTTCTGAAGAAAACAGAAAAAAGAAAACAGGAAAACAGACTGAAAGAATGAAAAGGCTAGGGAAAGGTAAATGAGAAAGAGAGAACAAAATAAAAATTCAGTGAAATACAAAACTAAAAGACTGCATTATACAGACAGCACTAGACTATTTAATTTGTTGGAAACTAATTATTCAAGTGATAGCAAAACAATACTGCTGCTTGGTCTGTCTCATGCCTTGAGGAATTCACCTTGACAGTGACATCGCAATTTCTATCTGAGTTTTATATTGAAGTTGTGGTACATACATTTTTAATTTTCAAGCCTGTTTCAGCTAATCTAGGATAAATCTCAATCATTACTCTGCCTAGCTTGCTTTCAACTCCAGGAATAAAAAATCCATAATGTATAGGCTTTGATGCTTTTTGTTTATATGATAACCACTTTTAATTACCATTTTGTTTGCCAGGTCTCTTCAATGAAATTTAAAATGCAATTATTTTTCAATCAAATACACAATAATTTGAACTTATATTTTGATGTAATTAAGGTAAAACTAATAATTATATATATAAACATTTTTTAATATTTCCTGAAAATATATTATTTTTGAATTCTCATTTCATTCATCATTCATTTTGAAATCATTCCCAGAGCTTTTAGTGCATCTAATGATTGATTTTATAGTTATTAGATGTAAATTTGTTAGAAGAATGTTTCCTAAACAAATCTATCTTTCCAATTATTTTAAAGTACATGGAGCAGATTTTTTTTTTTCACCTTGTTCTAATTAACGTCTTTTGTTTCTATACACAGGTCGTCTTTGTCTTAAACTTTCACTTAAATGAATTAGAATACTTTGGAGAAGAAACAAAAATCCAGATCTGGGTCAGAGGGAGAACACAGATTGGAGAAAAATTGCATTTAGCTTTCTGTGTCCTCCCCACACATCCACCCATCAACTTATGTACCATTACATTCTAGTAACTGCACTACACCTCCATCCTGCTGCAGAATAAGCCCTGACACAGTAACCAGGTTTACAAACATCTAAAACCCCAGCTAACAAAGAACTATAAAAAAAGACATGGGAGAAAGATATCCCAACTTCCAGATATTTGGAGAGATAGAAGTTTTGGATATGACCTTGTTCACAGTGGAACAGTGAATACATGGTCTTGAATAGAATTCAGCAAAAGTCCACCATGAATATAATACAGTCCTTTAATTCTAAAATCTTCCAGAAAGTGATTTTTCACTATTGTCAACTTACTTGCATTCTAACCCATCTTCCCCACAAATGTATTTTGCTCTGCAAAAGACTATATGTTCATACCACAAAAAACATACTTTTCTCCTAAGTTTAGTCAGAGGTATTCCAACCCTGCCCTTTGATAATTTTAAGTTCTGCCCTTTAAAAAATTTAAAGAGCTAAAATTTGCGACTGAAAGCACTCATGATTTAGACTAAACCAAGCTGAAAAAGCTTTCTCCCTTCTCCCATATTTTGAGCAGTCCAGCCCCTCTGTGAGATTAAGTATACAGTTCCATAATAATGCAAATAAACTTAAATTTTGGGGTGTCTCAGTCCTTCCTTCCTCTCCACTTGGCATCCTCTCTTGTTTATGTGCTTTTTCCTCACTAAGCTTCTTGAACTGGTTTGCCACTGGATCGCTAAGATAAGTTGAAGCTGTTCTTCCCCTCTGCCTACCTGCACTGTAGGTTCCTCCTCCCTCCCTTTCAGCCACCACTAGCAATCATGAGACCAGCAGATAAGACAGACAGAAGTGCAGATTCAGCTTAAAATCCCATTAAAAATATCCTGAACTACAGTTTTCAGCCATTCCATCTTGTGAAGAAATGGGTATGCATAATAGAACAAGATCATGTAAAAGCATAACAGAAAAAACCCCCATCCCTTTTAAACAACAGAAATTATAAAATATTAAATTGTAACAGGATCCTCATTATATAAATATATCTCTTTGCAGGCTCACAAAGAAAGTCAAAAGGAATTTATGAGTTAATGGACTCTTTGGTGAATATCTAGACATAAATATTAGGCTTTGTGAGCCATGCAATATAACCAATATCATGTCATCCTTTCTTGTCAGGAAGTTAATAGGTATTAACAGTACAATGTTCAGTGAAATTTTAGTAGTAGAAAATAGACAATACAAGGGCTAATATGCCTCTGATTACAGTATTTTTCCTGATGAAAGTAGTAGAGGAAATCCACAACACAGAAGTCTCTATCTACTGCAAGAGGAAACTTGGGTATAATAATAAAGAGATAATGAAGAAATTTTCTTTAGAATATACAACAAATAGGAACAGAGACTATTGGATAAAAGGATACAGAAGCAGAATGAAAGCATATCATGATTTCCATGGTGGTTTATTCCCATAACGAAAAGAAAAAAAAAGCCAAATTAGCTACATCATCTGAAATGGAAACTGTTGTACAAATGTTTTGATCAGGCTTCCCAGATAACACAGTGGTCTCCTTAAAATCATTAGTCCCCTAAAATTGTAAGCTAAAATGCTAAAGCCATCTACTGGAGGGAGTATAGTCTCCTGCTTCCTTATGATCAAACACTCATAGAGGAGTTATGTCTAAAAAGCTAGTCTTATTTACTTGAAATTTGACTAGATCAACTGCTCAGTTTTAGCTCTACTAAGGACTACTTCTAAGAGTGGATACCTGCAGCTAAATGAATCAATAAGACTCTACAGAACAGTTTCTTTGCATCTTCTAGCACAGTCCTGTTGCACTAAAATTTCCTAGGGTTTTGGTGGTCCTTTCTACACTGTCACATCATCTCCAGTCCTGGAGCTTGCCCAGGTGCAGGGCTGCAGGCAGAGCCCATGCAGCCCATGAAGATGAGGCACATTGGTAATGCCTTCCTGGTGATGCCAGCTAGCAGAGGACACGTGCAATGGTAAGAACAGTCCCTGTGAGTGCTGCCTTCATTCTGACCTGCTGAAAGCCACAACAGCAGCTGTAAAGCTTATAGTGTCACTCTCCTAAAGCCATCTGGCTGCTGTGGGTACATCAGAGCAGCACATCCTGGCCCCCAGTCTCTCCAGAGGTCAGTCCCAGCATGAAGAGCATTGGACCATTCTCAGTCTAATGAAACAGAGAACAAGCTGGGAAACGGCCTTTTTTTTTTTTTTCCTGGTACAGGAAAACATCTTTTTACCCGATGCAGAAAAATCATACAAGTCCTTCCAATGGACAAAGAATAGCCAATACACATAAACATTCATATTTAAACCAGTAAATTATAACAGAAGAATAAGTCTTGCAGTAGAATTTCATTCTGACCTAATTTAGAAATTTGGTTACTCACACGGCCTATAGTGGAATTGCCCAAAGGACTACAATCTGAATGTTTAACTTTTTTCCAATTTAAATAGCATGTGCCATGGACTGCATTCAGCCTTAAAGACAACTTCACTAAGGAGACAGAAAACTGCCTTTTCATTAGAGGAGATAAAAACTATCAGAATGAACAACAAACTTACAGCCCATTTCTATTACTTGTATACAGTCATAATTGTCATTTTCATATGGAAAGCAGGGTATAGTTAGAAGTATGTGCATACAACACAAAGAGGACACAGACTGAAATTTCTGTTCCTATGGCCCAAAAGCAGTCCTGCAGCAGATGAGATTCAGTGACTTGCTGAGTAATCCATTGCACTAAGAAACAGAAAATACACAAAAAAAACCTTAAAGGTTTCATGAAAGGAACTTTAAATACATTTTGATAATACTATTTTTTTCCAAATTTTCATACACCAATTAATATCAAATACGTTTCAATTATCACCCCCCTCCAATACCTCACAGCAATAATTTTAGTTTGCTCACTTAAGATGTTTCTTCAAGTTTTAAAGGTCATCAGGGTTTAAGAGGTGAGTTCTATACTTAAAAAGTTCCCTCAAGTTTTATAGTTATTACTATATCTCATTATATTTTTCATATGAGTACATTTCTTCAAATTTACATTAAATTTTAAATAACTAGAATTTTGAAAGGTCAAATAAATAATGAGATATCTCACGGCGGCAACAGGAAATATATTCACTATTTGCTACAAGATTTTCTAATTTAGTTACTTCTGGAAGAAAATCCTTTGCTGTATTGACTTGTTGCATTAAATTCTCATCATGCTTATCATTACAGAATATACGGTATAAAGCCATGTTAGACAGAAGCATAATAAAGTCTCTAGCGATGCTTTATCCATGATAACCTCTTCTCAGAAATGAAAATGTGCTTAAATATTTAAGACTAGCACTTCACCACCACCAGAATGAGTCCTACAGAATTATATAGTCTCTTTATTGTTGCTTGTTAATTGATGGCAACAGCGGAGACTTGAGTCTAAGTTCCCTGCTTAAGATTCTAGTGGACACTGATTTTTTCTGGTTAGGACCACATTGCCCAGAAATTGATACTGTAATCATTTAAAAGGTACTGGTTTCTCTTCCCAGCATCCTCCTCTTCCCCAGCCATTGCTGACACACCAGGTACACTAACACAGCCCACTGGTTATAGGTAAGAAACCAACTGAACCAGAAAAGCCACTTAAAATCCAGGCAAGTATCACAGCATCATGGTGTTTCATATTCATTGGTTTAATTCCTTCTTCAATATATTATAAATTCGACCATCAGCAAATAACTTTTTTATATTTGTTATACACTTCATAATTGGTTAATAACTTTACTAGCTGAAAAATACACTTGAGGGGAATTTATTTGCAGCAGCATCTGTTTAGTTTTGTGCATTAAGCCATATAACTTAAGAAGCTATCTGAACTACTCCTACGTTGCATGACGTCATCATTGCATAATACCTTTTTGTACTAGGTATCTATCAGGCCACAAAGAAATGGTCGGGTCTAGACATCTGTTAGTCTTTTGTTAATTTGTCTCTCTTGAGGAAATCAGCCTTTCCCAGGTACAGCTGCATTTCTCTTGTGCAGTGGAAGAGTTGAGCTGCCCATTTCACATGCTCGCGCAGTGTTGTGTTGCAGCGCTGTAGCCTAAAGCTCAGAGCCTTACCCTAACCTGAATGCCTAAGTAGCCCAAGATTAGGATGAAAAAAGTAGGTGACAGGATGCTTTGACACTGAGGTCTAATAATTTAAATACAAGTTTGAAGACGCCCTTGTCAAAGTTATTTATGTAAGAATAAATGAATATTTTACTATCTGTAGTATGGACTTGAAACTTCACTCTCTCTCCCTAGGCCTAGAGTCAGTGGGTTGGGTATTCTTGAGGAGAGTTTCTCAGACTTCCTCCTGAGCTCCTCTATAATTTTGGAGAAGTAATCTTCTGAACTCACTTTTTAGTGATTCTAGATTACACACTTGATTTTTTTCTGTTCTGTGGAAGTTTCATATTTAGAAAAAAACAAAACATTCTCATTAGTCCCATCTGAATACTCTGTTCACTGGACTAATTAAATATTCTGAGGACCTCTGGTCTTTTTATGTTATACAAAAAACAGGCAAATACATACACTCTTAGATTAGTCAAATTTTCAACACCACAAATGGTTTCACAATGCAGGGAGCTAAGTACCTGTTTGACCAGATTGGTGTAACTCATTCTTTGTCTATTCTTTTTTTGTTGTTTTTTTTTTTTAAATCCTCTCTAGAAACAACTACTCTCTGCACAATTAAATTGGCACCTCTTTCAATACTTATTTCTGAGAAAATACCTCTTTGAATATTTTTAGATATGTATCTCTCCAGGAAAAAAATACCTTGTGATTAACAAAATCTCCATGATATAACTACTCTGACTTATGAAATACCTTAACCAAAATATTAAGGTGGTTCTTAACTGAACATCCAGAGAGAGACTTAAGCAGTAGAAACTAGAGTCAAATCCAAACCTAAACCTTGTCCAAGTTTGTGGTTGTTTGGAATGAAAGTCAAAGCCCTTCAGTTAGAAATTTCAACTCTAACTTTTAAGAGTGTTTAGCTATCCTGAACTTGGCAGTCTCATAAACCAAACACAGGTTACCTTTTACTATCTATTACTTTTAGTACAGATTTTTACATTTTTATGCTTTCAATGTAGCTGTCTAAACAGTTTAACTTCCATAAAACTTTCTATGTGCTAAAGCTCTCTTAGATTTAATGCTGACTAACATAAATTTAACTCAGCTTTATGTTTTATTTTCATTTTTTGAATAATTCTCCACAAGAAATTCTTTTATATTTTGTTTCTTTGCCATAATTGTGCAGAAGAGGCTTGAGGCAAATTAGAAATTTTAATAATCAATAACCGAGTTTTATTAAGAGATTGAATTTAGATAGACATGCAAACTGAACACTAATGTACTGATTATTCTGCTACTCAACTCTATATAAGATTCACTCAGAAAGATGCTGAGTGAAACAAAAAGTTTGTATTGTTTCTGCTTTAGCACTATTTGTAACTGTGTTCATTTTTTTGACACAGCTACAATATTCCAGAGATGACACTCAACCAGTTCAATAAGATTGCCTATGATTTCAAGACTGGCTACCCAAATATCTTGTCACTAAGCAACTTCTGAGAAGCAACATTGTGAATGACCAATATGCTGCCACTTACTAAATTATTTTGAGGATAATGTAAAGTGAAGAGCAGGAGAGAGATCCAGTAAAAAACTCAAGACACACCTCTAGTTTTCTACATAGTGAACTAGTGAATTTGGAAGCAGAAAAACATAATCTAATTATTTAAGTGATTGAGCAGAAATAAGAAATAGTGAAACATTTAACAATAAATAGCAGTATAGCATGAAGAGTCCCCAAAAGAGCTACCAGAGCCCTAACTGATGTTATTAGCTGGACTGATGTGCAGATATTAGGAAGAGGAGGAGATGCAGAAAAGAGCCCTTTCAGCTAGGGGACCATACAGCCGTACCCATCCTGGCTTCCAGAAGTCTTGCTGATTCTTTTTCATCCCTCCAGCCTCTCCAGCACTTACTCTGCCACCACTACAAAACTTTGCCTGTGAGTCATTCTGCTTTCTCGAGGCCACTCTCCTACATTGAGATAGTACTACAGGAATTTCACAACAGCAAAGAGCTGAGCCTTCAAGCAGGCTATCACTCACCAACATAATACATTTAACCAAAGGAAAGTTAGAAGAAAATATCCAAAGAGGTGTTGCGTTTCCTCCTGTTTCAAGTCTCAAATAAACATGAACGAACCATCTCACGCTATGCCAGAGCTGTCTAAACAGATCTCTATCTCTGGAAGAAAAGGGCTGATGCAAACATAAATGGAAATAGATAAATAATGACCCAGAGAACGTGTATTTTATCTTATAACCAAAGTGATCAAATATTTTCAAAAATTCAATCAGGAAGGTGTGGTTTCAGCTAACATTTCTTTGACATTTAAGAGTCTGTGATTAACAAACACTTCATTAAAATGTAGCATCAATACCTGAATGCATAAGAGGAGTTTCTAGGCAATCATATTTTAAAGTTTTAAACTGACGTATTGCAAACCAATGGTGAATGCATGCTATAGGTTTTTCTCTTCAAATATATTATACCATAGAAAATTCTCTTTTCATTCTGGGAATCACTAGATCAGTCTTTTCATATCATTTCTATGCCAGATAAAATGGTAGCCACAAATATTGCAAATCATACTTTCTAGACAGGGGCGAAATAGGAAAATTTCAAGAAAGAATATGTAATTATTTTCTCAGCAAGACTTCAGAGTGACATTTCTTTCTGCTGTTGTTCCAGTTGAGTTATTTTACCTACTTAACATCATTGTATGAAGCAAATACACCCATTCAAGTGCCATCCTTGTGAGTATTTAAAATCCTTTGTTTCAACTGGGGAAAACCATTTTACTCAATCTTAGCACAGATCTTGGAGTCATTGGATAGAAGGATGCAGCTATCTGAAGCTATCTTGTTTGATATATACTAAATTTAACATTTTTAATGAATTTTCCATAAGAAATTCTATAATACATTTAATGACTCCATTAGGTAACCATAACAAAATGTTGGGGGTTTCTTGTGAGCTCTTGAATATATTACCTGAATATAAGAATTATTCATTGCTCTTCTGTATTTCCTTTATATGCTTTTGATAAATAATGTTTCAGTTCCATCTTCAGTGTTCCATCTTTAGGGCACTGTTATGGTATACAATCTGCTGTATTCAATTCATTTTGTCCAATTTTTCATTTCCAGCCTACAAAAATTCAAAGCCAGAGCTCTGACACATCAGTCACACAATCAGCTAAATTAGGCTACTCCAGTTGGTTTAACTGGCAACTTTCAAGCATGCAAAACAAAGCAGCAAGGTTTTAATGGTTTAAAGCCTCCAAAGTGGATCATAATAGAAAAAGTATTGCTCATCAGCTGGCATAGAAAGCAAGGAATGCCATATGCTTTCAGTTTCATTTGTGGTGTTTATCTTTAATACTAAACCCTAATGCAATACACTTTCTATTGCTCTGCCATGTCAATCTCTTTTATGTGTAAGGGGGTCAGGAAAACAAGACAATATTTGTTTCAGTAGTCACAAGCCAATACAGGCTCTACTAATTCCAGGGCAGCTGAGGGCTATGGAATAGCAAATTACTTTTTTTTTTTTTTCATGCACAAATTAAACAGCACATACAATACAGTCAGAATACTTGTTTGGATAGCTAGATATACGCTTGTAGTAACTGTTTAGAAAAATTTGAAAAGAAACTAGCAATAGGCCAAAAATATGGATTATCAACTCAACTATTGCATCAATGCTTTAAAACTCAAGTCCTACATATGTAACTGCAGGTCAACTACAGGGGGAGAAGGGAGTTTCCTGCTAGGGAGCACTGCATTCATGGAATTCAGAGAATAATTATTCACTTACAATAGGGGAGGAATGACAGTGGCTTGGTGACAGTAACTCCCCACATTGCAAAGCAAGAAGTCAGTACTTAGGAAAAGCCAGAGTCCATTTGATCCTACTCAAAGGTTTCCAGATCCCCATCTGGTTGCCGGTGCCTTCTTTAATGCTCAACACACACATAGACAAACATCAGTGTGGAGAAAGGCAGCAATGAGCATCTCCGAGATTAAATTTTAAAAGGCAAAACATTTCATTCAACCACATAATGGATTAATGACACTACTCTCATCTTTGAGGTTTACAAAGATGAAGGCACAAACACATTGAGGTAACTTTCTGAGGATTTGCCTTTAAATTATCTTTTCAGTCACCAACTTTTTCCTCTTTATAAGTAAGGTGGTGGAGGTTATTTCTTGATGACAAGGTGTTTCTTATTTATGCTAGTCACCTTACAGAAGGAGTTATATTGCTGTTTTGATCCCCTTACTATTTGTGGAGATTTTGAAGCACTATTCTCCATTCTGTTGAAATCTCTTTTATTCCTCTATCTTTCTCTGGACCTGAACATTGTGAACAAGAAAGATGCTGCAATATGACATGATAAGAGCTTAGAGAAGGCAGTTTGCCAGCTGGCCACTATCCTGAAAACTCTCTGGGAGAACGACAGAAGGCAGCAAGCTGAATTGCTAAAAGAATTGTAGGAGAAGACAGAAAATGCAGCTTAATAGAGATGTTGTAGGAACTAAAGCAGAAAACAGAATGAATTGGATAAATTTGATGATCACTGGGGAAACGGTCACCTAAAACTGCACTCAAGCTCCAGACCTAAGAAATTCAGCTTCAGTCAGGAAAACAGCAATGGTCTGGTAAGGAAATTGGAAGAGACTGTCGACTGCATCAAGTTCTACATGTTTGGGTGACAGAAAACCGGCCAACATGCAGATGAATTAGGACAAAAAGAGTTAAAAAGTAAAGCAGATTTTGCTGGAGCACGTTAATTATCTTCTAGAGAGAATTAAGTCCCTGCAGTCTTAAAATACTTTGAACACAGTTTCATTGGGATAAGGTCAGAGAAGAAACTGCTTTGTTCTCAGTTAAATCATAAAATAAAATAATATGAAACTAAGCAAACAAAAAAAAAACCCAGAAAACAAACAAAAAATCCCCAGAAATCCCTCAGGGAACCACGTATTTTCTAAATTGTCTGTTTTATTTTAGAAAAAGCAACTAGAAATAAAAATTAGAATGCAATTATAATACAAATCCCAACTCTTTTTCATATATTTGTGAAGTATTCATCAACTCAACAATTATATTTGTCCAGCATTGCTTAATATTGACTAAATAAAAAGAAAACCACAATCTAAAGGTTTCTTTTTGGTAAGGGGACACATCTGCAGATAAAGATGACCTTCAAAGAACTTGCTAGAGGCATTCCAGAGAGTTAGAGCCTCCTAGTAAAAAATCCTTGCTTTGATGATTTTAAATAAAACACTGGTCTTACTTCTAGGAGGTCATGACACAGCATTTTCTGCAGGTTTTACTACCCTCTCTACTGCTAGCTTTAAGACCATTACCCAAGAAAGATTTTGCTACATGTAAATGTGCTAAGACATAGATTAAAGTTTAATTAATCAGATTAACGATTTTCAGTGTCATCCTTGAAGGGGCAGACTATATAATTGTGGATAAAAATATTTATCTAATTTTAAAATTAAATTTCAAATAGTGCAGCAACACAATTATTTCTAAGAATTTTATTCTTAATCTTAAGGTGACAACGTTCAGTTCTACCCAGCTGAGAAGCCTCAAAAGGTTTTGACTTGCATAAAAAAGTCTAATATCTGTACCTGAACTTTCAGGGAAGTTCACTTTTTGGGAAAACATTTACCTCGTGGTGTAAAATTTTCACAGCTGTAGAATTTATTGAGATTCTTGGCAAATATTTGACAATTAATTGCCTTCACTTAAAAATGTACTTATGGTCTAAATTTATATAAAGTAAACTTCTGTCCAAGAGGCCATATTATCAAAGAATCACAGAGCAGTTGAGGTCTGCTGGGACCTCTGGGATCGCCTGCTCCATCTAGTCAGTTTAAGCAGGTTGCCCAGGACTATCCCATCAGGTTTTGAATATTCCCAAAGATGGTGACTCAACATTATCTCTGGGCAACCTGTGACAGTGTCCAACCCCCACCACAGTTCAAAGCAGTTTTTTCTTTTGATCAGTTGGAGTTTCCTGTATTTCAGTTTGTGCCAGTTGACTCTGTCCTGTCACTGAGCACCACTGTGAAGAGCCTGCCTCCATGCTCTGCTATTTCCCATTAGATATGTAAACATACTGATAAGATTCCCCTGAGCCTTTCCTACTCGAGGTTAATCAATCCCAGCTCTCAGCCTCTTACAGTATGTCAGATGCTCCGTTCCTCAGTCATCTCCCTGGCCTTTTGCTGGCCCCATCATGTCTCTCAACTGGGGAGCCCAGAACTTAACGCTATTCTCCAGTTGTAGTTTTACCAGTGTATTCACGTAGTCCATATATATGTGTTTATATGCCAGAACAATGAGGTCAAGAATGTTTTATCCAGTGTTATTCATAGAGGATCACCTTAAGCTCTTTCTCTTCTGCATTTATCTAACGCAGTTGCAAAAGAGCTTTTGTCTCTTTTACCTTCAACCACTCAGCTGAGCTGAAAAATTTTGTTGTCTGCTGGTTTTAGATGGCAGATCTAGATCTCCATTTGCTCTCTAAGACCCCTTTTTTTATATCTTTGATGGATGAGCTTCTATTATGCATGAATTCTGCTTTGCTGACTAGCTTCAAGAGCTGTATTCTCTGAAGTGAGGTTTTTAGCCCTCGATGGGCACAGATGTTGTCTCTACTGTTCTGGCAAAAAGCAGAAACACTAGCAGGTGCTCCATTTGTTTGGCCTTTCAAACAAGAGCCAAGAGGGAACAGCATCTCTAGGATTTTAAAATTCCCAGATCTAGCTCTTTGGTAATCTGCAGCTCAATTATGCCCAAACTTTCAATTCTGCCACAAAAAAGAAAAGAGACTGGATAAGGAATTAATATTCTTCCAAGGCCATTCTCTGCTTTGCAAACCTATCCTCATTACCACATTGGTATGAAAGACTGAGCATTCAGGAGCTGTCTGTTCTTCAGTCTGCTCCCTGTGTTTTGGTGCCATGGACCTACCAGAGCAGCAATCACCCAACTCTGTCCTAAGTACAATGGACTTGCACTTACTACTCAGATATCTGGAACCAGTTACCATCTCACCTGAACTGCTCTGACAGTCTGAAATGCAACTAGTTTCTAGGAGTAGAAACCAACACAGGTTCAGAATTCCCTTCTCCAGGGAAGTGAAAGAAAAAATCCTGACATTAAAGACCTTCTGCAATTCAAGTTTTGATTATATATTGCCATGCATCTGTGTCTGAGTGACCTGGATAACACTGTGAGCAAATTCTCAAGAGGAAGCTAAGGCAAGCGTTGGAAATTTCTTTCTTTATATTATCAAAGTATTATCTATCAAAGTAGGAGTAAAAGTAAAATTACATCTACTTATTCATTCCAATTTCTGTAAACCCACAGAAGGGGTAGATTACTATTACTCTCATGGAAGTCCATTCTTCCTGCTAGGTTTTATTTTTCTGATTCACAGAATGTATACTTATGTCCACCCAAATTAAATATCAGAGCAAATCCTCCCTAGTATTGCCATCATTTTCTGATATTTCGGAATAATTTCTCAGGATGGCTTAGACTCTCCCAGCCACCACTATTCTTGGATATGTTCCGTTAGAGACTGAATATAGACAACTTTCAGAAATTTTAGAATTATTTACTTCCCAAAAGAACCCTCTAGTTTTGTTCTTTTGTTGTTGGGTTTTTTTTTTTAATACCACTCATTAGTTCCCTAGGCTTCTACTGTTTATTAATCCAGTGCTTTTAAACATGAAATGGGTATTTTAGCAAAAAATATTTTGTCAGCTTGCAAAGCAAGATCTAAAGAAACAGAGAGAAGGTACTTTTTTTCAGATAGGGACACCATTTTTTTTCCTTTTGTTTATGCAACCTAATCCTTCTTTCCTAAGAGCTATGGCAGCCACAGAAGAGACAAATTGAATCTCTCATGAGAAATTAATATAAATGTATCAAATTCTTTAATAAAATATTTTTCATTCTCAGTAGAATTGGGAATTTCTAGCATCTCTTGATGTTTCTGACAGAGTGGCTAGTTCACTTATGGTAGGATCCCTGGGCATTTTACATGCTAGCCATGAAGAGAAGGTCCTCTGACCATTCGCGCTTTTGTCCATTTCAGATCTCATTAGTCACACAAAACCATCTGAAGTTAGAAGCCTGGAAAGCATGAGCCCACTCTAGCTGTCAGTGCACCTTTGGATCCTGTGCTTTAGCAGCTCTCATCACCAAGCCAGCTTTCTAACAATATGCTAGAGGGCATCAAGAGGATCTTTCTTTTCCATTAATGTCACTAACTACTTCTGTTTAACAGTTTTCTGGGGACAGAAACTGTTTACGAGGCTTTGCAACTTACAATATCTGATACATGGATTTCAGCTGTTGTTTCATGATGTTACCACCTCCCATCCCTCTCTGTCTTTTCAGGGACTTCAATTTGCTTTACTAGGAGAAAAAAAATATATTGAAGAGACAAAAAAAATATTATTATGCCACCGTGTAAATATGTGATGAGCCTGAACCTTGAATGCTGTATGCACCTCTGGTCCCCCTAGCTCAGCAAAATTATAAAAAAATTTTTTAAAAAGTAAATAATGCTGATGAACAATACAAAACTGCTTCCAAACAAAAAAACAATTAAAAAGACTAGAATTCCTCATGCTAAACAACAGATGCACAAGATGCATTTGTTGTATGTACACTCACAATACTGTATTCCCTTTCTAAACCAGGTTTTATAATATAGCACAGTATATCTTTTAAAAATTTTAGCTAACAAATTCTACAAGGCATTTCCTTGAGGGACTTAAGTGCCACACAGAGTTCTGAAAACATTTCAAATTAAAAGTAAAAACTTGGTACTTTGTATTTAAAATTTTCACAGTAACAGGAACAGACCATTTAGTGAGTGCTTATTCACATCAACTATTATTTTGCCATAGAATAAATTAATTTAATTTAATATTAATTCCAGATTACTACACGCCTTATAGAATCTCTTAGCTTTCTAACATCTTTCTATTTTCATCTGTTCATCTTTCTAATGAAGTCACTTAGGATTTCTTTGTACAAGGTTTAAATTAAGAAAATAAACTTTTGTCCTGAATCAATATATAAACAGTGTTATAATGAGGGCTAAGAACTCACTGATTATTAATGAAACTTCTAATAATCTACCGTGGTGTCTTTAACTAGAAAAAAATATGACTTTTAGATCAGTACAATACTTAGATTGTTTTTATTTTATGTTTCCATTAATGTGTATATAACTTTGTACACAAAGTAGTTCTGAGAGGTATTTACTGACAAAGAAATGAATAGCCTGGAGGTAAAAACATACAAAGAATTTGTAAAAGTAGTATGTGAACAGATCTAGTTTAGTGGATTTATCATCTCATCATTTATAATTTTTCCCAAGCTCATTAAGAAAGAACCCAGCAAAGTGCAAATGTCTGAAAAAATTTCAACATGCATTGACTAAGCTTAAGAGAGACTGTTTTAATTGCTTTGAGATAGGCCTAAGTTACAACATTACATGTCTCCCTATTTTGAGGAATGAAGTAGTAGCTTCATACAATAACTAAATAAAGCAATCTACATAAATCATTAGTATTTTCAGAAGGAAGGGATTTTTAGCCCAAATACCCTAAAATCAGTGCAGAAAGATGGCCATTTACTAAATACTGCATTACCAGTTTACAAATACAGCTGCTGACTCAGATGAACAGGTGGTAATAAACAAACCCATCTGTCATCAGACGCTGCAGGTAACATTCACTTTTATTTGAGTCTGGGAATTATTACAATCAATAGAAATATTTTTAAAGATTTTTTTTTCCCCTTAACACAATATTTAATTTCTAAAATGTAACCTTTCATTAGACCAAAAGAGAGGTCAAGTGAACAAGAAGACTATTTGATGCTGGTGGATTCTGAGTGGATCACATAAATCATCTAACCACAAACTTTGTAGTGGCGACCTAAGCAAAGACAAGGGCCTGGCAGGAGCAGCTTGGTAGCAACTGCATTTCGTTATTGAAGATTTTATTCTTGTCATAGATACCTGAAATAAGATGAATCATTTCTGATTCAGAATCATCTCAAGTTGTCTGTCTGTCATGTCTAAAAACTCACTACTATTATTCTACTTAATTTTTAATTTTTTCCTGCCTAAAAAAGAGCAATGTATAACACAAGATAATTGTTAATACTCTTTTTAGTCACTGTCTATTATTTGAACTATATGAACACTTGTGGTTTTAAAAATGAAGTAATGTGTTTGACGTATTACAAGCACAACATATAAATTTTACTGTTAAGAGATGCTTCTTCACATTCATAGTTACATACAGACACAGGCATAGGCATTTTGTCTAATTTTCCAAACAAAAGTATATATTCCTTTTCTCTGCTTCAGTACCTTTGGGCTATGCAGCATCTGAAGACTTACTACAGCAAGCTACTAATGTTGTATGAAATTAAAAATTCCTATTCAGTGCAAAGAGGCATTATTTTGTGCATTCACTAAGATAATATTTGTTTTAAAACTCAACAAATATAGCAAAAAAATGAGTAAGAAGTTTCTCTATGCCACTGTTAAAGGAATCAAAAACACTAGGGGAAGAGCTCAGAAAATCAAAGAAAGCATACTGAAAACCAGGCTACCATCTATTTCCTGTATTCCTGATTTTTAAACACAGCCACAACACAAGTGCCTCGAAACAACATTAACTAATCTGGAAATGTAACAACATTCAAAAATACTTTCAAAGTCGTATTTTACTGTTGCCCCTTTGGCTGCTGCAGATGTCTGTTAAACAAGGTCCTATAAAACAGATCTAATTTTGTAACATGATCCAGATAGGCCTTCCTGCCCCAGCTTCAGCAGCTTTCTCTGTCTGGCTGTGTGAATTTGCAATACTAAGAATCAAAGATTTTTAAGATACCTTATGCTTTAGCTATGTGTTGTAACAAAACAAAACCCCAAAGCAACAAAAAAATTTAAACCACATAGAACTCAACTTGATGAAAAGCACTATTGCTTACTCGTAGAAGCATCATTAGCATACCTGGATGATCTTTTTTCAAGCCCAAAGGTTTCATCCACCAAAACACAAGTTTAGTTCCATCAGATGGATTTTACAGTGAACATGCTGCCACTGGCACCAAGTCTTAACTTCTCCTGTAATTAATGACCTCAATAGTATCAAATGTTTTTGTTGTACTACACAAATCCTTCACATAATTACCATAAAAATGTAGTTAGGAAAATGCATACAACTACTTCAGAAAAATTACTTGTGTTCCAGTGCCTCTCTGACATAAAAATAATTTTATATGAAAACTTTACAAATTTAAATATTTAATTTAACCCTATTAAACTTTTTCCAGCATCCAACTAGCTATTTTTTCCTTCATCTCACAAGTGCTTTTTTTCCTGAAATCTGACGCTGGATACTAATCAATTGCACATACAGAGGTGACCTGGACAGAATTCCTTACTCTCCTGTTTCTTTTATCATCTATCAGATTCAAGCTTTTTACCAGTCCTTCAGACATGGCTGAAGAAACTGCAAGATCTGAATGCAGTAACCCGACAAGTACTATTATACCAGGTTACTAGTAAAGGAACTGTACATGGCACAGAATTTCAAACACACCACAGGACCTTAATGATGTCACCTAGACACCTATTTCATGAGAAATTGATAGTTTGAAATTTCAAAGAATAGTAAGTTACTTATCCTGTACCCTAATTGAAGAAAATATTGTAATTCAATTCTAGACAAATTTAGGCTTTTCCAAAATAATTTGTTACTTGCAAATAGTTATTAATTAACTTTAAGAGCTCTATGGTGTTGCTTGGTATTATTATGCCATGTTCTTGTTTTTGTCACTCATAAGCCAGAACTCAGGAGCCAGAGCTTTCGAAGTTATAGTTAGAGGGTCTCTCACCTCTCACCCTAACTACATGTCCGTCTCTCTGACAGCGGTGGAACTTCCCTGCAGTTAGCACATTTTCATCTTCCCACAATCTTCTACCAGATATTCCTTCCTCGTATCACACCCTCCCCACTACCTTTCCGTTGTTCCAGTACTTTATTTTCAAAAATATATTTTTAAAGTTTCTTCCTTCTTAGCAACAGTCCATGCCAGTTTCTAGATATCTAAAGAATAGTCATTAACCATTCAGATTTAGATAATACCTGTAGAAGTCAAGTATTATTTTTAATTTCCTCTTGTTATTCTGAGAGAAAAATTTTAGTTATTAAAAGTCAATAAGCTGCTGACTGTTAGACAAACTGAATCAATATCTTTCCATTGTTTTAGCATCTGTTTTGTCTCAGCTGATATCAAGACCCATTTTTCTTCTGTTTTCCTCTCCAGTGACCATTTGTACAATATCTCAGTCTCTTCCATGAAAGCCAACTCACCAACAAAGCTTACTGAAATGACTACTGATATCAACCAAAGAAACACAACATAGAAACACAAAAACTTTCTGTACAATCTATGGCATATTAGGGACATTTCCACTTAGTTGAAATTTGGCTGATACAAAAAGCAAGTTCAATGAATCTCTAAATATTTGAAGACAAGAAAATAACATACAAACAGAATGTAAGGAACTATTACTGTGTTCTCAAAAAAGTAAAAGCATTCATCAGACTCCTTTTAGTCCTCTGGAAAAGCATTGGTATGGATAGTAGATAAAAATGAAGTTGATAAAGGAAATTAATAGAATCTTTTGGAAATAAGCACAGCCTTTCAGGGCTATGCATTTTGAACACAGGTAAATGAAAATGACTTGCCTGACCTTAAATGTAACACTTTTCTTTATAGATTGGGTTATTTGTGTTAGACTTGTCAATCAAAAATGGCATGAATATATTTCAGCAGCTGTGAAATTTGATTAAAACTTAATGCAGTCTTTCTTTTTCTTAAAGTCCGAATACATTTAGATGGTGCACTACCTGTGAAATTGTGATTTTGCTTGTTAATTGTTCATTATTTTTATTATCAGGGAAACCTATTCTTCCTTTGCTTTTAACTGAACGACAGTTAAAATCAGCCCTTCAATATTAAAACTTTCATATCATGAGGCAATTTTTCAGGTTCCTTTTACAGTAAGGATCCTGACTGCATGCACTGATAAAACTTTATGCTTAATATTCAAAAATAATAAACTATTTAAAAATACTTGCATTATACATTACGAGAAACCAATGCTTTGGAACTTTGAAAATCCAGTTCTGCTTAATTTGACTTCTTCCTCATGTAGCTTAAAAGCCTAGATTGTCTATCAAAAAATGGGGGATAACTGAATTATTTTGTTAATATGAATGATAAAGGTCTACCAAACAAATTCATCTATCAGGACAGTTATTAATTCCTATTATTTTCATATAGAAAGTGATGCACCACTCTGAAAATACTTATTTAGCAACCACTCTTTAAATGTTAGGTGAATTGTCAAAATATCAGAAAGATGTGTTTTTTATTCATTCACTATAGCTTAGAAAAATTAAGTTATAACTAAGATAATTCTATCTCTTTGCAGCAATAAGAAAACTGTAGGGTATAGAGTCCTGGTTTTCAGCTTTCCTCCAATCCCAAAAAGGAACAGTTTCAAAAGTTCAAATAGAAGTGAAAGCTTTTTATGGTGAATTGCATTTCATTATTTTGATCTCAGCTAGATAGGTCTATCT
The DNA here is from genome assembly GCF_001431845.1 of Calidris pugnax. Classification (NCBI taxonomy): domain Eukaryota; kingdom Metazoa; phylum Chordata; class Aves; order Charadriiformes; family Scolopacidae; genus Calidris; species Calidris pugnax. The sequence goes on from NW_015090995.1 coordinate 10,674,145, forward strand.
AATTGTGTCCATATTTCAGATGCAGTATTTTTATGGTTAAATGACATGAATTGCACTAATATTATCTGCAGCTCCAAACTAGGAAGTCTGGATTTAAAATTCTTTCACCACTTATATCTCTTAAAGCAATTTTAATAATTATTATATTGTTTTTATCATAGCCTTCAGGATGTAAAGAAAGAAGATATCCAATCGTTCTTTCATGGGAGATTTTTAATAGCAGCTTGTAATTATTTTACTATATTTATAGAGAGAAATGTTACAGTTAGCTGAAAGAAATGCATGGTGTGCATATTAGGTCATATGCACGCATCATCTCCCCATATGTAACCAAATTTGTTTGAAGCTGCGTAACCACTTTTCTCTCCCTCCTGCAGTCAGCAGTTTGAAAGGCTGCATTTCTTCATTCTCAAAATTAAACAAAATTGTTGAATTCTTAATTTTAATTCCAATGTTCTAACCTAAATTAGAGAAAATTTAGTACTTTTGCCACTAAAACATACAGCATACTCCTCAAATTACAGATAAATTTTACATCTGCAATACTCCACCATTTTGATCTCAAAAATCTAATCTAATTTTTCTGTCTGTCTTTATCATTTTTAAGATGTTAGAGCATTTTTAGAAATATTACATGTAAGATTATGCAGCCTCCCAGAAGAAGTGTTGAAAATGATCTTCACTTCCCGGGAAGCAATCTTCCCTGTATGTAGAAAAAAAGTGGAAATATTCCCAGAACTCCATTTTAGAGTTAATTGTATCTTCTCTTCTACCCTTTCAGAAGATGACAAGTGTTTTTAGGAACAGTCAGCTACGTGGCCAATATTGTAATACAGACAGAAGGCTTAGACTACTGTGCAATTTCATGACTGATACCGTAACCTGCACCAGGATTTCTGCATAAACACTGTTATAAATGAATTTGTCCTCCAATTTCAACGTTTTGTGTATTGCTGAATATGATGCACTGCACTGCCTTTTTTTTCAGGGCTATTTGGAGACTTGTTCCTACACAAGATCTTGTTTTCAGTTGCTCGTAACAGCCCTGAATCTCAGCGCTGCAGACCACCGCTTTCCAGGCAACAGGACACTGTGGGAGTTGTGTGGACAGCAAGGCCAAAATGGGGGAAAAGCCAGGCACTGGTGCTGGGCTGGATTTGGGCACTACTTGTCTGTTTCTCTGCTATCAAGAGATACCTGAAATTCACGGCCAAGTCTTCAACCCTTTTGCCTACCACAAGTCCACATAAAACATCTTACTACTTGGATAACAGCTACCTGAGCATTTGCAGCAGCATAGGTGTTGGGTGATTTAAAGGTTCCTACCATGCCAATGCACCTTGTGATGCCATGTGGGTGCTGGTACCTGGGTGCTGGCAGTGGCTGCAGGGTCCCTTCTGAGGAGAGCTGAGGCGAGCCAAATATATTTTATTTGGCAATAAAATAAATTAATTTTCCTCAACTCAAATCTGTTTTGCCCATGACAGTAATTAGTAAGCAATCTCAAAGTCTGGGTCTCAAAGTGATGTGAGATTTTTCACAGTTCCCACTGAAGTAATAATGCAGTCACTCACTTAAGCTCTGAAGCTTAAACTGGAAAACCAGGAACCTTAAAACAACCAAACAAACCTCCACCTGTACAACCTTTACAAGTCAGGGATCTATGCACTAATTTATGGGTACGCCCACAGGCAGGTAACTGCAGCTCCAAGGCCTTCAGGAAATCACTAGCATAAGGAATCATATATAGGCCAAAATGGAGAACGTTAATAGGCTTAACTCTTCACACACACTCCTGTGGTATTGTTAGCCATGGATCAGGTGGAGTTCTCTAAACATTCCCTGCTCTTATATTTCAAGTTCTTTTTATAAAGCGGAGTCAGACATGTCTCTTATGAACACAGCACTGTTACGAGGATAAAACCACCAAGTATTAGTACCATTTCTAATAGAAATATTATCCATTCACTCGACAATTTATAAGAATAATAGCTAGGCTGTTATACAGATCATAAACATCCTATTAGTTTAGCAGTTGACAGTGCATTCCATGTGCTCTCCACTTCTTTTAATTGTTTAATGAAAGAACATCACAGATTCCCCTACTAAAAACTATATTTTCTATTTCCCTTTGATTATCAGTCTAGATAATAACATATAAGAGATGTTAATATTCATAGCCATTAGTCATGACTTGATAGAGAAGGATGAATATGTTATCACACTTAAAATGGAAAGATGGCTCAGGTTGTCATTGGGAACTTGATTAGTTTGCAAAAGAAACTTGCTCAATTTGTATGCTTATGAGACACACTGTCAAATTTCTTTACTATGACAGATGCCCCATCAGAGTACACTGGCGAAGATAATGTACACATAAATGTACCATCAATCCAGAGAGATTCACATTTTTCAAAAAAGCACAATCTAATTCAGAAAGGTCTCAGTGCTTTTCGGCAAAGTGTAGTAACAGTTTGAGTGCTGAGTATTACCACCAGAGAGATTCCTCATGTGAGTTCTAAATTGACTGACATCTGGAAGTATTCTTTTTACTCTTTGCACTGAAGCAAGGTAAACTTTTCTTATTCTGAATGTGATAAAAGGTACACAAAAGTTATTTTGGATGAGGAAATCTTTGTTCCTAAGTGTGGGAAACAAAATGAAACTGCAATGAAGTATGCTGTTTCACATCCACATACTCACTCTCATTTATTACGGCACTCTAAGATAGCTATAATAATAACTCAAGCAAGGTTTATTATGGACAAACCTCTACTCTTCACTGTGACCTCCACAGAACCTGCTAAAGTCATCTCATGCATCAGAAAAAATACTTCTGATTGATTCATTCTGATTAAGCACAGGGACAAATGCAGACGTAATGTGTATGGCGGTGGAAAGTTACACATCAGTGAATGTAATGTCAGGTGTCAGGCAGTCTTAATCTAAAGCAACCATGCTAGTATAATTTATGTGCCAAGGCGCTGGAAGAAAGTGCTTTATTTGAAGTAGAAATATGCAATATTTATATACACTTTTAGTTGTTGTTCATCCTAAACCAGGTTGCCCTGGCATGTAAATAAACACCAGCCCAGGCTTCTTATGTTTCTATTAATTCAGAGTGATCTGTACAAATCAATAAGCCCTGCATCAGCAAGTGAGAATAAGTCTAAGCAAGTCTAAGCTTGTCAAGTAGAAACTATTGAAGGAAAAGTGCAAGTTACAAACAATTTATCTTGAATCACCCTTCAAACTCATCTCAATATCCTGAGCTGAATAAAGGCAGGCAAGGTTCATAAAACATGGTAGCACTAAGCACTCAATAGGGAAAGTAAACACCTACAAATTTCTTTACATATCTCAGTGAAACTTCTTTCATCCTAATCAACTCTTTGGACTGTATGTACCTGCAGCAAATTTTTACACATTGGCAATTTAGTGAAACCTTTGGAAAATCCACTACCAAAACAAACAATACACAGTAGAGATCTTTAAGAACAAAATAAGTAAATCCCAATTACCATCTTACTCCTGGAATGCATGTCAATTACTAGAAACAATTGCTCGAGTTTAATTACTAATAGTTTAGGTTTTATGAATTCTCAATAGTATACTTAAAACAAACTCTTCCAATGACTTACAGTCATAAAACCCAATTACTTTAAACAATTTTGGGGAAGTGTCAAACTAGTCAAGACTGGAACAACTGTTCTGGCTGATTCTTACATGAATGCAAACAGAGCTATTGGGTGGACTACTTATTGTTGCCCATAAAAAGAGAATTCCTCCATTCATTTCTCTTAGTTGTACATAGCAAAGGAATCATCTCATTAGAAATTAATGCTGCACAGCAACACAACATATTTTGACTTGCTGTTCATGTGAAACACAAACTGTGATCGCATAAAAAGTGGTCTGCCATCATAGCTCCTAAGTTACACATTATGCTGTTTAGGTATTGGTCATTAATAAACTACCACTAACATTCAGACAACAGTAGGCTAGTCACGAATTTCTATCGTGGAAGATAATGAGCTTAAAAGTGAGCATTGCTACTCATTTTGGCACCTAGAAGCAGATGGAACTGTCTTGCCATCTCATGAGATATTAGAATAACCGCACCCCCAAGCCTGTGAATAACATCTGTTTATCTAATTACAAAGAATATGCATCTGTAATAGATTAATTTCTAAGTCAACTAGCTTCCAGCACATCTCTTATGACTGTTGATTTGAAAGGCTAACAAATTATTCTTTTCAGTGAAGAAAAAAAACCATACAATAAAATGCCAGACATTGAAAAGTCTTAATGGATCAAACAGCTATCCTTTTGATAGGACACAAATTTTCTGCTTGTGTATATATGATGCTAAATACAAGGATATCTATAAAAGTCTTCTTGAAACTAGTATTCAGACTTAAAAGTATTTGGACTCAGTTTAAGAGCTTTCTTCCTGATTTCTCTATTTTCTTTTCTAAACTGGCTCTCAGCTGAGTTTTGCAGTTGTTACTAATGATTTGCATGTGTGGGAGAAGATAAATGGGCATGGTTAATTATGCAGTATCTGGTGAGAATAATGTTGTATCTGTATTATCCACATGTCTCATTGAGAAAGACAATTTTATACACGAGACTAGGCAATTGATTAAGATGAATCATCAGATCACTGAAGCTCATTTTACCAGTCATTTCAACAGGCTCCGCCTGGCAATTTCAGCACTTTGGGTTAACATGAACCTCTTTCCTCAAGGTGTTTTGAGGGGATAATTCAAGAGCAGACAGGCTAGATCTTCACTGTCAAATGGACGATGTTGAGAGGGGAAATTACCATCATATACTACCTGTAGTGTATAAGGGTTATCTTTCATTTGAAAACATTTCTTTTGGGGGAAAGCAATTAAACGTCTCCACGCTAAAGCAGGTAAAACTATCACCTCCTGGCTAAATACAATCATACAGTTAAATTAATCTAGGTTTATAGAAGATTCATCAATACAGTGAAAAAGACCTGACAAAGTTGCAATATTAGATTTACTACACCTGAGCTACTGCAGTGAGTTTCATTCTAAATGAATGGTTTAACCGCACTGCCTCCAATACTGCCATCAAGCTTTACAATTCTCTCTTTTTAAAACAAAGACTCGAAGAGATTTAGTGGTATTCACTGTGGAAGTTACAAATCCATGACGTGAATTTTTGCCATTGTCCTTATACTTCTGTGTTGTTGACTATTCATGTTGACCTCCATTTGACAATAGGAATGAAAAAACAGCCTTTTCTTTCTTTTTTTTTTTTTTTTTTTAACAGATTGCTACAATTTGAAAGTAGCAGTGACTGCATTTACTACATCTGGTGTATGTTTAAAAGTGGACCCAACAGGGGGTCCTAAACGTCTTCCACAATTATAGCAGGAAAATTAATAGCATCTTTATTGTCCACAAGACAAAATCTTTGGATTAGATTTTTATTTCTAGATTGAAATTAATTTGCACACATCGGACATTGAGTTTGCATTAAGAAAAACCAAGATTGAAGAAGCACGTCTTCCATCTGGAGTGGAAGCTTTATAATGACGCTCACCTCTTGTGGGAATTTGTCCCACAGTCTAGCACTATTCCCAGGGAAGGTCTGTTTGTTGATTAAATGAGTTTAACTTTTTCCAGAGAACATTCCATGTGCTTCATCCTAGAAATTACTGTCACCTAAGTGATGTTGGAGTACGCTAAATGCCTAAAAATGAGTCTGAGAGTTTAATCCTGATTATATATCATGGGCACAGTAAGAATTCAACACAGAAGGGGAGGTTAAGGGACTTGCTGATGTAACTTGCCTGACCTAGATATAATGGTGAAATCAACCCACAATGACATTCTAAATGTTTCTGTTTGAAGGAGGTTTCTAAATTAATTTAAAAAAAATAAATAAACAAACACCCAAGAAAAAGTAAAAAAGAGAGATGTTTAGAAGACCAATATATTAAAAATTAGGCTACATTAAAAACATTTTGGAAGTGTTAATGCTTTCTATGTAGCAAATTGCATGTAATATTATAAAATCTTATCGTATGTGAAGCACAATTTACAATATCCCTTAAAGAGTAATATAAGCAGATGGATGATGTTTTAGTGGCAATCTCTTCTATGTGCATTTCCAATTGAATAAAGAAATGAAACCTTTCCTGTTCTGTGATGTTATGATAATATAGATAACTATGCTGTGGCACAGCCATTTAATAAAATTTCCTATGAACTCTACTTTTAAAATTTAGCAAAACACCACTCCTAAGTGGTATCTCCCCACTTAGGGAGATACCATTCACATTTTGGATAACTAAAGCATAAGAGAGTGAATCAGTACTTGGAACATTTTCTCTGATGTAATTTTGTATACATGCAAGGAAGAACATAAAGGAAAAACAATATCCAAAGAAGGCATAATGAAATCCCACGTTTCTGTAGTGTGGAATTAGCCTATGATCAAGTCATGATATCTGTCAACAAACCTGACAGGTTTTTTAGCACCTGAAGGTCTTCAGGCCATCACATTGCCAAGGTGTCAACATGGTCCAGCTAACTAAACTCCCCCAGAAGACACCTCCACTTTTCCCAGTTCCCTCTTGATTGCATTGCTCTCTCTGCTGGTGCAATGGTACTCCTTTACAAGGAATGGCAAAACAAAATCACAAACCCCAGTTAACAGCAGATGCAACAAGCTGCGAATCACTCTTGAGCCAATGCATCAGCATACAAATTTAAGCCCAGCATCAATATTCTTAATGATCACATTTGCAGTATGTGTGTGAGACTCAACAGCACTAGCCCCGAAGGTAAGGTCTAGTGCAGAAGCAGAACTTCTGAACATGAGGCAGGGAAACCCAGTGAGTTTAGAATGCTTCTGATAGCCCAGGTTTTTTCCTTAGAGATAGTAAGAAATAATCCAACCTTACAAGTTCAAAATTTCTTCATATAAAACTGTTCTGTTCACTTTTTGAAATCATATGGGTAGTTTATTTTTATGGTCATAATAATTTCATTGCTACATTACCACCACAAGCTCTTTCAGGAAATATATATTTCTCTATTTCTATACATTTATAGAGATACTATCAATATATTTTTTATATAGATCTACATTTATATGGAGTATTCTATATTTCTATAGATTATATAGAATAAGTAAAGATTTATATGTATACATATGAAAGTACATAAAACAGAAAAGCTTGTACACTTCATAAGCCAAAAAGTATGAAGATTAAACTGACACTGACCTTACCTTGTCTGAAAAAGAGAAAAAAAAAACCAAAACCACAAAACCCAACAAGTCCCTTTACTTCCCCCCCAAAAACGCCAAAAACCAAATATTAAACTGCAAAGCAGAATAATTTAGTATCTGTAAGGTCTACTGCATGGTGGGGACAGTAGTTCACAGCTGCAGATAATCTAATTTGGTAGATAAACTGTCTTTTTGTCATGTAAAATACTCTTTTTGCTTACTGGCCATGCAGGATACTTTAATTATTTCGACACCTTGAACACTGATTTTTTAATGAAAAATACAGCAAAGGCACCTCTTGGTGCTTCAAACAATATGAATGAAAAAGTTGTGATTTTAGTTCTGTTACTGGCTTGCTCAGTAAGTTCCCCAACTAGCTTCTTTTTATCTTAGTGTCTACAGTCAGATTTGGGGGTTATTTTCCCATTTTATCTCTTGAAAATGTCATAAGGTTTAATGAAATAAGAATTGTAAAACTTTTTAAGATTATTGGATGAAAACCACTACACAACCACAAACACCACATGCATAGAAAAGCTGAGCATTAGCATGCAAGACTCCCATTCTTAGTATCTACTCTGTTGAAGAAAGACCAGCCATACTATCACAACACTCCTCTCTTGCTGCAAGGATCATACTGTCTTTCTACATCAGTTAAGAGTTTCATGGTTTTTCTGAATTCCTCTTTCTTTTCATGTACAATGCCACTATAAAAATACTCTAAAATACTGACAGTCTAAAGTAGGGTAAATATCTCAAAAAGTTTAGAATTGGCTTTAGTCATCTGCTCTGAGATAGCGTGATTCAGAATTACATAAATCTAGCAACTATGGAGAGATAGATAGTGCACTAATCCTGCACTGGAAAAAAGCCCAAGCCAAAACCCACCAACATCATTGTCATTAATAAGATTAGAGGCAAATTCATGCATTGCTCATGATTTGAACATTTGAAAATCAGACTAGTGACAGTTCAGAGAAACCAATGACTTCCTTTCATTCCTCTCTCAAAATATTTCTTATTGAATTATGTCACTCCCTGCTTGTTTTGTGTTACAAGAAACACTGGTCACCTGATAATGTTTCTTTATCCCTGCAGATTACACTGGTTTACAAGGAATTTACGCAGCCTAAAAAGGAAGAGATGAGAACACCGAAATACTTTTTAAATGGCATTTTTTCCATTTCTATAAATATAGTTCTTTGACTGTGTACATCATACAACAGTAAAGACATTTATAGATTCCAAAGTAACATTCAGTATAATATTTTTTTAACAGAAAAAAGAAAGGAGAGCGGCAGAACACTAATTCTCAATTGTTTTGAATTGTCAGACATCATCAAAGTTGGAAAAATTTTCTCACTCAATTTTTAAAATATCAAACTACGCTTTTATGTTTTCTTCTGTGGCTGATAAAATGCTAAGTGCTACATCTTGTATATCTCTCTGCATTTAGTTACGGAACAGCTGTCAAAGGCTCTATGCAGCTCTGAAAAGGTGATGAAATTCCACTTTTTGAAATGACCATTTGTTGCAAAAGACACTTCAACATTTTCTATCTTTTCTTATATATGAAAGTCATTGTTGAGGTACCAGATATAAATAGACTTTGCTTTGTACACTAGGTGCTTTTCTCTCATCTTTTCTTCTTCCCTGTGATTCTGCCCATTGAATAAGCACTTAACTGAAGCAATTCAAGAAGTGCAGTGAAATCAAACATTCTCCTGTCTCTCTACTTCTTTTAAAAATAATGAGGGCTGGCTACAATTTTTTAATATGTTTCCATCTACTGTGGTAAGCCAGCAATTTTTTCAAATATGTTCCTGTTTTACAGCTGATTGCCTTGATTTTGGAGGTTTCAAGTGGGAGTGTGGAGACCAAGGTTACTTTATTAATCTTTTATTCTTCTAAAAGTCGGTCAATGTTAAAATTACGAATTTTTTATTTAAAAAAAAAAAAAAATCTCAGTAGACATTCAGGTAGTGAAAAATGTCATCCTAACAGGCCAGGCCCCATTTGAATGGTTTTTCAGTCCAATAAAAAGGCTCATAATCTCCTGAGATCGCATTTGACCCTAGTGTTTTTTCATTCCTTCACAAAAAGAAAAAAATACATTTGTCATTCTGCAGACAGTGTCAAGACATGGAGAAAAGAAGTAAGTCATATCAAAATGGTACAGGTAAACAAAAGGTACTGTCTCCCACTCACCCTGAATACAGTAGAAATCACCTAAGTTAAAGATATGTGCTGCTACACTAACCTTCCATCAAAAAGGACTGAAGACAGCAAATCACTACACACACACACAGTTATGTCCCCTAAAATTTTAAAATCTTAAGCTAAATATCTGCATTAAGAGAACATCAGTGTTTAGAATATACATAGTTCTGATTTTAAAGAGCTTCCCCAGTAGCAAGACATAAAAACATATGACAGCTCCTGATACATTGCTGGCTGTAAAACAACTTTATTACTATCCCTACTATGTTTCCCACATAATGTGCTTTGGAAAACTGATAGGCAAACTTAATCTAGTACCCATTTACACATTAAATATTCAATGATAAAAACTAGGAGATGCAAATCTTTGGAAACAAAATTCATATGACATTAGACACCATTAGACAAAAAGTTAATTTTATACCCCATAGTTGTTTTTTTCTAATTCTGTTATTAGAGACAAACGCACACCACCACAACATGAATACATAAAAATCCTGTGTAAGTAAAGTTTAAAATTAAGGTAAACATGGGAAGATTTATTTTTCCAAGAGTAATTATTTTTCAGAAATAAATTCTCTCTTATTTTCACGTCTACTAGAAGATTAGAATGCTCTTGCCTTCAGTGATTGATATTTCCCTACCTCCACAAGCAGCAATCGTCAATTGACATCCATTGTCTTGCTCATTTTTACCTAACTTTAGTATGATATGGAGGAGTAAAACTCCCAGAGTACATCTTTTGTTTCGGCAGTACAATCTATGTTTTATGCACATGAAAACCATATAAGGAGATCTCTTATGGTCATACACTCCTGTGCTCTCAATTAGGCTGCATCTTGTTCCTAAATTAGCCTAGATATCTGCCTACTGGAACTCTTTCAAGGTGGGGTATTGGGAACAGATATGTAGCATCTAAATGTGTTTATATGACATAAGACCATTTTTACTTTGTTATCTAAAAAAAATTTATTATTAATAATGCTATTATGTTCAGTATGAGAAAATAAAACCTAATATTCAGCATTTCTTAGCTTCTATATGGAGCTAGACACTAAGATTAACACATAAATGTTTCTCAAAAATATAAAAAATGCACCCTAGATTTTAGCCAAGACTTTGAAAAGGGAGAATGGATTCACTGTTTTGATTTCTTTTTTTCTTTATTTTATTTTGGATGCTGGCCAAAACACTGAAACAACTCCTGAGTATCTCAGCCATGTTTAAAGTTGTTCTGCATAAATTTCTAGGACTAGGACCAACGTCTGAAACAGCATTGAAAGAGTTTGAAACTGCTAGCAGCACTGTGAATGAGTTGGAAACATGACATTTTGGGTATTGAAAATATGGTTTTTTACACCAGAGACATGTATATTGTGGTATATTTATGTACTACTCCTTTCTTATGTCATTTTGGGATCCCAGAGCACGCCCTACTATGCCTGCATTTTCTAGAGATGAAAAAATAAAATCAAAATCAAAGCACAAAGTAGGTTGGTGCAGCCATATTGTAAGAAACTCAAAGTTACATTTCAGTTGTTGAGATCAGAAGCTAAGGTCCTGATGTTCAGATGCTCAGCTCCACACTGAGGAATAAGCTTCACATTTTAACAAAAAAAAAAAAAAAAGCCC
>NW_015090995.1:10685281-10688071 GCF_001431845.1 Calidris pugnax
CTTGTAAAAGCCCTAAAACTCTTTTTTTTTTTTCCTTTCCTTGATGGTGGGAAGATATTTCACAATTTCATTATTTTAATTTACTAATCCAGAGAGCTGGCACAAGCTACAACTGTTAAATAATGCGATTGGGAATTTTAGAATAAGGATGTATTTAAAAAAAAAAAAAAAAAAAAGCCCAAACCAAATAATCCCACAAAACAGCCAGATATATCTCTAGGCTAACGTTCAGTAAAAGAATGTGTTTTAAACAGCAAATTTAACACTACTCTTCATTATACTTACGCCATTTAGACTAAAAAGCCAAAAAAGCAGATAATTCACTTCGAAGTAACCACACTTCACAAGTGAACCTATTAATTTTCAGAAATAATTGTGCTTGCTCTCTTCTGCCCCCTTCATCCTATTCAACTATGTCTCCTATGACCACTCAGTTTGAAAATGTTACATTCTGGTTTATTATCTGAGGAACAGAAATACTCTATATCTGGGCTTACTGCTTTTATTCAACACCCAGAACAATCTATGTCTATTCCTTTAAGCTCCTTTGGATGTGAAAAAATATGGTTATATAAATCTTTGTAATCCTAAGGGGAGGATAGCATGTAAAGAGTTTACTGGCATTAGGATTAAGTCTAGTGTATTACAGAGCAATCTTTAATCTCCTAAAATCTACCTCACAATTCCAAGCTGTTTTGTGCTAGTAGATGAAGCTTTGGAAATAGGACACAGCTGCCAACAGTGATAGAAAGAAACGGTTAGAAAAAGAAAAAGAAAGAAAAGAAACAATTGGTGGAACTGCTAATGAGCTGATTTCACACAGTGATTTGCACACTGTTATTTTATTAATTTAGAAATGGCAGAAGTTGGAAGAAGCTCTTGTAACAGAAATTAGGAGAAAACAAAATCACCATAGTTTGAAATGGAGGAAGCTACAAACATGGACCAAAACGAGTCTAAAAATATTGTACAACATACAAGAGTCTTGCTTGGTTTTGAGATTCATTGATCCAAATGAACATAACAGATGTGTATTAGGTAACCATATTAGGTAACCAAGAAAAAATGAAACCTCATGCTGAAATTGACTTTCTATTCTCTTTTGATAAAACTATGGAATGAAACCACTGCTGAAATCATGTATTACTTGAGAGAAAAATGTACAAAAAGGTTATTATTAGGCATATTTCTAAACAATGCCACAGTTCTACTATTTGGACTTGTAATTTCCCAGTCAAATAGTTTCCTGCTGAGCTACATATGGCCTCTACTGAGTTCAAAGATCCAAAAGGCCAAAAGCAATGTAGCTCAGCAACTAATGGACAGGCTTGACTGGGAGAGATACTGGAGTCCTGATTCCTAGCTCTTGGCTGAATCATTTCACCTGCACAAGTCTTGGCTTCCTTTGGCACTGCTGTGTGCCCAGGAAAGCATATAAACTTACAACAAAATGAAAACATTTGTTTAAGGGCTATTGTGACCAATGGTGTTTAAATACTGATTAAATGATAACCTAATTAGGACCTTAGATAGTAAATACAGATTACATGTTCATGCTGTATCTGGAAAAGAGAGTTCCCTTGCTCTTCTTCTGTGGTCAAAAGAAGCACAGGACCATCATACTTTTAAACAAAAAATAACAAAGTAAATTCCTCCCCATCTCCTCTGAAGCGATACTTAAATTTTGAAACTGAAGCTGCTGTTTTGAAAAGTTGTAAGTCTGAGAACAATAAATTGTTACACATCAGTACAAACTTCTGTATCTACCTGGCACACTGTCAGTGTAATTAATTTTTTTGTTTTCCTTTTTTTATTAAATAAATAAATAAAAGGAGATGCATACTTTTCTATATTTGGGATTGTTCCATCTGCCTTTGTCAAGCTTTAAATATACTAGAACTTGATAAGAGCTAAATATGAGCCATAATACACAGAATTATGTTTATCTGATAAAGTCATGCAAATAATTCTGCACATAACAGATATTCATCAGTGTTTCAACTGTTCGGTAAGTTAAGTTTTACGGATTTCCAGCACTGAAGAGAAGTATTAGCAGAAAGCAATCATGGTACTGCAGAATCTAGATGTTAAAAGAATAGTGTTTCTTTCTTATTTAGTAGTTTGTATTTCCAAAGCACTACACAATCATGAACAAATTAATCTAAGGCTTACACTGAATTTTAGCGATAAGGACATTAAAAGCCTTTAGCAAATGTTTAATTGAAATAACTGCCGCACATTAATTCCAGGAAACTTGTTTTAGTGTCATAGAGATTTAGCAAACACCTAATGAGAATGAACTCAATATGCCCCAGTGCACAGAATCCTGTGTGTGTTCTTCTTGAGCCTCAGCTGGCAAGGAACTGTTTTGAAATGACATCTTAGGAGCAAACAAGGGGCACAATAAAAATAGAAAGAACCTGATGATATGCTGTCCCATAGAGCATGAACAGAAGCCATAGTTTTTAAAGCTGTCATATAGATGACAGTGCAGTTTTCCACAGAGAAAAAAGTTTCACTCTGTCCTTTCAGTAGTTCTGACTTTGACTCCCAAATCCAAAGGTTTTCCCTCTCACCTATTTTTCCTCTCCAGGATAGTAAGTTAATTCTAATAACTCAGTAAAACCTGGCAGAGAATGCACTGTGATGAACTGAAAGGTTTTCTCAGAAAACAGTATTTCCAGGAAAAGCATTGCTACTTCCTCTTCTGCATTCTTCTGTCTCCTGAAGGGAATTTGAATCCTTTGGGTTTCCCACAAAACACCATCATTAAAAAAAAAAAAAAAAAAT